>NC_142179.1:25681730-25985961 GCF_026936395.1 Plectropomus leopardus
TGCACATACTCCTATATTATAAGTTGGTGACTGTTTTACTTTGATTAAATTATCTACTTTATGTCAGTGACACAGTCAACAAAACATACCGATAATAACAGAAGAGGGAGCCACACATCATTTTTGGGAATGACATAACAGTTTCTGACAGCAGCACAGTAAACACAGATGTCCTCATTGGATTTACCAATTCAGTTACACAAATAAGCTGCACATACATAAATACATGACTGACAAGTGAAATTATCCAGAGAGCAGGAGGAAGTGACACATACGATTTTGATGCGGTGGCCGGGAGTGGTGGTGAGTGCCCAGGTGCAGGCCTTCTTGCTGGGGTATTTATCCGGCCAATTGGGGCTGGTGATGACACCACTCACACTATTCACAGTGTGATCGCAGCCAGCTGTAAAAAGACATGACTGAGTCAATGCAGACCTCTGTATCATGCTAATGTGGAACAGACTCAAAGTGTTAAGTAAGCATGCGATCACCAGCTGCAAAATATAAGTCAGGAACAAGGATAAATGAGAGACCATATAAGAGACTTTGAGGTGAAATACCTTCTTTACAGTCATGTTTGTTCTCATGCAGCACAAAGCCGCTCCTGCACTGACAGCTGTAGCTCCCGAAGGTGTTGACACACTCATGTTGACAGCCACCATTCTCCTTAGAGCACTCATCTTTGTCTGAAGAGGCACGGAGGACACAACCTTGGTGACTTGTTCCTTTCAAAGCTGATAAAGTGACCAACTAAAAAATACTTGTGATGCCTTGCACATCACTGTCAGAGAACTCACCTGAGAAGAACTGCGCCTTAAAGCCCTTTTTGGACACTGTATTGTCTGATTTGAACTCAATGCGCATGTTGTTATACTGGGAGGTGATAGCCTCTGGTTTCTCTGCCCCACAGAACTTCCCATGTAGCCTCGAGTCTGCTGACAGCCCACTGCGCACCTCCACATAGTCATACTTACAAACCTGAGCAGAGAAACAGAGAATGTGAAGAGGCTGAGACACTTTATTTGGCTTTAATTATGAAAGACGAAGAAGACAGGGAGGCTTTTGCAGTGACAGAGAGAGCAAACACAGAACAAACCCACCCAGTGCCGATTCATAATAACCCCAGTGCTCACGTCATTGCCCTCAGTCTCGAAGACGTCAAAGAGCAGAGTGATGCGATACTGCGTGGGGGCAACTAGCTGCCAGATGCAGTTCTTGTTTGGCGGGTACTCTCTGGGCCAACCCGGGCTGGTGATTGACCCGTTCAGCTTGGTGATGAAGCCTCCACATGCAGCTGGACAGAAAACACAACACAGGAAGAGACAAGGACAAATAGTTTAGAGCTTGATACAGATGTGTAGAGAGAAAACAAATTGCATGACCAAATGTTACAACAGGACACGTTCCAAATGTTTTGCCGCAAACCATACAGCTAAAGTGAAAGCCCTCTGAAATATCCCCTTGTGTCGAGAATAAACCCGATTACTGCCTGACCTGCCCGTGAGGACTCTGAGGCTTTGTATCAGTTATGCAATACACACGTTACAACAACTGGTGTTGCTCCTCACCTGGCTATTTTTAGCTAAACATAACATGCAGTGTTGATCCTCTCCAACTGCAATAGATGTTGTGTTGATACATGGATTGTAGAGTTATTAGATGCTGATATTTGTGAAATGTTGGAGTGGTGGAAGTTGCGATACTTGGTTATTTTTATGTGTTGTACATATGACAGGCACCAGTTTCTATCATGTTTTTGTTTTTTTCTGAATGTAAATGGTGGTATAACTGTGAAATACTACTTTCTTTCTTATTTTAACATGCAATTTTCTTGACTGCACAATTTTGTACAAAGCAGAGCTGACTGCAATGTTGGTGTGAGAATGAGGAAAATATGCAAATGCTAGCTGTCATAATCTATTTTTCTATTGGACTGTTTATGTGAGAGCTTTTTAGGGGTGGGCGAAAAATGGATTCTTAGATGCATAGTGATCTCTCTTGAAAGATTACGTCTCAGCTCTCGACATTATGTAACAATTTTGTTAAGACTAGGCTTATGGCAGAACCAATTATATGGTGAAACGTAACAGTCATAAACATGTGCATTTTGTCTTAAATCTAAGCTAGGCTGCTTTTTGAGATCAAGTGAGAATCGGCTGAGCGTGAGTAACCACCGATATATAAAATCCGACTGCGGGTAAATTAATCTATTTACAACCTGAACACAAAAACTTGGGAAATCTGTGCAAAACATAAATAAAGAAAGAATGCAACGATTTTCAAATCCTTTTTTGGCACTTATTCAACTAAATACAGTAAAAGATATTTAATGTTCAAAAATGACAAACTTTCCAAAAAAGGTTGTGACAGAGGTTTCTACTCAAGATTCATACATGAATTTCCCAAAAATCTTCAAGATTTAAAGACTGTGTGGAGGAATGGGCCAAAATCCCATCTGAATGCTTTGCGAGATGAATGTCTTCATCAGGAGACGTCTTGAGGCTGGCATTGCAAACGGCTTCTCCAACTAAGTGAAATAAATTTCACTTTGTGTGTTCAATACGTTTTTCTTGTGTAAGTGCACTTTATTGCACATAATTTTTGTGGACTGAAATGTTATGTTTTCTTTTTCAGTGTAGTTTTATTGAGTTAATGCCAATGTCTGGTCTAAATTTTATGTGAACAGCTGCAGTGAAAAAATATGGAATGAAAATATATTTGCATGTTGAATGCTTGTTTGCCTCATTGTATGTCGAAAAGGATTACCAAATATTTCCGTTTTGTATTTATTTTCATTGTTACAACTTATTTGGAATTGGGGTTGCATTTTAATTATAAATCATGACAAATACACTTTGTTTTAAAAGTAGCAAATAGCCCAAACGTGAGGAAAAAAATGAATTGTGTGGATATCAAAAATTTTGATGCATCACTATGTATCGACAATTGTTTTATAATTGCATCATAGCTCTAATAATCTGGATCATGATGTGCCAAGAGATTCCTACTTGCAGTGCATATATCATCATAGTTTTTGAAATTGCAATGCATTCATTTATCCTTAATGCATAAGACTTACCGTATTCAACCTTATACTCTTTCTTTTCATGAATCTTCAGTCTAATTATTTTATCTAATTATTTTTTTCTGCTCTATATTTATTACAAAAGCAAAAAGATATAAAGCATGAGTTGAATATTGGTGCATGTAGCAAAGTTGTAGTGATAGCTGTGATTCATAGGTGCAGAGAGTGGCTAAGTGGTCAACCAAATATTGTACAGCTTGTGTACTAGTAGTTAGCTCTTAAACAACATGTAATTTGAGATAAAAATAATGCTTGCATTGTTGTGACTCAGATCTTTAACAGCTAGTGCCCGACCACCACAAGCATCGTTGTTGGCATCTTTACTGGCTTTAAGGCATGACTGTACTTATTGTATTTGGGTGGCTAACTGTGTAAAGTGCTTTAGCATGTAAATTACATGGTGAGCAGGGCTGGTGACTTTTCTCCCTGTACTTACCCTCGCAGCTGCGCTTGTCAGCAGCCAGCTCATAGCCCGGGTCACAGGCACACTTGTAGCTGCCTAGTGTGTTGACACAGCGTTGCTCACAGCGACCGTTGTCCGGCTTGGAGCACTCATCCATCTCTGAAAACACAAAGATATGTTAGGACCCTTTTTGCCGGCCCCCCGGCTCGGCGGCTTACAAGCAAAAAACACAAACCCAAAACAACAGCAGAGCCAGGCAGAGAGGGTCACACAGAACCCAACGGGGAAACAAAAATATCCAAAATTAACTTAAAATGGATAAAAGATAAAGGCAGAAGTATTTCTGTAGCATGTCAGATAAACAGATGCTGACTTTCTTAAGAATTTACAACCCATAACCTCTGACCTTTGAAGAAGTTGGCAGCAAAGCCAGCCTTGTTGACAGAGCCATCTGAAACAAATTTCATCCACAGCTGGTTGGAGCTGGTTTTGATGTCATCTGGCTTGTCGTAACCGCAGAAGCGGCCCAATAGGGGACTGTTTTCAGAGTTTCCATCACGCACCTCCAGGTAGTCATAGGCACAACTGTCATGTCTCTCAATCTGAGGAAGGTAAGAGGGTTTGAGATTAAACATCAGAAAAAAAAACTCCAAATCTGTTATAAAATTCACAAAATTTATAAGAAAAAAAGGACTGGGGTTTTACCTCAAAAGACTGGAAGGTAAGGCCTACGTGGTAGCCCTGAGCGACAGTAATCTTCCACACACACACTTTGTTGGGCCTGTAGTCATCAGGGTAGTTGGGGGACTGGATCTGGCCGTTGTCTTTCTTCACCTCCCCACCACAGATGGCTGCATGTGACAGTAAAAACAATAAAAAAACGATACTGAGCTCCCTCGATAGCAATATCATCAGCACATGCCTCTGAAGAAAACATAACAAAACGTGTGCTCTCTGTTCTGATTTACGCAATGTGGATTAGCTGAAATGCCTCCACCACCAGCTCCTGCACACACTAACACACATCGTCCCTTTGCACAGTCTGGAAACAATGGAGCCGAGTGTGAAGGCTGGCCAAAATCTGATTAATGCAGCGTAAAGTGCCTGACACATCAGCAGTAGGGGAGCCAAAAACTGTGGATATTACTGCAGCCTCTAGGCACATTGTTGGATGTGTGACTGGCCATGCGTTCAGTCAGCTGAGCGGCGTGCTGGAATGGGGTGCACGGAGGTCGTGGAATGGGTGCTTACCCTCATAAACGGCGGAGAAACCTTTTCCCACCCAGTTACTGCTGCTGCGGAATTCAATCCACAGTCGGCTGTCGGTGGAAATGATTGGCTCAGGCAGCTTATCACCACAGAAACGACCTGGGTCACAGGTGAAGACACACACAAAGATTTGATTATCATGACACCTGTGATAGCTCTGAAATTCCCTCTGCACAGCTTTTCATTTCATAGAGTCACACAATGTGAGAGAATATATATATATATCACTTTATTAAGATACAAACAAAAAAAGGTAGCGGAAGTGAACTGAAGAAGGCTGGACGCTAAAACGCGTTGAAGAATTGATAGGTTTTAATCATATTCTTCTAGATATGTAACAATGCATTTAAACACCAAAAATGTCAGAGCAAAGACTTTTGCACAGTAGTGTATATATATGCAGTATATATGTATTTTGTGGTAAATTAAATCAAGAAAATTACCATCAGATTAAATGATAATACAATTTGTTCTTTTCTTCAACATCATTAACAAGTTTCTTGACACACTACAGCATTCCCTATTTTTTCTTCATAGTTCATGATGAAATTAAAGAAATACTTAATCCGCTTAAATTATTGTTTTTGTATCAATTGCTCAACTTGTGCATTAAAAATTGTGAAGAAAACTTTGTTTTTTGGATGCTACCACAGTGAACAAAGAATTCAAAACTGAGAAAAGTTTTGACAAACTGAAACTATGGGGGGCTACACATAACAACAGCAAAACTATACAAAACATGTGTTTAAACACTTACACAACTCGTGCAAAATAATCAAAGTCTCATTTATCCAGCCAGACACCACTGACAAAAACAGTCATTTTACCATGCTGAACACAGGCTGGTCTACCGCTTCCTTGATCAGATATTTTGCTTTTGTTATTTTGTGACTTGGTATTTTTAAGAGTTAGTTTGGATTTAACAAAGTCACAATAAAACAAATTAACTGATCGAGACAACAGTGAACCAGCAGCTCCTGTGTTCAGTGAGGTAAAATTACTGTTTCTGTCAATGGAGAGGTCTGGAAGTGTGCATAGGCAAGTTTTGCTTCTAGTTTAGTTGGAAAGGGCTGTTTGGGAAGTACTGAGCAAGTGGATAAATGTGACTTGGATTATACTGCATTAGTTGTGTGAGAGTTTGTAAATGGATGTTTTGATATAGTTATGTGAATGCGGCCCCTTCGCACTTTATTTCATCAGGAATTTTCTCAGCTTTTGGATTCTTCTAGGGTGTAGTGTAGTGCGAGAAAAGTTTTCTTCATGAATTTAACATAACATGGGGTGAGCAGTTGATATACAAATGGACATTTTGGGGATGAAGTATTCCTTAAAGCGTTGTGTGCCCAGTGAAACATTCTTCCATTAAAACTGACCTTTGAGAGGGGCCTTCCTCCAGTACCCATCTCGGATTTCCACATGGTCGTACCAACACAAGTGGCTCCTATACAGATCCATGGAGGTGAAGTTCAGAATGATCTTAAAAACCAAGAAAGCATGATTACTGACACTGTCAAGATAAATAAGAAGTAACAGAGACACCTCATCCATGTAAACAGACTGTCTATGTGGTACTTTCCATTATGCTCATACCTTTTCCCCTGGTGTGACTGATATTCTCCAGATGCAGTGCATGTAGGCTGAGTATCCATTGGGGAAGCCAGGAGAGGAGAAGTTGCCGCTGCTGTCCTGCAAACTGTCCCCGCATCCTGTGCACAAATACACACTTCCACATGTAAGGCCTGAGCCGTGAGCATGATGCACTGCCAATTAGTTTGTGCCCGAAAACACCTAAGCCACTAATTCAAGCTATAAACACACATCAGCTCTGAAGTAAATCCCCTGAAACGTCGCTGCAGAGACAGATGCTTGATGCTGGAATTATAACACCGAATGTGAAGTAAAGGGCAGCTCTTTTATGTTCAAAGGCACATCTGCTGATAATATTCACCCACAACCCCACGCCTCACCCCTCCCCACCTACTCCAGATGATGATCACACAAAGGAGTAGAAGAGTGTGAGACGCTTTCTCTGAGCATCCTCTGAAAATAAACCTGGCCCACTATAAATAACCCAGCCCTCTGGAGGATGTGATGCATTATGTACGCCTTGCCAGTGAAAAAGCACCCTTCAGTTTGACTGGCAAAACTAAAGTGTGCAAGTGTGCAAGGACTGATTCCAAACACCGTGCACGGCCTTGCGGAGCGGCTGAGGGAGGTTCATGCCAAGTGGGGGAAAGATGCGTTTAATTAAGACAGAGAGGAAATGACAGAGAGTAGATCGTATCTTCAGTTGTCCATCTTGAGGACTGTGCATGAATTCATTATTACTCTGTGTTATCTTTACCTCGGGTTGCATTTTGAAGAAGCAATGAAAACATCTCCCCCTCCCCGACTCTTCACGTTCATGGCTCCCCTAGAGGTTTGTGTGTAAGCAATAAAACGAGGAGCCCTGGGCTACGAGTTGTGTAATAATGCTTGGCAGAGGTTTGCCAGTACTAAACCATTAACAAGCTCTCAGGCACACACCGGGGATGACAAACGCTCCCAGGAATGCTGCATGAATGGGAGATCCGTGGCTCTTTAAGAATGTTTTTTTTCCAAGAACATGTGGAGACTCAGCACCTTATCCCCCACAACGTGCGTCACATCATTCAGTCCGTTTCTTAATCACGAGACAGGAATTGTCGTGAAGAAAGAGACAAAACGCTTGCACAGACACATATGGATCTGAGGTTCGGATTTCCAGTTCTATGCTAAACCGCATCGGCTGGTCCAGCTCTTGTGACCATCACTTTGTTTATTCATTGAGCTTCAATGTGAGGCTGACAGCTCAGCCATCCTAGCCTGACCTACAATTAACTGTCTGACATCAAATCTATTCAGCAGACGGCTTAGCTCAATGTACATCTGTTAAACATCTATAAAATGTTTACTTCTACAGCATCCTTTCTCTCTTGAATCATAAACAAAGTGAGTGGTTCGGAAAAGTGCCAGGCTTATGTAACTCTCCTTAGTGTATAGCCTCACAGTTTAAAATGCACATGTTGTGATGTGCGGACACCAGGGTTGTTCCCAACAATCATTTTAGACCAGCTGTTCTTCTGCGTCCATCTGGGACAGAGTGATGACAAACTTCCTGTCCCTGGGTAGTGTTTACACTCCGCCCAGCTTGGGAGTCTCGGACACTGTAGCCAAGGAATCACACCACATCAATAGTGGATGCTTGGCTATTTCCACCCAGTGTGAGCTGCATCCAGGCAGGAAGGCAGGAGGAGCTGCAGACCTCTCTCTGTCTCTCAGGGCTATGTTACACACACATGCAAAAATAGACAGGAAAAACCCATAGCAGACAGCATCTGTCATTTTGGTCTTACTGGAGCATTTGTAGAGTTTGCGTGCCTGTGCGATATCCCCTTTGCTCAGTCTGGTTCTCTGGCCAATGGGTGGTCGCACTCCGTTCACATCGTAGCGTGGCAGGATGGTGTCCAGGAAGATGCCTCTGTAATTCAGCAGGAGGGACCAATGTTAATGTCGCATGAAACCCACACGGCATGCACACAATCCTGATAACTACTCCAACATGCATGCACGCCACAAAACACGTTTGCTCAAGGATTAAGTGACTTACCATCGAACAGTGCAGTTCAATCACTGTCAGCGTTATTATTAACGGTTTCTAAAGGATTGAGTCTTCTAAATACCACAGCGAAAATGAGTACTGCCATTCTTGACTGAGCCAAACAAAATGTGGTTGTTTCGTAGAAAAAATTTGAAATCCAACAGACAAGAGGGGCATGGAGAGCTCATTTTCATTTTCACTTTGGATAAGCTTTTAAACAGAGATTTAAACCCAGTAACTCAAACACCGATATCCGTTTGCTTTCAGAAAATGATGAAATACAGTTGAGATTTCTGTTGTAAAACCTGAATCTCGTGAAATGTTTCAATATTTCTTCCACTTAAAAGATAAAATGCTAACAGGCTGCTTGTAATGAGATGTGGCACCAGTTAAATTTGGCAGCATGAAGCGTTCTATTGCTGTCGCTGCATGAGCATGCACACCCACACCTATGTGGACACGAGTATTATCATGATCCTGTCCCGGCTGCTGCTTGTACTGTAATAAACTTTACACAATTAAAACATTAACAACACCTCTTATCTACAAATAAACACTCTTTTAATGAGTAACCAATCGGGAAGTGGCTGATACACTTTTCCACTTGGCCCATCATCACATTCTAATGAGGCAAATTAGAGCCACTGTGTTATCTTATTTTAAAAAAATTATTATTTCAACTATTTTTTGAAATGTTTTTTCAATCAACACATATGATCGAGACAGCGACACATATGATCGAGACAGCGACACATATGAATGTACAAGTGTGTGTTTTGTTTATTTATTTATTTAAATCCATGATGTTTACTTTCTGATTCTTTTAAATCTAATCGTCTCTGGCTAAAAGTGCAACAGATGGGCAGTTGCAGTAACTTATCAAAGTCTTCCTTTGAGGTCGGGGTCACACACTCTGCTTCTGAGGTTAACAGTGACATCATTCTTCACACTCACACACGTCTGCCCTGCAGATGGACCCAAACTAAAAGCTTAAACGCTTTTCCAGAGGTACTGTGTGATCAAAATAAATAGCATAATCTGCAAAAGTAGGGACGCGAACACAGTCCAAAATGAAAACTGTAAAAAATGATCAGGTAAAGCATCCACGTAGCTTTAAAAAAATGGCAGAATAGAACAGTAAGGACAGAAAAACTCTTTTCACACTGCTGTCTCACTTGACACTTTGCTAGTTTATCATCTCCATTTTTCCTCCAAGTACTGGCGAGCAACGGCCTGGCTCCGTGGCTGTTCCCATGGTGACATGCCTATCAACGCCAGGCATGTGCAAACAGAGCAGCCTGAGCTAACAGTTTAGACTCTGCCTGCCTGTCTGTGAGCTTCCAGGAGCCCGTATGCTGGCTGTCGGTGAAAAACGCCACTCCAGCCAGTGTCAGAGCAGACAAAGGGCACACTGGCAGGTCTCTATTTGAGTTGGCACTGCTCCATCCAGCAGTCCCGAAAAATATCTCTGGAGCAAAGGACAGGGGGGGACAGGCACAGTTGTGGGGTCGGGTAACACACCCCAGACAAAAAGCATGGGGATCAGCCCTGCTTGTCCCCAGGAGACACGGCACAACATCAAGACAAGCCATGAAATCTTCCGAACACCCGCAGCAAAGGCCCTGGCTTCCCACGGTGATTTACTGTAAAACACCGAGCAAACACCCTGGTTAATAATGGCGTAACAAAGAGCGACACTGGCACAGGTAAATCAGCCAATCAGCGCTCAAGAAGAAGTGCTTGGAATGACTTGTGAAAAGCTAACAGGAGCCCCTTGTCTGCTAATACAGCTCTGTGA
Source organism: Plectropomus leopardus (assembly GCF_026936395.1). Lineage (NCBI taxonomy): Eukaryota > Metazoa > Chordata > Actinopteri > Perciformes > Serranidae > Plectropomus > Plectropomus leopardus. The sequence goes on from NC_142179.1 coordinate 25,691,905, forward strand.
AATATTCCCCGGCAGTGGCAGCCGTTCCTCTCTTGTGTCTAAACAGTCTATTGATCAACACAGTTCCACGAATTCGGATAGCAGCAGAGGCGAGTGCTGGAGTGAAAACAGAACAGGGCGGATTACCCGGCATAAACATACTTTAGGGCAGGGCTGCTTCCATTGTGCAGCAGGCTGTAGTGCATACCACAAATTTAGAGGATCATGAGGTTAAGCCCAAATCTTAACGTAAGAGTGACAGCAACTGGATAAATATCCTGTTTTTAAGAGCTGAGCCGACGGAAATCCAATATGAGATAAAACCGTCCTCTAAAAACACCTCTCTTTTTTTGAAAAGTGCAACAATTTATCAGCTGCAGTGGACTTTGTTCAGTTCACAAAAGGATCCTGTGACTTAAGAGCCCACTAGAGAGAAAAGGTTGTGTTGATAAAAGGAGTTTGGAGGATAATGTTTCACGTTATATCATACCAGATGTTATTCTATGCCTCTCTCTTCCCTCATTTTCCTGCAAAGTACTAAACACTAAACCTAACAAAATCAAATTATGCCAAAGATTGTGCAATGTTTCAGCTCCATTCTGTGTTAACTGCTTTTTTGACCTACACTTTAGATGCACAGGGTCAGACAGGCATTTCTGTACATTGGCCTACACCCAGCCGCAGCCTCCGTTTAGACAAAGATTCCCTCTCTCCTTCCCAGAATCTGTTTGCCGCAAGAGCATGGCAGTTGACTTGGGAAGAGGCCCATACGCTAAGAGAGTAACAGAGGGCATGGGAGAGCGGGTGGTGGGGAGGATGAAGAGAAATGTATATATACCGTGGTCATAGAGCACCAGGTAAGAACAAAAGGACAGCCAGCAGCTGGTTCTCATATCAGAGTAAGGTAGTAATGATCATAGTCTGGGTTACCTCATTTTCTGCTGCCCATAGATCACATTACACCCACTCTTGCTCACTGAAGGCTGTCAAAACTACTCCTACTGTAGGTAGAGCACTGCATAATTGAAGTGACTGTTTCTGCAGCTGTCTGAAAGGTTCCCAGATCTGTTTATCTATGCACTAGAGGCGAGGGGCGAAATGCAGTTTTCACACACAAAACTGAAGTCATATCCTGCAAATTGCTGTAGGAGGTAACCATAACATTTACACAACTCTATGTAAAGTTTGGCTGTCAGAGCTTACAAAATAATTTAATGTACATGGACAGGTTGTCAAAAAGCCACTTTGCTGTGAGCGTAGTGATGCTTTTGTAATTACAATGATGACTCACAAGCTGAATCTGAGTCAATTTCTCCCAAGAGGTCTATTTTGGCTTCTGCAGTCACCCAGCTGGTAAAAAAGACTTCAAATCAACCGCAGCTTCGGATGGCTAGAGTAAGTATTTGTATTTGTCGTGGGCCTTTTTCTGGTAAGACCTTTCCTATGACGCCGCAACACCCCTATGTAGAGCTGAATGGCAGCACAACATCTGGAGCAGCTTCCTGTAGCATCTAACAGGGAGCAAGGAATGAGGTCAGCTGGTGGCAAAATTTAGTGTTAAGTAAGCGTGACACATTTACACTTCTGCTTTTACAAACAGAACTTTGTCTATGCAGCATGTTTCCACTATTCAGCTAATTCATCAACAAATTTGGTTTCATCTGTGTCCTCACAGTTTAGCCATTTGTGCCTGTTCATCAGTTTTTTTCCCACTGTCCAAAGATTTAAAGTCACGTGAAGTTATTTACTGAGCCTGGAGAGCTTTAGAAAGTTGGCAGAAAGTTTCCTTTATGAGGGAAAACACAAGGGAAACATTAATTGAGACAATAAAATTTCCAGTCTTCCATTCCCTTACCATATGTAGGTGATTATTAGCGGTTGACCCTAATTGTGCAAGCAGTGCAGACGACATTTAGTAGCAAGGCTTGTATTATAACACCTGAGTGCTATGGAGGTGCTGAAGGGCTTTGCTCTCGGAGTCCCTGCAGTCGTGTAGAGTAAACATCATGCTGCTAATCACCAAAGCCTCTTCAAAGAGCCCTAAGGAGCATAATGAGGTGGTTCATGATGTAAAAGCACACATTTTACAAGAAGCTCCACATAGCCTTGAAAGTGGTGCACGGAAATTTTGTCATGATGAAGCAAGGCTACTGCTGCTGCGTTAGCTCAGCCCCAGGACCGATGCTGCTTTACTGGGGCTGCTACTGCTGCAAAAGCAGCAGGAACCGACAGAGGAGAGGAGTCTTAATTTGAACAGGCTGTGGGAAGGAGCTGGCACGTCCCAGACAAACACTTTCACTATGGCTACAAAGATTTGGCTTTCAATCTGCAGGAAAATAGATAATATGAACAATTTTTACGTCTTTCAGAGATGTTGTATTTTAATCATTTTGAACCACTGCTCAGAACTGCTAATGCTGCAGAAGCCACAATGACACTGAAAGTGTACGCTAGATGTGAAACTGACAAATCTAGTCTGATCCACTCTGGGTCCAAAAGAAAGAAGCTAAATGGAAAAAGACCCGTCAGATTTCTTGCTACAACTTGCATCACATGTATTATTCTTTGACCCTCAGTATTTCCATTACAGCAATAAGCAACTTAATCTTTTCCAAATATTACATAAATCGCATTTGTGCTCCTCCAGTCTCCCCAAAGACCCGTGTAATATGAACACCAATTGTTGAAAAAAAAAAGTGGAGCCAAAAGAGTCCTTAGTTGAAAATAGAAGCTTTTTGTAGGAGCTACTTTATAAATATCCACTAAAGACCCACCTTCTCCCAAGAAACCAGTTTCTATCTCTTTGCACATGAACTCAAAACAGCGAGGGAACAATTCAGATCCAAGACAGACACTCAAAGTACAGTGAGCCTTTTCTGAACTCGATGTCCTCAGGCTACATGCTGGTTTTCTAGTGAGTTATTATTGGGGAGAATTAAGTGTTTCATTCTTGTCTTTGGGAATCCTGCCACATTACTCAGCAGCAGCCCATAGACACAGATCTGGTGCATTAAAGATCTATATACTCATAAAACTCTAAGAGCAGGGATGGAAAATAAAGATAATGGTTTAAAAGGTTGCAGTAGAGTGGGGAAACAGCTTGGCCTGACTTGATCTAAGGCTAGTTTCATGTCTGGGGCGTATGGAGTGGAACTTGGCTCGGCTCCTACCTGGAGAATGTATTCCTGGCATAGTGCATGATACTGTCAAAGTCATAGACTTCTCCCAGAGAGTCCACCTCCCCCGGCTCCATCTTCAAGAAGTTATACTCTTGTCCTGCGGAAGGAAAAATGGAAAAGCACAGTTGAAATATGAAGCTGAGTCATACTGTGCAACCTTATGGATGTATGTCAAAGGTGAATACAGTTCTTCTCTTCCCGAAAATGTATCATAAAATAAGGCTACAAGACACAGCTGATAAATCACAGTAATATTTCATGTTTTTAAGGAGATAATGGTTGTAAAATGTGATATTTCACAGACAAGAATTTTAAAAAGCTGGCCTGGATACTGACTGTCAGCTGTTTATATGCTGTTGACCAGTTTTATAAACATTTTCAGGCCGAAGATGAGCCTTTTTTTTGGTTTTTACCATCTCAGCTCAGATTTTCTGTGTGTGCAAACTTTTATTATTTTGCCTCTCGCTGCGTATCTCTTACATTATTGCTGAGGGATTCTTGAGACTCCTACCTGGTTGAATGTTGTCCCTGATGATGCTGACGTGTTCGTCTCGGTCAGGCCGCGTGTGTTCGTGCCAGAATCCGATCACGTGACCCAACTCGTGCACCACAATGCCAAACTTGTCACAGTTTTTCCCAATGGATATGGCCTGAGGGCCCCCTCCACGCCGACCCACATAGGAGCAGCACCTATGAACCAACAGCCAGACGCAGACACACACAGAGAGGCAGCGTTTACAAACTCTCGATTCGATGTTTTAGTAAATTACAAAAAAAAAACACTCACAAGCAAGTGGGAAATACAGGGAGGGAGCCCAAAAAATTCATGTTTCCCTGGAGAGAGGAAGAAGGAATGCGTCTCTGGCTCTATAACGTCTACTTGCTCCTATACTTTAACATGTTCTGTGCATATATAATGAAGCTTGTAAAGAGAACAACATCATCTCAACAACCTCTGGTCTGTTTTATGAGAGTGCTGTACGAGGCGACCCGTCATCCACACATACAGCAGTGACATTCATTCATGCGTCTGCCAATGCAAATGCTCAGAGTGACGGTGGAAGCTGGCCGGCTGCAGCGCTCCATCTCAGCGTGACATGAAAGGTTCAGTGTGGGAGTCTGGGAGGACGGGCACACATCACGGCCCTGTGGGCCAGACAGCCGCTCTCTAATTACTGCGAGCCAGGCCAGGCTCTCCTGAGACACGCCTTGAACTTTGCACAGGACAGATGGGGGCCTGCTGAATATGCAGCAGAGTCAAGCATTCCCACTGCTAACCGCTGCCGCCTGCGTGGATAATGTCATCCCTGTTGCTCAGGAGGCCAGTAACCAGGCTAAAAATGGCTATCAACAGTTGGCTGGAAAAAGCTCAGTTTCATGAGCTGCATCCGCTTTCTGTTAGGCAGTTTGTGTTGAGTGATGCATATCAGTGGGAGAGGTACACTGTGTGTAATGACATAATGGTTCCAGCTTGTGGTTTAAATCTGTGTGAGATTGAAACATGGGAACATTTTAGGTTTGTGTGTCCCCTGGGAGCCTCTCTAATATGTCTCCCAACAGCTATGGCCTCTTTTCCCTCCAAATCTCAAATTAATAGGTTGCACCAGTTTGTGTTCCCATCAGCAGCAAGTGCTTTAATTAAAAAATATTTCATCATTAAATAAAAGAGCCTGGCACGTCCAAACAGGTTGTCAATAGTCGCTTAGCAACAACAAGAGCCACAACCAGCACGTCCCCTGAGTATCTGTTAAAGAGGAAACGCTGAGTGGACACTGAGCCTAACTTTAGTGGAGAGCAGTAAACAGGAGGAAGTCTCTCCCTTGGATGCAGTTCAGTATGCCATGTTTGACACAAGTGCTCAGTGACTGATGCAGTGCGATGATGAGGCACGGGAAACATTCCTGGCCACTGAATAGCCGACTCTCTCAGGACTGGTAGGAGGCTGAAATAACAACTTACACAGAAACTGCGAACAGAGAGGAAGAACAATGGTGAAAGGCTGCTGAGGAGGAAGCAAGGGAAAGTGCTTAGGCACTAAATAATTAGCTGTAGATAACGAAGGCTCAACAGAGGCCGACCATTGTTCGCTTGCTTCATGTGGGAGCTAAAAACCCCACTGACTCACCCACATGGTCGGTAGGTGAAGACAATATAGCTCTCCTCCTGCGTTCTCTCAATAAAGGTCACACAGGTGTGCTTCTCCCAGTGCCGCATGGCTTGGCGGAATATCGCCCGCTGGCTGCCTGAATAGGATGACAGAGAGGATGAGATCAGTGGAGCTGACAAAAGCACACACATTTTATAGAAGAGGAGAAATGAATAGAAACCAAGGCAGCTAGAAACAGCTTTAAGATGTAGAGTTGGATAGAGATGTCTTAATGCCAACTTTTCTATTTTTAATGATGTCTAATAAAGTTTTACACTCTTGTTTTATTTATTCAGCTTTGTAACAATTATCCAACACAACTACCATTATATAAACTTTACCAAAGTGCCATGACTAGAGGACATGTTACAGCAGTGCAGAGGTGGGGGACTTGTGTCATATTTCCTATTTTGCTCAATGAATTAATATTACATACGGTGAAAAGCATTGTATATTATGTCTCCATATGCTGGGGTTCCATCATAATAGGAGTATGCATAATATGATGTTAATTCCACTACATCAGAGATTATCACCAAAATAAGGTGGAGAAAAAAGTGGATATATTGGTATCAGTATCTGTTGGATCTGATATCTGTTATATCAGCAAAAAATCCAGAAGCATGCATCCCTTGTCATAGATTTTAACTGTATGCTCTGATGGCGTCTTTTCATTCCTTGATGCTCACCTGGCACACACACAAAAAAGTTTTCTAGCTTTCACTTTTACTTCAGCGGTATGCAGCCCACATTGTTTTTTTCCAGCCCCATCTGCGAGTTCCCGCTTGTCTCGCAGACTTTATGTTTTGATGACGTCACAGATTTTTTTATCGGTTTTCTCAGCTCAAGGAAAGTTTTGCAAATATAAAACATCCACGGCTCAAAAATTCATAATGGAAAGGAGTCTGAGTTGACCTTGTCTGCAGTTCAAGGTGTCCTGTCACCACTTTTACAGAGGTGTCTCATAATGGTGGCTTGTGGGGAAATACTTTTACATACATGTCTCATTGCACAAGATAGCTATCATGGAGGGGAATAGTCTAAAAATAATAAAATTTGGATTTGAGAATTATGTTGTCGATGGTGGTAGTAGGAAGAGTAGAGTGGTATTCAAGGTCTGCAGTTCAAAAAAACACAATCACCACAACATCCAGCTTCATTCATCAATAGAAAACTGACAAAGAAAGGTACGCAAATGTGTTGTTTTAGCTCATTTATTAACTTATTGGCTGGTGATCATCAGAATTTCATGACTTGACTTGTGACTCAACTTGACTGGATTGATTCTCACCACAGTAACTTGAGACTTAAAGGTAAATACTTGAGACTTGCTCACGTGTGACTTACTCCCACCTCTGCAGCAGTACATTTCTTATTCATTTTAAGAAATTATTCTCAGTTAAACATGATGTCTCAATATTTTATTTTCTGCAGCAACATTACATCACATCATGAACATAAATATATTCTTTGTTTAAGGGGTTCAATAAATCATTGTTACTTACCACTGAAGTTTCCACTGATGACATAGGGGATAACACCTTCAGGCCAAACCCGTTCAGGTCTGGAGGTGGCCGCTCTTTTCCTGCGGCGTGAGCTTTGTCTATTTTGGCTACTCTGATTGGTTGATCCTGAAGATTTCACATAAAAGACAACAAAAATATAAATAACATTTCTCAAACTTTTTCATAGAGAGCAAATATGTTTTACCCTGGACTTGTTACTCCAATAACAAAAGAGACTTTTTATCCTAAAACTGCACGACATTACTGAAGGCATTCAGAAGCTATAATTATTTTTTCTCATTTAGGAAATTACATTTAGTCCTTTAAACAGACATTTGCCCAAATAACATTGTTCTTTTCATTTTGCACAAATGGATTTTATTGAAGCTTTTTTCTTTCAAATTAATTTCACCACTTTATGTCACTCAAATGCACACAGATGTAGAGTAACCATGGCAACTAAGCTCCCACCTAAACCTGGGGATTATAATAAGGAACATCCACATGTGAATCAACTACAGCACAATCTCCCTACTGTACTTCATTATGCTGCAAAACAGGTGTTACTTGTATTAAAGCAAATATTACAGCTATCATCTAGTGGCAAAATATCCACTGAAATGATTTGGTTTAAATAGGCATTTAATGTTCCGCATTGCTTTGTTATGATAAGACATAAAATAATCTAAACAAACAGAAGTCACACTGGTGCATTCTCATTATTTGACTCAAGCTAAAATGGCAAACAAGCATTTATGTTAATTCTAGACAATTCATTAATTTAGGACTGCATTACATCAGGTGATGCCTCAAAGTATTGTTTGGGGTTTTTTGCTGCAACTTATAAGAAAAACAAAAAACAAGGAGATATATATATATATATATACATATATATATATATATCCTTGTTAAAGATTAAACTAGTGAATGTGTATAGGGTATTATATTTCTCATCACTGAGGCAGAGAACTACAGACATTTAGATTCACACAGTGCAGGAATTTAATGGATGTGTTGGGAAGAAGTCATGATTTTAACCCATGCAATTAGCATTTATATAAAAAAAAAAAAAGACAATGTGCTGTCATACCTTTTTATTTCAAGACTTTGTTAAATACTGAATTCTGTTGCAAATTACAACACTCGGTAGTTACATCAGTTCTAATTACACACTTGGTGGAAGCAATAAAAAACATTTTCTAATCAATAAAATCATTTTTAATCGATATTTTCTGTAAAAATGACTGATTTATTTAGTTAGCAGCCATGTAATAAGCAGGATAATGTGCAGCGAGCGTGTCATAATTGCAAAATTAAAACCCTCAGGGTGTTTCAAGACCCCTCTGCTTCTCCTAAAGGTCATGCATCCCACAATAATCCACTTGTTGTACATTATCCCTTACATATTATCCTGTCTTTTTTTTTTTCTTTGAACAAAATGTTTATGGATGGATAACGTTGATATGCTTTAGAGGTCTTGGACACTACTGGTTTTCTTTCCAAAAAAAGGTTCCAACAGCTGCTTTCACTCAGCTTCTAATATTTGGGTTGAAATCTGTCAGTGTTTCAATTAAAGGAAAACGTGAAAAATCCCCATGGTACACTGTTGCCTGTCCATGGTTCAGGAGTTAATGAATAATTAATTTAACATTTATTAAAACGATTAATTAACACATTGACCTCTATTCAGTGAGGAGTTTTATGAGATCACTGCAGAAACATTAGAGTACACATTTCTCAGTGGTGCGTGGAAAAGGGAAATAGACTGAGGAGGTCAAAACTCCAGAACCGTGTAAAGAACAACTTTTTAGTGAGACATCACCTAAATGACCCTGATGAAGGCTGCAGGCTGAAACATGCCGTTCTCAGAATAGAGTTGTTCTTTATACTATAAGTCTCGCTGTAGAAACACAGACATGAACATCTGGTTTGAGTACATCCTGCACATGGTGGTTGTTCCATAACAATACTTGAAGCTGTAAGACTCCGAGCCCTCATCTTTTCTGTCTAAATTTGATTAACATGCGAGCCACAGTTTGCACATTTCTTTTTCTTTTTTTTTTTTTACTTGCTGGAACAATGTGTTCTGTTGAATCTCAGTCTGCAAGAGTAAATCTTAGCAGCCTGCCGAGATCAATTAGCACATACACTTGTGCATGTGTTGAGGAAAAGTCTGATAACAGCCAAATCTGCTCAGTTAACTGATAAGAAAGAGTGCTGGGGAGACAAAACTGTGGAAAATATGTTAATTACAATAAAATGATTAAATCTACTAATTCCATTCATAGTTAGAAAGTGAGAGTGTTTCGGCCAAAGGCTTCATTACTGGTTATTCTGATTGTGTTATTTGGTCAACCAAATGTCCCTGCTCTCTGACTTGTGTCAGGCAGACAACAAAGTGCTGAGAAGGATTAAAGTTGAGGTGGAGAGATCTGACCACACCTGTGGAAAAGAAGGAAGCTGCTCTGTTCAGGTTATGAGAAGTAATTTCATAGTCCACTGAGGTGAGGTGACAGACTGAGACAGCACTGAGAAATGTTTCAAAACCACAAATTGAATTCATAGACACCGTGAGGAACAAATTAAAGTTATAATTTGTCTTGTGTCCTGAAATATTGGATAGCTTGTTTGATAATTAATGCTTTTGAATGATGTGCACATACACCGAGAAATAATCGCGAAAAAGAGAGTGAAGAATACTAAAAATTGATTACTTTTGGCACTGAAATGTTAAGAACACTGACTGTCCCTAGGATCTCTAGTGTGTTCATGCATAACTACATAATACATAAATAAAATGTTTTACCCTTTAAGATTGATTTGATTTGTATGTAATATGGATTTAAAGAGACAGTTCATCACAAGATCAAAAATATATTTTTTTTCTCTTCCCTGTAGTGCTATTTATCAATCAAGATTGTTTTGGTGTGGGTTGCCGAGTGTTGGAGATATCGGCCGAAGAGATGTCCGCCTTCTCTCAAATATAATAGATTTAGGTGACGCTCAGCTTGTGGTGCTCAAAGCGCCAAAAATACATTTGGAAAAACTCAACAGCAATGTCTCTTTCTAGAAGTCAAGACCCAGTTACTCACAATAATCCACAGACCTTGTTGTAAGCAGTTTTATATAGGAACTGTATAGACACTTTAAGCACCACAAGCCGAGTGCCATCTAGTTCCATTACACTTGGGAGAGGGAAGACATCTCTTCTGCCGATATCTCCAACACTCGGCAACTCACACCAAAACAATCTAGATTGATAAATAGCACTCCAGGTTACAGAAAAAAATAAGTATTTTTGATGTTGGGATGAACTTTCCCTTTAGGAGGACCCCTGTGGTAGCCCAATTCTGTAGAAACGCAAGTGTATAAAGGTCATCTTGACTACTAATAAAGATCCACGGCTGTGTACAGTGATCTGATATAGTGATGGGCGATATGGAAAAAGGGATATTTTTACCTAATACCTAGAGATCGATATTGCAATGATATTGTAACAATGAGATTTTTGATAAATAAATATCCATAATGTAGATACAATGACTAAGTGTAAGTAAGAAAGAATAACAGAACAGCTAGAACAGTTGGATATGTTCAGCAAATTATATCAATTTACAGCAATGCGGCCTTTAAAACCAGGTACAAGTCAAAACTAACAATATCCAACATCTAGGATATCTCCTCTCATATAAGGATATTGACATTATATTACTACAATGATCAACCCTAATCCAGTTTATGTACTGAAATGACAGATTGTACAGCCTGATGAAGGACGACACAAAACACTAGTGTGAATACATGTTGTGTTTTTAAAGAGCACTCTCATGCAACATCACTGACAGTGTTTTTCATTTATCAACACGAGAGTGTCCTTTCCACTACACAACAATTAGATGTGCAGTGACTACCCTGCTCAAGTGGACAAATGGATATTCAGATATGAGAGTAAACAGTCTGTCTCTGTTACAGTCCTGAGCTGTGTCTCCTCTTAACTCCTTGCCTTAGGGGTCATCATTTACTCTATAAATCAATCTTTACCACTGGGTATTTTGAGAGCTGTTGAAATCTATTTTGAATCCTGCAAATTTGTCTCTTTCCCTCAGCATACTCATTAACTGGAGAGAAAAACAGCAAACTGACAGCGTGAACAAACGGCGGCATGCATGTACTTGCTGGCTCATGCTCACCTATAGTTTATAGGATTGTGAAGCCTATTGGTCCCTGCTGACTCACAGCTGTTTCTTAAATACTGCTTTTTGTTTTAAGAGCAACATTTAACCAGGCAGAGCCTTGCAATAACTGTCAAACATGGTGATACATGTGTAGCAATGTGTAGTGAAAACAGGACAATTGTAGGCATGAACATTTAAAGGAGCTCATGAAAAACAAAAAACTGCTATCTGACAGGTGCTGCTGCCAGCACTCATGAGGAGAGGACCTGAGTGGTTTGACACTTGTAAAGTTAGAGAGTAAAATGCCCTTGTGTAGAATTATTCCTCAATGAGAAACCGAATGTGGGAACCATGTTTGATTCAGGTGTTTTTCTGCAGTTTCATTTTATCCAGAGTGCCAATCCAAAATACTTTCCCTCAGTGCACTGAAAAGGGGTTTTCACCTTGAGTTGCAATCTTTGAAGTTTTTCAGTTTCTGTTGTCCTTACCCGTGTCTGTGTGATTAACAATCTGGACACTTCTCTGAGCCATATCTATTATTCTGTCCACTTTAAACGATCGCAGGTCCTCCTCATCAAGAGCGATGTCTCCCAGAAAGGCAACTGAAACAGACAAACACAGATGGCACATGTCAGACAATTGCGAGGCGACTGCACAATATGGAGCATTGGTCAGAGCCGCAGAGTTGCCTCAAGCTTTTCCTGGTGCTCAGACAGAGTAGGCTGCATGGAGGCCCCGTCAAAGCACTCGTGGAAGGCCTCGAGCATGTAACACATAAATATAAAAACATCATTCCTTTCTTGACTCTGCTCTGTTTACCTTCTCCTTACATTGAAATAGACATAGAGTTGTGAAACAGCGGTATGTTTGTTTGGATAACAGGAAGTCCACCTTGTCTGGGCTCCAAATTATAGGACAGAAACGTAAGCAACGTATTGCACGTGGCTCGTGGAGATTCATGCAACAAAGAGAGAGAATGAACTCAGCAACCTGACCAATGACATGATTAACTGAGCCGAATTGAGTCCAGATGTTACCAAACAACAAAATTCACACTGTGTGCTTCGGCTTCCATTGATGGAGTTATCAGATATGATACAGCGAGACACTGCCTAGATGGCATAATATAGGGCACCTTGAACAAGTAATAGCTCTTTAATGAGGCCAAGGAGAGGGAAAAATAACCAAACAGTCCCACTTTATGAGGAATGTGCTTTATGGGATTCCTTGCTAAATGCCCCATTTCTGTGGAGGGTAAGCTATAGGAGTCCTCTCCGCAGAGACAGGGCGCTCACTTTAACAGGCTTTTAACACCAGCACGTCTCTAGAATTTATGGCCCAGCTTGTATGCAGGAGTTGGGGGGAGGGTGGGGGTGATGGGTTTTTTCAGGAGAAGCCGAGGGGGAGAAAAGGGCAAAGGGGTGGCACTGTAATCCGTTGTCTGAACAGGAGATGACAACGAGAGGGGAAGGAAGGAGAGAGGAAGAAGGAATATCCTCCCTGCCCACACCGCAGCTCTGAATAGGGAAGGCAGATGTGGAGCAGAGAGAAAATGACAGCCTTCTGCATGTGTGTTTGGAGGTTAGTGTGGTGGAGGGGGGGCCCGGAGGGGTAAGAAGGAGTGATTTACAGTAGTTGTGTTTGTCAAAAGTTTGGATCTGTAAATCTTCAATGTGTCACCATGATAAAAGCTTACTGTGAGAGAAAATTCATCATGTGTAGATCAACTTGATTTTATCGTTTCAACGCAGCGCATGGCTTTTTTTTCCTTTTAGCATGCAAAAAAATAAAACACCCACACGAGAGATCTTTTATCTCCTACTCTCCTATAAAAGTTTGTCAGAGTTCGGAGACAAGAGAGACAGAGGCTGAAAAGCACAACAGAAACAAAGACAAAAAACACTTGGCTCGCATTCACCAGAGTATTATTGAAACAATCTGGAGCTGGCTTTGGTAGATACAGGATTGTCTTCCACCCTGCAGGACGTGGAGGATGCACAGCAGAATGACGGTGTTTGGGATTAGAGGCTAATGACAGCAATAAGGAAAAGGTGTAGATCAAGACCTGCAAGACTGGGCATGCACAGATGACAGGTTTAAATTCCAGAGGTCAAAAGGATCCTCTAATTTGAGCTTGCGAAAAAAAGAACCCTCAAACTTATTCCTGAGACACAAAACAGATACTTGCATTCAGCGCTCATACTGACACGTTGCCAAAAACACCACCGATAAGGGGGAGCTACCAGATGTCACACAGTAAAGGATGGATAGGCTGACTACAGAAAGAAATTTTTCTCTTTTATCTTCACATTTTTGTTTGATTCCCAGAACTGGCTGAACACTGAAAAGAACGGGCAGTGCTTCAATCTAAGTTGCTGTCATATAAGGCCACTGAGAAGTATTCAAAACAATTCTATGAAACTCTTTTTGACTCACGTTTCACTAGAGAAAAAAGTAAATGGGAGGTTGTTTCTTTTGTCAACTAGCACCATACTAGCAGTGTTATGTTCAGACTGGGACCAAATAACGAGGTGCAAGCTTTCTCCCACCCCCATGAGGTTCACAGAGGGCTGTGCTCTCTGCCCAATCATCCACCACCGTGCCGGAGACAGGCCGGTTAATCCGCAGTGTCATTGTTCTCAGACAACAGTGGAGATTGAAGTGAGCAAATGCACGGCCCGGCGGCATTAGGACTCATTTCCCCCGGGCACAGCAGTCGTCCTGGAGACGCTGTTGCAGGTTTATGGAAAGACTCTCAGGGATTGTGAATTAATCCCCTTGTCTCCTGGCTTTAATTATCCACAGACGCACGGTTTTAGGGAATCTTTTGTACACAACTCGAGGCTGGGATTGAGGACAGGCTATGGAGAAAGGTGATAAACTCATCGAGATACGGAGCACTGTAATTCTACGGAGTACAAACACTGAGAGACTCGTGTGTTGTACTGTAGATTAAAACGCAGTGAATGTGGCAGATGGCAGGTGATCACCGCAGAGTACAGTGCGGCATCTCTTTCCAAACATTATTCATTACCTAAATGACAACAGCTGCAGCTGCAATACTAATATCTGTGCAGAAGAGTTAGGTAATAGTAGAAGGGTTTTTAGCTGCTGTTCTCATTTAGATGCCAATTTTCAATCAGACACAACAAAACAAAGTGGCCATTTAGGTTTAAAAACAAAATCTGTTTTAGAGATGCAATGATTAATCAATAAGTTGTTAACTACCAAATTAATTGCCAACTAATTTGATAGTCTTTTAATCAGTTCAGTCTTTTTTTTTCAAATCCCATATTCTCAGTTTCTAGCTTCTTAAATGTGCATATTTTCTTGATTCCTTACTTCTTTATGACAGTAAGCTGAATATCTTTGAGTTGGGGCCAAAACAAGAAATTTAAGGACATCATATGGGGCTTTGGGAAACACTGAATGGCATTTTTCAACATTTTCTGACATTTTATACACAACAAACAACTCATGGATCAATAAAGAAAATAATTGACTGATTAATAACAATGAAAGCCCTGATGCGTATCTTTCACAAACTACTGAGACCAAAATAACAAAGACCTTTAATGAAATGTTGTGTTGAACATTCTGATGAAGTCCAAATCCACTGAATTATTTTAGTTAATCTAAACCATCCTAATCCTACTCATCGCAGACTGCCCCCATCAATCAGCACATCCAGTCAGATTATACATCAGATCTCAATCAAATTAATCCCATTGATTCGTGTTATGCCCTAGTCTCGACCTCTGCGGTGTCAGATACTCCACGACTATTCCCATAAATCTCCTTCCGTGAATACCAGACCACGACATCTGCCACTGAAACCTGCTCAAACATCAATACTAAGCCTGTACGGACACTAACACCAGCCTATATTTAGAAGGCCAGCTCCACTGCAACACTACGGTTTACTACTTTCTGTGCTTACAGAGATGTTTATACAGTCTTTTCCCTATACAAGACCTACTGATGAGGGATGTAAAAGCCTGGCCAATATGTAAGCCTGGAATGCATCACAATACCCTGGCACCGCCTTTCACAGCCTGTGTTTGGTGACAAACGCTGTATTTGAATTCCAATGGAGGCCAATAGTGTATTGCGTTAAGGTGATTACCATCTGATGACATTATAAGTATCACTTTTCAGGTTTCTTTCTGTACCAGCCCTTTCTGCTAAATGCTACCCGCTGTCCCTCCAAACACTGTGTTTCAAACTGTACCAAAAAAGTAGAAAGTAGCAAAGCCTGTGTAACAAGAGTATTGTGACAAACTGTCTCTAAGGTGAAAAAACAGCATCCTAACTAAGGAATGATGGATTGCATTATGCAGGCTTGTTGTCGTGTAAATATGGTCCCTCTCTCCACTGTAAAAACAACACCAGCTGTTATTTCTTTGGCCAAATGCTTACCTTGACATTTCCTAACACTGCAATTTGAGCCCAAGGCTGAGAAGGGAAAAAAAGTCCACTTATCTGCACTCTGCTCATTTCAGAAAGTTAACTAAGGTATGATTAGAAGAGAGATTCTGGCCGAGTCTCAAGCTACAGTCTAAGATTGGAGTAATTATTTCCCATTAAAAGCCTGAAGTCTCATCATAGCCACAGCTGACATCAAGTTACTGCGTTACTGTCACCACGCTGCGGTTTCAATCTTACTGGCGAAATGAGAGCGACTTCAGCTGCAAAGGGCACACAGCAAGAGACTACCTCCCCTTTAACATTTCACACTCCATCAAGCCCATTAGCAGATTGGATTTCCCAGCTCATCCCTGCCACTGATTACTGATATACCCTACTGCCGTCGAAGCCCCTCTAATGACTCATCAGCTCGCAAGCCATTTGTCTTTTTTAATGTCAACGACACACAGCATTTGAGCTCCTTACAGATGAATAATTCATTGCCACACGGCAGGGATTTTCACCTTTGACAAAACCTATTTTGGCCATCCAGACTTCATATTTGTGGCTTAGACAGCAGAATAACATATACTGGTGTGAGGAAAGAGCAGGTTTTCTCAGGACAGATTTCCAAAGCAAAGTGAAAATGGGTTTGTGGATTAACTAAATCTGGAATCAACCCGCAACACTTTCCATAAATAAGCGCTATCTATATTGCACCACAGGTGGAGGAGACAGAAAAACAATTCCTCCATCTGAACAGCAAAACAGCACCACTGAATTATTTTGAAAAAACAAACTGTGAATAATGAAGAAGTGCCTGCTAAGCTGCTCATTATGGCAGGCTAATTGGGGATCATTCAAGCCATTTAAATGAGCTCTCCCACAGCAGTTGTTGTTAGACTCCGAACCCAGACTTAGTATTAATGTAATGCAAGAGTAGTTATTACTTAACTCTGACAGCAAACATATTGTTCCGACTAATGCACCGAGATCGCGGCAATAGATCGGCTCCCTAATCACCTGAACCCTGCGGAGGGAGAAGTGGCAGGGGTCCTGTAATGTAAAAAAAAACACCCAGTGTGGGCTCGGCCATACAGCCTGCATTCCATGATAAAAGAAAAGCATCTGCCTAAGTGTTGCTTAAAGGCCCAATCACAAAGTTTAACAGGCGGCCCCAACTCACGGCCAGGGCACAACCTAGGGAGAGAGATTGGGTAATGAGTGTCATCCGTTTTTATCTGACATTTTCAGATGAACAAAATCCTCAAATACAAATCAAACTTAACAATTTTGTAAAATTCATTGAAAAATGACAAACACAACCCTGGTCTTGGTCATGATGGTGGGGTTTTTTAGCCGCAGATTGTTATACATCTAAACATTATACACATTTTTTTAGGCTATTCAAACAGGACTGGGTATCATTTAAATAATGTCGATACCAGTACCAATACCAGCACCCTTAAAGTGTTACTGATATCAACAGAGTACTTTATTTGAAACCCTTTTTTCTATTTAATTTGATACCAATAAGTTGCTTAAAATGCCTCTATACTTTCTATCGTTTTGGTGGCATCTCAGCCAGTTGAGCTGCCAAAAACACCATGTTCGACTTCACCATAACACAGAGTGAACGGGTTGTAGCTGCTGTGGTAGTGAGCCAATCACACATCATATTAAGGCCCTGAAACACCAGGCTGATGGGAAGCAGCTGTTGCCCTTGTCGCTGTGGTGCATCCTGCACGGTTGACCCTCACCAGCCCTCATTGGCTTTGGATTTAATATGTTGAATCAGCGACTGAGATGGCAGAGCCTGTTGTTGAATTAAATCACTCTGATTGGCAGCTCAGCTCAGCAGTAAACAAAGGAATAAACAAAGAGTTAAGTTAAGAGATATAAGGTAAGGTTGTTTTTCGTGATCCATTGAGCTTTTTAACAGAAATGTTCCTGCAGGTTTGTGCAGCTGGTAAATGCCCTTTGTTCTGTCAACACTGGATTGTGTTGTTAAGGTGCTGAATGGCTGACTAGCATCATGATGGTCTTCCAGTTTCTCTTTTTGAATGGTGATTACAGACTGTCTGCTGGTTGGAGATTTATTTCCTCTCACACATGCTACTTGTCTGTTGGTTGTAGTCTTTGCAGTGTGTTCATGTGCAACTTTTTGGCTAATGTCAGTTTTGGGGTGGGGCCTTTACCTTTACCAATAGAGCACTTCAGTCGATACCTTTATATTCTACTTTTTTTTTGCATGGAAGCATTCAGTTGCATAAAATGCTACCAGACACCACAGGTATGTCATTTGGCCATATTTTCAAATATTTTGGTGGCATCTAGGCATGCTGGATTACCAACTCTTTCAAATACATGGTGCTCAACTTCATCACACCGCAGACTGAATGAGTTATAGCTGCTGCGGGAGTGTACCAATCTGACATCACATTAAATCTAAGGCTTGCAGTGATTGGTTGCAAGAAAAACTATAAAAAGAGTTTGTGTTTTTCCCTGACATCTGGGCACAAAAAGGATCAAAAGCAGGTATTGTTTAACTGGAGAAGTGTCAATACCTCATGGTACTTAGGATACCCCGGTGACTTATAAAAAAATATTATGTCGAAGGTCACAGAGGCTCTTAACCGCAACTGCTTGACATTTTAATGAATAAAAACAGATTTCTCATAGAGTCAAAGCTCTAAAACAATATGAAAAAGAATCCATCTGTAGGATTTTAAAAGACCAAATCATAGTAAAAACCCGACATCGAGTAGCAAGAGGAAATCTACCAAGCCCCCTCGTGAATGGCCTGCACTCACCTCACCTGGGCTGGTGTGGCACCGTGTGGCTGGCCTGCCCTCCACCTTCCCGCCGTGCTTTCCCTTGGCACGGGGTGAATGACCTACAGTCTGTGTGTGAAGTGCTTGAGCCAGTTATAGGAGAGAGCCGGGTGCCCAGATAGACCAGAAAACCACTTGCGTAAGAGAGGACAAGAGAACACGGGGGGTGCTCAGGTTGCCCTGTCTGCAGCTGAGGCCACAGGAGCTCAAAAGCAGCTAAAAAAAGTATCCAAAGTTCAAACAACAGACAACAAAGACAAACAATGCTGTCAACGGAGTCTTTGGTGGATTAAGATGTTTGCTTCATAAATGAATGCATACGTACACGTCAAACCAGTCGCTGCGTTCTCGATTATCATTTAAGCAGAGCAGACAATGAGCGTGACTGGTTCTCATCCATTTTTCATTTTGAAAATGAGTGGATCTAATCTCAGAGGGTTGTTAGAGTCTTAAATGACTTCCTGGGATGCTGCCAAGTTTGGAGTTCTGCAAACTAAGGAATTTTCCACTGGTTAACTTCCTAAATAGATGGCATTACTTCAGTGTTATTGCACTGCTCGCTTCAATCAATGCACATCTCTATCATGTCTGGTAGAGCGATGAGTTATTTAATCCTTTGCAAATGTGAACATTTTTGAGGGATTTTGGGGGGCTTAGCTGGGAAGGAGTGGCACAGAAGAGGAACTAACTTGTTGCATTTTAAACAATCAGAGGAAATCAAAATAAATGGTCACAACTTGGTCAATAAGTCAACTGAGCAGCCATTACATATTTGCTGAATATAACAACAATGCAGAGGCATAGGTTTTGTTTTGGGGGGGCAAATATGACACTGGCTGTTTGGGGGTCCTCCAAGGGAAATTCTGAGCATCAAACACTTAATTTCCTGCACTCTGGTGAAATTTTGCTGTAATTATCATCAAAATAAAAGTCTTCTGCTACTTTTTTATTGACAAACACACATGCCCTCTGCATACCTTCTGAAATCTACACCTATGCCACAATGTGTCATCTTTTTTGAAACACCTGGATGGAGTCCTTAAACGTCATGACTGCATCCAATTCCAAGAGGACAATAGGAGAACAATTTCACACATGTATGCCCCAGTCAGTCCTGACATTGAAGAGCAGTGTTAACCAAGGACAGCCACGCAGAGGACATGAAAGAAATGCACTCCTCGCTGAGCATTAGAAACTTCACACAGCCGTAAGCGTTTTCCTGAGCGGAAGCAGCATGACATAAAAATGCTGACCCTGAGGCCACAGAAAGCGATCAAATAGACTCAGTGCAGTGATGTGCTTGAAAAATGAGGGAAAAAGAGAGAAAATCAATAATCCAAGAATCAACGTGGACTAGTATGGAGTTGACTATAGTGAAAAATCTCTTTGTATCAACTGAGGGAAAAGAAAAAGGGAGAGATGAGACATCTTAGGCATTTTTCTGCTTAGTGGGAAAGAGAAAAGCAGGTGGGTGTTGGACGAGCTGGAGACTGGGAGGGTTCAGAGTGTGGGAGTTGTGACCGTCTCCCAACCACCTGTCTGCAGACGTGCCCAGAGGAAACCATAAACAAAACTGCACTCCATCCAATTGACACTTAAAACTGGATTACTGGTAATGATAACATCCTCACAAACAAGGCAAACACCAAACCTGATTGGAAGATTATCAAGTGGGAATGTCCCTGATGAGACATTTCTGAGAAATATCAACCATTTCTCTGAAACAAAGAAAAAAATGACTCAAAATATAAACACGGTATCATAGACCTTTAGTTCATTTACCCTTGAGTCCAAAAGGAGTCAGCTGAACACTGCGTCAATGTCCATTACTTCATACAAGTGATGCAAAACAACTTGGTATGACTCAAATTAAACAGGAAGCAGCATCTTCACTGACTCGTTCATCTGACGTGGTTCTTCTAAAGCTCCACCTCTGTCGTGTTAATGTCAAGCCCTCTAAAGCACAATCTTTACATCTCCCTCGATACACTTACTCGTCCTCTCGGGGGGAAAGATGAAGAAAACAGATACCTGGGTGGCTGAGAGTTGAAAGGCTGAATGTGTTTTATACTTTACTGCCACATCAGATATTGTCAAATGCCAAATCGGTAAGCACTTCCAGGACTTTAGAGGTCACTCCGAGTGAAGCCAACTCTCTGTATCTGTAACCTGAATACTTTCACCAGATGGAAAACACAATCTGTTCAAACTCCCCCAAAGGGATTTGGCAAGACAGTGAGCTCACAGTGTACACATACACAAACACACACACAAAGATTACAATGACAAGTGTGATTTTGCCAAATTATGGTAAAAATGCACACGTCTCACCACAGCAGAGAAGAAGCAGACATGTTTATACCTTGAGCCATGAGACAATAGCCAGCAGAATTATGTGTGCATAATTCCTAAGCTCCACTGTACTCTCCCCTCCTCCACTTTGTTTTAGTGGCCGTGTGAACAGCCGGTGGAAAAAAGAAAAAAAAACACACTATTTGTGCAGTGACAAAAACCAACCAGAAAGGGAGCAGAAGTCTTTAAAATCAAAGTGCAGAAATCCTTCGTTTTGCCCACCAACTCGGGCTTTTTCACTAATACACAGCAGACCGCCTGCAGGAAATACATGATCACATTTTCAAAAATAAAAGCGCATTTGCCGCAAACAGCAGGCTGTAACTTTTTCAACGAGCACTTAAGCCCAAACTTTTCGAGTCTCAAGAAATGCATTCAGACACCGTTTTATTTTCATTCTCTCAATCTTTGCAACCACTCTCCGAGCTGGGTTATCCCAGGCGACTCAGTGTGTGTGCTTCAAAAAATGTTTCAAACTGCACAAACTATGTCACTCGGTACAAAACAAATGCACATAATGTTCTCTCAAGCCTTTTAAAAACTACATCCAGCACTGTCATCTCTCCAAAAAGCGTCTCTCCGGTCGATCTGTTCTCACAAACAGATTCGTGGCATGTTTCTACCTCCACATACAAAAAGGTGAATCACACAGCCGCACAACAGGGAAAAAAAGGGGAAAAATCTCACCAGCTTTACAGGGATCCTTATAGTCGATCGCCTCTGATGTGGCAGTGGGCTCCACATAGTAGCCTGGATCAATCGCTTCCAAATCGATCGCCAATATCACGCCGAGACAGGAGAGGAGACACAAACATCTCGCCGTGAGATCCATTATTGTGGTGGGGGAAACGGCGAAAGGCGAGGATAAAGGTAAAGGAAGAGAGAGGGACAGAGGGGGAGAGAGAGAGAGACAGAAGAGTGAGTGAGAGAAAGAGAGAGAGAGAAAATGGGAGGTTTTGGGGGGAAACGAGATCCCTCTGGAGGGCGGGTTTTAAATCCAGCCTCTCACCGGTGTCTTCTTGGCTCTGGGGGCAGTGATTTCTCTCCTCCGAGTGCAGAGTAGACTGCCGGAGAAACTTTGATGATCTGGCAGCTCCACAGGGGCGGTGAAAATGCCCTACTACTCGGTGATGCCCCTGTGTATTTTTATTGCTCCCTAGTCGCTCCATCAGGGGTCCTTGAAGAGCATATGAACGACTATAATTTGCTTCACTACGTATTATCTCTTTGTGAAGGATGAATATTGAGGTGACAGTTTCCCCTGTGCTGTCTCAACAGTCTTGTTGTTTATATCCACTGAGTTTAATTCAATATTTAATGTACCAAAGTAAAGATATTAGTTTCCTAGGGCAAGAGCTTGTTTAAAAAAAAATGACCTCGTGGCGTTCAATGTTGGCTTTCATGTTGTCAATAAAAGTACAATTTAAA
Organism: Plectropomus leopardus; assembly: GCF_026936395.1. Taxonomy (NCBI): domain Eukaryota; kingdom Metazoa; phylum Chordata; class Actinopteri; order Perciformes; family Serranidae; genus Plectropomus; species Plectropomus leopardus. Next base: position 25,713,910 of record NC_142179.1, read on the forward strand.
CTGTACTTACATGTCATATTTGTCATACTTATTTCTGTATCTCTTTGCAGCTTAATTAAAGTTGTTTACACGCAAACTCCATTCTTCGCTGTCCCCTTTTTTACCCCCTTTTACACACATTGCGCACGAGACTACCTAGCAGAAACGCGCACTAAATTTACGCACGCACAATCACGTGCGCTCCAGTCGCCACCTCGCGCTATCACACGCGCGCACACTCACAAACAAGCAGACTGAGCTTGACCTTTCTGCAATACTCGCATAGAAGGAGTCGCGAGCAAATTGAAGTGATTAGAGCGCCACCCGTTGGTGATTTACGGAACACTACACGACGACATAGTGAAGTCAAATGTAAATAAACACACAAGGCAGGAAATTTGTAGTTTTATTCATTTATTAATTGGAACAGGAGCTTTTCTGGCAGTAAGGCTGTAGGTACCTCATATAACCACTGAGAGCTTAACTGGACTTTAAGCCTACCTTTTTCTATACATTTAATTAATCACATCTGTAATTCTGATTAATTTGTTATTCATCTTTCCGGTACCATCTGTTTTTGTATTTTGTATTATTTTGAGAACCTCTAGACAAACATGTATATCTAAACAGATACAGATGTAGTACTGTATATGGGTGTATATGACAAGTCAAAGTGTTGCTATTATTTTCTTATTATCTACCTGTGCCTGTGTGTATAAATATATTCTATGTAGTTAGTTATAGTTCAAGGCACAAGGACAATCCTGCACTTTTTTTTCTGACTTGTACTACTAATGTAAAGTAAATTAGCGGTATCAAAACTGGTTTGTGCATATTCAGTACACATAAGCGTTAAAGGTCATGGTCTTATTTTCAGACTCCGTTCAAATTTGAATCTACTTAATTCTAACTGAGGTAAACATCAACTAAAAATGTATTCAGAAAGCCAATAGCCAATTACTTGCTCTTAGGCAGCAGTAGCTTAGTCCATAGGGATTTGGCTTAGGAACTGGAGACCCTTGAGCGAGGCACCAAACCCCAACTGCTCGTGGCGCTTGTCTATGGGCAGCCCCCTTGCTCTAACATCTCTCCATTTAATGCATGTGTGTGTATTTCAGGCCTGTGTGTTTGTCACATGTAATTAACAACAGAGTGAAATACTTGCATTAACCCTCTGGGACTAATAAAGCATGTCTTTTTCTTCTTCTTCTAATCTTCTATTAATTAGTCACTGCCATTAATCAGAGAAGATTGCATCACTAAACTGAATTACTGTCTCTCTAGTTTCCACTCACATCAACCTCACTGCTTTAGAAAATAACAGAAGTGTGCTAGAGACTGGATGGAGAGACCTCAGATGGATTGCTTGAATATCCACTGCTGCTGCTGATGATGATGGGAGGCTATATGCCAGCAGCTCTGTTGTTCTCTGTCTGACTGGCATCAGTTATCCTGTCCCTGCCTATTTCACACAAAGCCCGGCTTATATAAGAGGGAGGAGACACGCTCTGCTCTTTATCTTATCTAACTGCTGCCTATGTGAGGAATTTAAGACAGGATGTCAGCTGAGAGGAGTGGGCTGTATTTATGCTGTTGCTGTAAACACAGCAGTATAACTATCATGCAAGTGCCTTCATTTATATTTTGAATACGAGGAGTTTCTCGGCTTCCTCAATACAAGTGTTGAACACAGTTACAAATATTTAGATAAGGAGACAGGGAACACAGTTGAGTCTTTTCAGGCAAATCAGTTTTTTTTAATGTGGGAGTTTAGAACCAAAATGTCTATATACAGGGAAGTGATGGCAGTGCAGATGAAAAATATTGCCTTATACAGTAGTTTACTGGAAACAAATTAAACAACTGCTGTAAATCGTAAACACAGACAAACATGACCTTTCATGTAACGCAGCATTTTGAGTGCATAGTTTGTATTATTCAAAGTGAGCATTGAACAGGTGCACATTCAGCCCCACATTGTCTTTGTTAATATACTGTACTGTTATCACCAACACTGACATTTATTAGCGTTGAGGTTTAGTTCTTACTACATCTATAAGCCTATTATCTGGTGAAGTTGTTTGTTATGGTGAAAGAAAACTGCTGCACAGAAAGCAATTATTATGATGAAATACTGTAATGATGTGAATATAGTTACGTTGACAAGTAATATGCCACGACTAACATTTAAATATAGTTATTTTACAAATACGGATATATTTATCAAATCATCAAAATGCTTCACACAAAAGCTGACTTTCCTGTTGATCATACATGTCCACACCTATATGATCAATGCAAAAGAGATGATGGCAAAAGACTTAACATGCACTCAGAAAAAATATTTTTTTATATCTTTTTTTTAAAGTAGGCATATGGTGTTCACCAAGACCAAGACCATCTTTTTGTAGGTTGTACAGCAGTTTTATCACAGTCAAGGTAGGTTGCAGTTCATCCTCACATGATATAATTTCCTCCCTTGAGCATAAGGTGTGATCATTTTTTATACCTGGCTGTCACGATGTTAAAGGTGTAACGACAGAGCACAGACTGTAGCATGTGGACCACCACTGCAGTGCTCAGCGAGTCAGCGGTGGCCATCTGTGCACAGAGGTTAAACAATGTAGCAGCTCAGCCACGTCCGACAGTGAGTGACTGCGTGGCCTTTCACTACCATCTCGACAGGGGAGCTCTCTGGAGGACGTGAGGCAGGTGTTCTGAATGTTGTGGGGTGGCGTGTTCATCATTTCAGGGAGGGTACAGTCTCATCAGCAGGCTGCGGCTCCTAGATGCCTCTGGCACAGCACCAGCTTATGTCAGGTGTAACACCACATGGAAAGCTTTCACTGCTGTAAAAAGGCACAGTGGAATTAATGAACTCAGGCTAAAAAAAATAAGCCTGTATTGATGTCTTAAGGATAAAGCAAGAAAAAAGACATTTATTTGGCTCTAGAACTGACTGACAACATTTGAGTTCACATAGCGTCTTCAGTAATAATGCAAGAATGTTATCAGCAGTGCAGCTCCCTTTTGTGCACAGCCTCCTATTTAGATGGATTAAGATAATACTTAGCTGATGAAGTCGTTCTCACTCTGCAGTCATGGCAGATTTTTATGTAACTTCCTATAACCACTGTAGTCAAAATATATGTGAATATCACAGTCACAGTACTCATGTCTAGTATAAGGGGGCATCTGTGAAAACAGCTGTTCTATAAAAAAGAGCTTTGATTTAGCAAAGTAAAAGCTAAACCTACTAAGCGGCATCATCTCAAATAATAACGAACCATATCAGTGTTCCTTTGTTTATACTCTTAAAACCTCAGTATGTGCATTTACTGTTTTGTGAGTGACTTAAAATGCACATTAAACTACACAATAGCATGATAAATTTGTTCAATGATTACTGTTTAGTGCAGCGTATTAATAATTAATTAATCCGCTATCACTTTAATAAACAGCTGTGGTTGACAAAATTCACCGTATTGTGAAGATATTTGTAAAGAGATAAACTGCCTTGGGTTGTGTGGATAACAGACAATGTGGGCAGTGAGAAAGCAAAAAAAGGCAATGTTGCATGAATCAACAAACAGAAAGCCAACATATAGTATTACGTTGGAAAGAATAAGCTATATTAAGCGCTCCAAGCAGAGTGAGGAGATATCGGGAGCCATTAGATCTTTAAATGAGACACACCTTAGGCTCAAGGTTGCGAGTCGGCGTCACCTCGCCAGCTTGGCTGACAGATCCCACTCTACTCGTCTGTGCTCCTCGCAGGGTCACCGTTATGGAAGTGGGGGCTTTCTGCCCTACTGACACACAAACAAAACTGCTCAGCACTAACAGCTAGACATGCTAAAGCACAGAATACACTACGAGTAAAACTGGATCAGAGCGTCTGACTTTGCCACAGATGTCAAACATTGTTGCGATGGAAGCCGTAAGAATGACCGTTTTGCTTTGTGGTCAAGTCAGCAAATTAAAAAAAACAGCAGGTTGTTGGACAATGTGGACATAATGGGAGGTAAATGTAAATCTTTAGTTAGGCGAGAGGGGTGAGAAACACGACTGACTTACACCAAAAGAAAAAGAAAAGAAACAGGAGCAATGAAAACATGAGTTTGATTCCAGTCTTTATTGTAACAACAAAAACAGAGGTTTGGGTAATGCCGCGTGACTATGTTATTGCTTTTCAACATGTCTGTCAAAGGTCAGCATTCATACATGTGAATATTATCAGCAGGTGATTTAATGGAAGAGTTTACAAAATGTTACTACATGAAGAGCCAAGCAAAATAAACACAAACAGGAAATGACAGCTCGAACAAACAAAGCAGTCCTGATTGAACTTTTAAAATTTGGTCAATAATACCCACATTATTCACAATTCCTCCGCCTCAAATGGTTTCATACTGTTATATTTATTTTACATTTCCATCCTTTTCTTCATGAACATTATGTGTCAAACATTAGCTGGGAACTCGAAATTCTGACCTCGCATTTTCCATATGGCTCTTTCTGAACATGAAAACAAAACTTGTTTTGACCCCACTGATCTGCCCGCTGATGCTGTACATCTGCTGCACACCTGACTCTGCAAACCTTTTAACCGTCAGGTTCTTCCAGGCAAACTATCTACACACACGACGACAGAGCTGTCCTCTACGGTCCTCCACTGTGGCACGCCTCCCTGGCCTACAGACGTCCTGAACTAGTGTTTCCAAAACAAAGGATGATTGAACTCTGAGCATTCAACGTGGCCGTCGTGTTTTGGCAGTTCGAGACATACCAGCGGTTTGATTGGTGATGTGCGCCAAGCCGGGCAAGCTGCTCGCCAATTTGGCCAGCCCGCCATTAGTGAGCAGCTGGTGGATAGCGGTGGTTTTAGCCACTCCTCCTGTGGTGACCACAGGCAACGCCCGGAGCAGAGTACTGCTGCTGGTACCGATGGAGCTTAGGACCTGACCCTGGGGCTTGCCACACGCCGCCTGAGGACGGAGGAGAAGAAGACGAACAAATAGTTTATGGTCTCGTCATAAACAAAGACAATAAACTGAGGATGAGCTTCATATTTTAACTCCATTAGTAATCCTTGCTAAGAGTTTTCCTGTTGTGTGTATACACACTTCTTATCTGACAGACCGGTACACTCTGAATCTGTCAAATACCCACTGCGCCCCCTTTGGAGTGAGTATGAACTCTTAACCTCAGGGCGTAGGTACAGGGTGCCCAGGATGAGGACAAAAAGAGGCATCACATCGTTTTTACCACAGAGCACTCAGCTGCTTAATCAGGTCTGATAATACAGTATGAACTCAGCACCGTGCGCTTTTCTGCGCTCGCTATTTGACATTCTTTCATGTAATCATGCAATGCTCTAATAATTTTTTTTAAGTGATGTTATTTTGATAATTTTTTTTATGTTATTATGTGCTGTCCAGTATGGATGTTGATGTCTTTTGTCATTTATGGTTTTTTATGCTTTTGGTGCAAAACCACTTCCCCTAGGGGCAATAAAGGTTGTCATTCATTCAATTGACATTCAGTTGCCATTTAAATGGGTGCATTAAGATAAAACCGAAATGTGCACTTATTCAACCCTTATTAAACAAATGCAACCCAGGATTTTCCTTTAAAAAAGTATCTAATGTAGAAGTAATTCCTCTCAATCATCACTTATGACCCACTAGAAGTGTGTGGCGGTGTATTTAGTCACAGAGACTCTGCCCTCTGTCTATATTTCTTATTTTCTGTGCTCATGACGTTAATGGGCATGTACACCCACAGCGCTCCAGTGAAGTCGGGGCTTAATAATAAGGTAGTGGCCAGGTGCCAGACCATTAGCAGAGAGACAAAAAAAAATTACAAGGCAAAACACCAAGCCAGAGTGAATTTGTGGGGGTTTTTTTTGGAGAGCGTGTTTACAAACAGTAACTGACAATCATGTATAGTATAGTTTTATATAAATAAGCTTAACAAAATATTTGATAGCACTCTCAGTATGACAACACCACCACAAACTATAACCTCGAAAATGAAAATCAGTCGGAATCAATATCTTTTTAAAACCGTTTTAACAAAAACTAGACATTATCACAAACATGAAGGTAGGATTTACTTAAGGGTGTACATCACAAGTTTCATTTTTACAACAATGATACAATATTTGCTGATATTACAGTCTGCCATGACACAATTTTGAATCAGTTCAGGGGCCTGTAATTGATATATGCCCATTTCCCACAATCAGTTACATTTATATCAGCTTACCAAATAAAACTAAAACATTAGGAGTTTCATGAGCAATCTATCTTGCAATGGTATTGTTTGCAAATGGCATGTGCTTTTGTCTGTTGACCCGTCTTTTCTCAGAAATCCAAAATATTTCCAAACTGCTGATTAATGCCAGAGAGGGAAGTAAATATCCTCATTGTCTTTTTCTTGGCTGCTTGTCACTGTCTGCCTGGCACAAGGCCGCTCGCTCAGTTTGAATATTTAGGAAGGTGTACTTGAACGGAAATGGTGACACAAACATGCCATGGGAATTTCAAAATAGAGGTGTAACATAAAAATGTTAAAATATATCAATGTTCTGGTGATACTGAATCATACTGTTGCATTAGTTTTAACTAGTTGGACCTAATGAACTGGCAACTGAGTGTAACACTATATATCCTGTACAACCTGAGAAAGAAGAAAAACCCTCCATTTTAACTAGTGTGTATATATATATCGATATTTATATATATATATATATATATATATATATATATATATATATATATATATATCGATATTTATATATATACACTAAATCTATGCTCTGCTGTTGAAATTTAACCTCTCACCCAAACACAGTATTTACAGGCTTGAAGTGGTAGTTTTTTTTCCCATATTTTAGCCAACTAACCAGGATTCAAGGTTATGTTTTTTTCAATTGCTCAGTTGGGGTTGGCTTAATAGTCAAGTATGGAAATGGCTCTCTCCTTGGCTACTTCTTCATCAGCTAAGGAAAAACCCCACAGTATATTTCTCCTTTTTTTGCCTGATAGGGCAAGTAAGTTGCTAAATTTACTAGCTTGGTGTAACATTTTACTTGCCCCCGGCTTATTAGCATGCCTTGCTGACTGCAAATTTGTGCATATTTAATACTTTGGAAAATTGTTGTCAGAGGTGCACATAATTCCCTGTGACTGAACTTGAAACAAGCAAAACTTCCATCGTGACCGTTCAAGCTTTTATGTCATTATATAACCAAGCCGTACCTGGGTGCTGCCTGTGTTGGCGGCTGTGGTGGGTAAGCTAGGAGCTTTGGTGACGATCTCCTGAAGACTGAAACTTAGGCCTTGTAGCAGACTGCTGGCGGAAGCTGCTGCACGGAAACACAAAGACAGTGAATCAATGGAGCTGAACTTTGGGTGATATATTATCACAACAACTACTTTTACACAGGCCTAAACTAGATGGACACACAAACACACACACAAAGAGAACATATGAATGTAATGTCCAAAGGGTAAGGTTCGGGACAGCGACAGACAGCGATGGCGCAAGAGGTAATCAATGATGATGTTTGCTTGAATATGTTGTCCTAACACACTGTTCTCATCCAGTGTCCAAGATCTCCCTCTACAAAGTGGTTAGAGCTGCACTGTGTGTTGAGGTTACTGTGCTCTGATTAGCTGCACAGCTGCGAATGCAAACAGGCGTGCAGGGCAGGACAGGACAGAGATACCTTGGGCAGTAGCCGGAGCTTGCGCCTGGACTGGTGTGGAGGACCCTGACACCATGCAAGGCTGCACGCTGTTGAATGAGCTGGAGCCTGGGGACAGGGCACCAGATACCTCTGAGAGACTACCAGACCTGCAGTGACACACATAACCACCAATCTACTCAGGAGCTACCCCAGCAAGTGATGTTTGGCCATCACTCAGCTCCCAGACTACACCACTCATCAATCCCTCTGCACCAGACACACTTTTGTCCAAAAAAGGTGGGGGTGTGGCCATGGGTGTAGGCATGATTAGGGGTTTAAGCGCTCTATACTGAATGTGCCTGTGTGAAGCAGGGCAGGCGAGCTTACCGCTGGCCTGTGAGAAGTCCAGAGAGCTCCTTGGCTCCAGCCACAGTCTGCCCCACTGTCACCGTTAAAGGCTTTCCAGAGACACCCACTGCAGAAAAAAACGGATCACATCATGATGGTCAACTGTTCATTAGAAACAGGATGAAAGAATGATCAAGCTAGGTAGTAGTGCATTACAAGTGCCATACTTTACATTTTCAAGAGTAAATGGTTTTCAAAAGCCCTATTTTACTTTAGCAAAACTGTACACTGAACAAAAACACATTTCTCCTTCTATCTAGAAATCTCAGGGTTTCCCCACATATTCATTTATGTGTGGCGGCTACAATAAAAACATCTACTCTACCGCCACCAATAGATTTTCTATTTTTGGAACTGGACTGATCACTAGGAGCACTGTTAAAATATATAAACCGTTTGGTTATTCATGGCACACTCTCGGCGCACAGAACACATTCGTGGCACAAATGGAGCAGCACAAGGTCACGTGCGTTAAAAGTCAGACTTAACCATTCATTCTGCTGGGTCTTTAAGTTTGCTTTCACATGCAGCAGCTGCTCCTTTTTTCTATCATATCTTTTTGATATGATCTGATCAACTCTGAACAGATCAACTTTCCACTCTGAGTCACAAACTGCTGCTGAGGAAGAGAATCTTATGGAGAGCTCCGCCTGCGCTGTGCACACAAACTCTCAATCTGTGACAAACACTGGATCTGTATAAAGGTGAGTTTCTACCCATCCAGGCCACTACTGATTTTATTAATGCACTAGACCACTAACAACAGTATCTGTTAGGTAGTATAGTATAAAGCATATATCAAACTAGGACTGAACAAAAATTTGAAATGCCATCAAAAATGTCACATGGCCTACTTGTCAAATCCCAGGAGGCAAAGTAATTTTAAGGCGAAATGTGTGTCAACATTATTTCAAATGATTTAAATTATTTTAAATTACTTATATAAAGACATTACCAATCAAAAATTGTTGTGCTGCAGAGATGTCCTGGCCTACACAACATATTCTACAGACCTAAAAGAAATACTGTCATATGTAGGATTTTCCTCAAAAACAATGTATAAAATCACACAACAGTAATCCCCCTCAATCATTACTTATGACCCACTAAAAGTATGTGGCAGTGTATTTATCTGCAAAGAGTCTGCTCTCTGCCTGTGTTTTCAAATTTGATTCTTATTTTGCTGTGTTCAGGATGTTCCTGGGCACAGCCCACAGGTGAGGTCGGGACTTTGTAAAAAGGTGATGACCAGGTGCCAGACTGTAAGCGGCACACATCCAAGAGAAAGCTACAAAAATCATGGTCACGGCGCAGAAAAACACGAATGTAGCCACGCGAAATACTAAGTGGTTTGAATCTGGGCTTGGCTTTCACTTTTACTTTTGATACTGTTTATTAACAGTACACAGTATACCTTCAAAAAACATTTTTGTTTGGTACAGTTCCCTGTTAAACACCATAAACATTTTAATGTTTTTAAAATGAAAAGGAGAATACCAATGTTAAATATCATATTACAGTATCAGTCAAAATAATGTCGCTTTAATATTTTTTTCAAAATCGTTCAGGCCTTTGGCTAACTACTGCTTCTCATATGTGCTTACTGAAGTAAGGACAGAGGGTTTTGTACCTTCCTGTGAAGCGGGGCTGATGGTGACCCCTGCTGATTCGCTCTGGGAAACAATGGTGACCTTGATCTTGGCTCTCTTGGAGGCTTTGCTTGGCGTGGGACTAGGCGTCTGCCTCCTCTTGCCATGGGATCTCAGTTCCTCTCTGTCCAGGCCCTCCATGTGATCACTGGTCACTGGCACTGCACCAAACAAACACACACACACACACACATAACCACAAATATTGACCAGACTGCTGAGGGGACTTTAACTTGGGCTGTTAAATCCCTTTGTCACCCCACTATTAAAATAAAATCCTATCTGTCTGCAATATAAACCTGCTTTGAAAATGGTTCAGCAGTACAAAATGTGCTGTTCTGAGTTCAAGAAATGTAAAATTCAAAGTATGACACTGGTGTTTATTGAGGAGCCAGTGCGGTATATCAGAAGGTGGCATTCATATAAAACTAAAGCGATGGAAACCAAGGAAAATATAAAAGAAGGAAAGGTCATGACATCACACACACACACACACACACACACACACACACACACACACACACACACACACACATTCATGTGATGCTTATTGAACTGCAACTTAAGTCTGGCTTGTCAAACATTGTCACTGACTCAAGACCTTTCCTTCTTTTACACTTTCCTTGATTGAAATAAGGAAAGAAGTGAAAAGATACAGAGGATAGAGAAAGGAAGAGGGATAGACACTTACCAAAAATACAAGGAGGGGTGCCAGGAGGAAGATTTTTCCTCACAAGCATGTTTTGTTTCATAAAAGCAGCAAACTGAGCTGGAATGAATTGGAAAGAAAGCCGGAAAAGAAAGTTGTAGGAAGAGACAGAGGATGAGAGGAGAGTATTTCAGTCACGTTCTATCTCACCCCATTTCAAGCAGTGGCCTGATAATCTCTTAAACGCTTAACTTGCAGTCATTTTACATCTCACACGCCACCCTGCTCAGCTCAGCAGAAGTTGAGGTGAATGACTCATTGTAACAAGTTTACATAAACAAGTGGGGGCGAAAGTGAGAGCTGTGTACGCACAGGTACCGAGGATCACTGCGCACGTGTAGGTGAACGTGACTGCATACTGTGTTTTCAATGAATCCAGAGTCGAGTGAGGTGGTGAACTAACCTTGAGCCTGCTTGTGAGTGAGTACTGTGCCAGAGCGCTGCATGTGTGTCTTGAGGAGCTGCGTGGCTGTGATCAGACTGGACTTCTGTGCTGGAGACAGACCAGACGTCTTGGGTTTGGGACTTGAAGTAGGACTGCTGCAGACGCTAGACAGATCCTGAAAAAACAGTGGAGAGGAGGAACACCTGATGAGCAACGACTCATTAATGTCAGTCACCGAGCATGTAAACCTATTGCTCTCAGTATTCCATAGATATATTTCTTTAACTGAAAATAGTTGCAGCCAGCTCAAATGAGGTCAAAATGTTAGAAGATTATAAATGAAAACCAATCCTGAAATCCTGAATTCTGTAATTCAAGTGAGTTGAGGAGGTGAAAAACCATCATTAAAAATTTTCCAACTTTAACACGGTCTGGCATTATAATTTCACATTATCCAGTATTTTTTCAGTCCTCTAAACTGAAAAAATGCACATAAACAGGATGACTCTCAAAACACTACCATTTCTCTCATGATTTTTCCATGACTGGACAGTTATTCCCAAATGTACCAAATTTTGAAAATAGAAATGAAACAAAGCAATCTATTCAAGGATGGGAATCTCTAGGCCCCTTACGATTTAATTCAGATTCAAATGGTTACAATGCAATTTAAAAACATATTCATGAACCTTGATGCCATAACATTTTTATCTCTATACATGATATAGTTTCTCTTCTCTGTAGTGTTCCCCAATTATTGTGCTAAGAAGCTCAGTGCAACAGTTTTTATTGTGTTTTGTTGGTAATTTAACTCGGTACATTATGTGCAATAAAAGCAAGTTCCCAAAAAAAACAAAGATGGACAGGCGTAAACCGCTTCAAGCATTTGAAACACAATCTAAAATACCTCCTTTTTTTAAAAACATTGCCCAACTTGTATCTGGTGATGGTCGTAGGGATGCTAGTCACTCTTAACAATTTCAAGAACTTGGTTTTAAATTTCAGAATGACTTTTCAGCATCAAGGCATAATCTTTCAAGAAGAGAAGAGATAAGATATAAGATTTGATTTTTCCCCCACTCTACAGTACATGTGATGCAACTGTGGTCATTCATCATTTTTCCAAGAAATAGAAATATTTGCATTACTATCTAAAGTATTCTTTAGTAAAATTTTCATCAAATGCAGCCCTGTTTAATCATTGAAAGGCTATAAATAAGAGACACTTTGGGTCATTTGAAAAAAGTTGGTAACTTCTGTTCACTGACCTCTGAACCTGATGGTGAGATGGGAACTCTAAGCGCAGGGGAGGCAGGTCGTCCTCTCTCCATGTCAAAGGGAAGCTCCCGCCGAGGTCTTTTCTTCTTCTCTGTGTCCAGGTCCCTCATCTCCCCTGATCCATGGCTGTGGCCCTCTGCCCGTGTGAGGACGCCTGACAAGAAGTCAGCGATCTCATCCTGCAGATTAGTCATGAAAGAACATCAACATCACAGTCATAGGGAAGAAAAACTCCAGAGAAAACCTTGTAATCCTCCAGTTAAAGGAACCAACCTGAATGCAGCGGTCCACCATGGTCTGTGTCAGGCCCTCTGATTTCATCTTCGCTGAATTGATTCTGTGGAGGGAGACCATTCAGTTTTACTAAAACCACTGAATATGACATTCCTCCTACTCTAGAAAGCTACAAGAAAAGAGATATGCGAAAAAGAATATCATATTCTTATACTTCTTGCTGCTTAAACAGCCAATTAGAGGTTGCGACTGACCTGAGGTTGTCGTCCGATCCTCCCACCACCACCATGCTGTTGTCTGCCCTCAGCTTCTCTCTGAACTCCTCCATGCCCTCGATGCTGCACTGCAGAGCGTTCTGGCCAACCACAAACAACACCGGGGTCTTCATGTCAAGCAGCGGGTCATCAACATCCTGCAAACCAGTAGCACATTAACTTCCATTAGAGCTACTGACTTGATGCCAGAGCTATGTTTTTCTTAGCAACAAAGATGTCCAAGGTCTTACCCCTCTTGGTCCGTTGACTGTTAGCAGCGGGAAGCCAAGACACACTACAGCGGTCAGATACTCCATAAGGGATACCTGAAAAATAATCAGTATTCAATTACCTAATAATGCTTTAAAGAAAACAAAAATCATTTGCGTTCTTTCACAGGTAAAAAACACTTAGCCTCACATTATATCACAATGATATGTTATAAGAAGTCTTACATGACACGCGATGAGAGCACCGGCATTCCAGCCTACCAGGATAATGGGTTTGTGGGGAAAGTGACTGTGAACCTGGTGATTAAATTTATAACACATTATTAATACAGCTACAGACCAGTCATATACAAAATCACACATAAAACAAAACAGAGGCTGTATGCTGCATGGGTCTTTTTTCCCCATTTTGACCTCACAGGCATGATCACTAACGTGTTAAAAGAAACAACAGAGATGAGATCATTTGTGGGGTAAATAATTTCAGAAAGAGGCATTTAAACACAATGTGTCTCGTGGGTCAGTGTGTGGTTTAATGTGCATGTAACAAGCACTGCCAGTTAATAAATCACAGAAAAAGTGCACTCTGCAAGGGTTAAGAAATGTGAAAGTAGTTTTATTTACGTTGTCAGTATATGACTGTCTTTCGTGCAATGGTTGTTTTTTTTGAATGTGCACATTTAAAAAAACTCAACCTCGTGGATTTTACAAACAACATCACCATTATGCAGCAACTACTGACACATAGGTTGCAAAAAAAACAACAGAACATCTTACCTCCATGACCTTGGCTCGGACAGTGCCCAGCATGTGCTCTAAACACTGTGTGATGCCAATATTGGCTCCGCTGTTTACGTGGGTGTGCACTGGAATGACCTGACAAAGAAACAGCTATTATAGGCACCGTTCTAGAAAGAAAAAAACATCTTGGTTTCACATACATTTAACAGAGTGAGATGAATGACCTTTCCCAAACAAGACAGCTGCGACTGCCAGAATCTCATTCGCCGGGAGGTAGAGAGGGCAGGATTGGTTGGGCTTGATGGTGCAATTAGGATGAGTGGGGATCCAGGAAGCTTGCTCTAAAAAAAAAAATGTTTGAAAGCAGTCAGAAATCTGGTCTTTAACTGAGACAGATTGTGAAGAATCAAATAAGAATGCTTTCTTTTACAATGTTTAAGTGTTACCGGTTTATTTTGAGACAGGACTCCAACAGCTGGGTCCCAGGGCCGTTTCAGTAGCAGTGACAGGGCCTCCGCACTTGGAGCACCAGTCTTTGCCGTCGTTAGCAACATTCTGTCAATCAGCAATGGCAACTTCCAAAACACAGAGAGCAACAATAATGACTCAGGAGTCCAGGATCTTGCAGATACTGATGCAGACATCAGACAGGAACTTAGTCTTACTTACCTTGCTTTTGAGAGTCTGCAACACATCCAGGTAAGCAGCAAGCATAGCGAGGCTTAAAGATTCAATCATGGTGGTGTGTAACCATTGCGTCAGTTTGGTGTCCCAGTTCACACTGGCTAATGCATGCCGCACCTTCCTGGCGCACTTGTCCACGGCTATCCTCCGCAAAATTGGCTCATTGGAAGCCTGAGGGAATCAAGATCACACAAGAGACCCAGTAATATTTCAAAACGTTCTAATCTAATGATTTAAAATAATTCACAGCCAAATCTCATACTTTGATTCAATCTACGAAACACTAAACTTAGTTTTGTCATGTCAATAATGCCAATTTACAAATGGCTTTCTAACTCCCAACACGTCTCTTTCCAACTCTCAACATTTCATAGTTGTCTTTCAGCAATAAGTCACTTCTTCCAAGATTTCAGGATGCAACGTATCCTTGATCGAGACGTGTATACACACAACAGACAGGTCAAGAGAAATTTAAGAATTCTTTGTAGAGAACATTTCCATAATGTTGCCATACACTTGAAATAACAATCTGAGCTTGTCAGTGGCAAAACAAGCACTTTTAGAGGACGTACACTGACACTGTGTTATTGCCCTGAGTGTTTACATTTGCAGCATGTTCCACGACTCTGGCTGCAGCGCTGACTGTCAACACTGGACCAAATTTAAAAAACTGTTGTCTTGATCAGTCACTTACATACAAAAACATGGGAAGATAGGTTCCAGGTTAAAAAAGTTTCCCTTTAACTTTGAAAACATGAAACTAAAAAAAACTGGACAGATGCCTTTTAAATGACGATACATGGTGATTTATCAATGACCTCCACGTTTCATTTATTTAAAGTTTAGCATTTGACCTGAATAAATAAAATCAATAGTTAAAAACACCTATTTGCATCAAAATGCAGATCGCAAAACTGATTTCGGCTACTAATAAAGAGGATGTAATCCTCTTATAATATCAGTTTTTTATCTCCTTCTTAGTTGAGGGGTTGTCACAAGACTCAAAACCCAGCAGTGTTTGGACACTTAAACCTTGTGCTTTTGGTCCAAAACATACTGTGCTGAGCAAGTTTTTTTCCTCTGGTAAAACAATACTCCTAAAAGAGGGCACTGTTCTGCAACAGCCTTCGAGATTGGTCGCATTGATTTGCTGAGTGTACGACTGATGAAAATCATTCACATCGATAATGACAATCCAATAAAGCAGTGACGTAAACCACATAAACCCTAAACAGTCCAAACAGTTATCAGTGCACTATATATTTTGTTTAACAGTGCCTTTGTCATCAAACAAGGGGAAAAGCAATCACACTGTTGCAAATAAAAGTAAGCATTGTACATACATACACTGTACAATTAACTGCTGGTTTCAGAGAGCAATAGCTGTTTTAATCTAGCACTCACAAACAGTGTTGAAGAACTTAAACAATGTCTTATATTTAAAGCTCTTGAAAACAGAATTAGATTAAATGAGCACAACTTACATTTTCATTGGCCAGCCGAGCCAGTCTCTCAGCTTGTAGAGCTTTAAGGACTTTATTAAACAGTTTGTTCTGAGCAACTGACCATCCAGTCCTGAAACAGATTTAAAATCATGTCAAAAGAACACACTGTAACTGAGACACTTTCAATCATAACTTCTCAAAGAATATGAATGTTAACTAGACAATAAATGAACAGTGGCTCACTGCAGATGTTTGCTTACTTGATTACATGTTCCTCCCAGTCATCTGGGGGTGGAGGGCTCTCAGCAACCGTGCGAGCGAACAGAACATGCCGCTCACACTCCTTCATCACACTAAGAGCTTTCTGATTATCATACAGAGGAATGGGTGTCGGTGTGACTGTCTCCACATCTAACACAGAGTCAGAGTCTCTGCAGACAAAAAAATAACATAAAAAAGAATATTAAGTCCCTGTAAGGCAGGAGACAGCTGTGGTCAAATTGATCAATAGGGGATACTAGGGCTAAGAAATAGATTTGGAAGCAGATGACAATTCCAAACTGTAGATTATGGGCTTTTTGACTCACGACAAAGCTTCAGGCTGACGGCGAGGGGTAACGAACAGCGTCCTTGTGGGCCGGGCACTGCTGGCATCTGGGTGGGCATTCCATGGTTTGGCATAGCTGTGGTCCAAAAAGACCAAATCTAGTTCTCTTTCGTGAGCTGACAGCTGGAAAAGCAAGGACGTGCCCATCTTCCGTGCTGATATCTGGAAGTCTTTATCCCCACCACGATGCATCCTCTTCTTGGGCCCCAAAGGGCCCGTGAAGGGCTCAACAACTTGTGTGGATTCAGACCAATCTGGGAAAGAGAAACCAAAATGTACCTAAGAAAGGAGATAGTAGAATTTTTTTCCCTTTGCCCTCCACTGAGGAGCTTAATATAATATATATATATAACATAAAATTGCAGTCTTATTTCACAAAAAAATGATCATTTTACCAATTGCAATAATACTGTTAACTAAGTAGTAAATGAGTTACTCATCAGACTTAAAAAGTTACAAGAAAAAGAAAAAAATAGCTTCAGCCTTCATCTTTCCAGTCTATATTGTTTGTTTTCCTTTTGCATTTTCCTGTTAATTTAATACCTTGAGGTTATCATACCATTTTTATGTGCATTCTTGGAAAATTGTTAAAACCAAAATAAATGACCATAACCAAACTAGCGTTATCTTAGATCTGATCTTAAATGTGAATATATACAGCTTTGTTTAATTCTACTGTAAACAGCGTATCTTTAAGTTTTGAACTGTTGATCAGCAAAAGACATTTAAAGGTGACACTTTGGCCGCTGAGCAAATGATGGACATCATTCAACAATTTTCTTGATGTATTTAATAAAGGACTAACCAAAGGGAATCCTTTTTAACAGCCCCAACATAATCTGACATTCAAACATGCAGTTGTTTAGTCCACGGTGAGCACCACCCATTATTATCACATACGTGCTGGGTATAATTACCTTAAACTGACCTTCTCAACCATTAACACGTCGGTTAACTATGGTAATTTTACGTGAATACGAGCTCAATATTAATAATTAATCTCAACGCTGTGTGGGGACAGAGGATTGTGGGCTTGTCTGGCATGCTAACGTTAGCATAGCAAGCTAAAGGCTAACAAATAGCGCCATCGCTGAGTTAGCTGCTCACCTTTCCGCCTTGTTACTCCATGTTGGTCGAGATGGTTTAAACTCTTCGTTTGAACCAAATAACACCAAAGAAAGACGTATTTCTGTATTAATTCTAGAGGTTATATAAAACACAAATATTCAGTGCGCACAAGCCTCACTTCCTTTTGTTGTACGATTTGTTGCCATGTTTGTGTTGACATCCCTCCTTTTCTGAGCAGTAGAAACAACTACGACATTCAGGACTTCATTTCAACAAAACTGGCAACCCAGTTTGTGGCGCGTCATTGAGTGACGCAAAACGTGGACTGGATTACAGCAGAGTCTGGATCATTTACGCCCTCTGCAAAAATACTCAATGTTTACTACCTTAAAGTAATTAATCTAATTATCAAATGCGTGAGTCTGCTGCTGTTTAAAATGATCTTTTTTTACTTTACTGAAGTACCTTGTGCCTTGGTTGATAATTACGTTAGTTAAGGTCTGTTTTTCTCTGAGTTGGGGGATGACTAGGGTGTCACGTTAGTGATAGTTTTCCTTCAGAGTCCCTGAATGACTGACTGAGTGCCTGACGCTTGACTTTTAAACTGGATGTTCTTTTTTTCCCTATGTTGCGTTAGATGTACACAAACAGTGGTGACCTCTTTCTCTGAAAGGACCACCCCTTCACTCCCCTTACATAATTCCAAAGGTACCTGCGGACACACTGTTTAAGAGTCAAAGCCTGTCATTAAAAATACAATCGATTTTATCTTATTACCTAAACACTTTTCAAATCGGATAAGTTTGACTGCCACTATGGTAAGTTTTAAAATTGTTGAGCTATAACATTTTGGTGAAAACTGTTTGGTGGAAGTTGATTTTTTTTCTAGACAGTGTAAAGTAATGTCAATAATGGAGGTGAAGTGAGCAGTTATAAAAATGTTTGTTTCTGTTTTTCTGTGAAGAAACTTTTGGCCCTGGCTACTCTGCTCTGTGCTCTGGTTCCACTGATAAGCCCACATTGCTACGGCAAACCTGAGACATCAGGTAAAAGAAAAAAACATACATAGCATACAGACATATATAAAACTACAAAAATCTTGAAAAATATTTATGTTTTTAATTCCACATATAGGCACCCATTGTCAGGATTATGCGGATAAGACATGGCATGCTGTCGGATCTTCATGGAGGAACAGTAACTGTATGGACTGTACCTGCAGTAGATGTTGCTCTGCGTAAGTTTACAGAACCCATTTTCATTTTTAAATGGGGATAAGTTTTATTTTTCTCTGTATTTACATATTTAAATGTGTATTTGCAGGTATTCGATCCCCAAACAGTTCCCTCCCGACTGTGAGTCAGTTTTCGACTCAGAGGCCTGTGAATACATAGTGCGCAAGAAGAACGACCCAAGTGTACTGTGTCCTATTTATGGTGCAGTAGGGAAGTGATTGGTGGTCTGATGCTCGTAAGTTCTTTCATGGGCGAGATGCACACAGATGTGATCCCTCAGTTTCTTCTCACCAGAAAATTCACGTTTTACTAGTTGTAACACATGACCAAACAGAAAGCAAAGCTGCCATAAACTGAAAATGAAATACTGACTCAAATAAAATTTCAAATGAATAAATAAATAAATCATATGATTTTTATCATATTTTTGTTTGTATGTGAAATTGGACATTTCTAAAACAGAAAAACATATACCATGTTAAAGGGGTACTCCACTGATACAACAGTTCAGTTGGATGGCACACCAAAAACCTAAGCTAATAACTGAAACTCTGGAAATGGATTATGCTGTTGAAGTAAAGGCAAGTTGAGAACAATGTCAATTTAGAGAGTTAAAGAATCGGACACTGACATACTTTGGTTCACAGCTAATATTTAGAAATAATCTTATGTGCATAGACTACTATCGGCACAGTTAACATTTTGAATTCCACAACAATTTTGTTTAAATATCGCTGCTGTCTGGTGCAAACATCCTATCTCCAAAATTTTTCAGGAATTAGAAAAATCACTGTGTTTTTAGAAAGGTCCAGTGAAGACAGGATGTTTAGTCACAAGCTCTTTTAAATACATTTCATTGGCTGAGAAATGGTAAAAACCACTGATAAAAACTGAAGATAGTGAAATGTGGAGATACAAGGTTTGCATCCAACAAGGACAACACAGGTGATTGTTCTTCAAATAGTCTAGGTGTCCTTTTTTCTTAAAGAGACAAACATAGCCTATAGCTTTATTTGAAGGAGTACATTGGGCAGCAAATGCATCAAGGGGACAAACAAGAGAAAGTTAAGGGATCATCAAGTACAATACATGTTCTAGGAGGCATTAATGTTTATACAGAATTTCCTGGCAATCAATCAAAGTTGAGACGTTTCAGGCCACTGTGGTGGACTGATTGATTGATAGATGACCTATGGTGGCTCATCTGTTTGTGGCACAAACATAATTTAACCCTCATTTACTGGAAGTTCCAGGCAGGTAAGACAGATCACCCCCATTCAGACAGACTGTTTTATGTTTCTATCTGACCATCATTTGGTACTGACAAGTCTTCTTATTGTTGCTTCTTAAATAATTTGGGGCTATAACCTGTTTTTTTGTTTTTGTTTTTTAAAGAAGCCTATATTGTTTATTTTCATAAACAAAGGTTTATACAACCTTCATGTAGTTCATGTAAAAGTCCTCACATTTCAATGGATCCAGTGCAGTGCACATAAAAAATCATTTCTAATTCCACTTAACCATTTAGAAGAAAAGTCAGTTCCAGTTTCAATATGCATTGTAATGCAGAGACTTGTTGAATTTCCCTCGATTTTACTTTCTGAAATTGTGCATAAAATGTGGGAGCGAACAGGTAGCCTAGCTACAGCCAAAGGTTACAAGATTCAAGGAACTCACTGCACCACGCCAAAGAAACAACTAAGCTTTGAGCTCCAAAGCCGAAAGCTAGTTCCATTATTTCTACGAGAAGGCAGACATCTCTGGCCAATATCTCCAAAACTCTGCAACTCACACCAAAACAATCTTGATGGATAATTAGCACTACAGGTGAGGGGGAAAATACGTAGTTTTGATTTGGGGTGAACTGTCCCTTTACAGTCTGAAGTTTTTCTTTTTTTGGCTGTTAGTGCAATAAGCAAAGCTGCTAGAAATCACACTAATACAATTTCAGTTTATACTTCTTCCCGCTCCTTTTCGGACATGTAAACTGATTTATCCATGATTTATTATTTCACTGCTTGAAACTATTACTCTGTTTTCTTTTTGATTGTTTGTATGATCACTTTTCTTTGTTACATGTTCGAAATAAAAACAAAAATAAAAAAATTTCAAAATTTTAAATGAATGAAGAAATAATACAAAACACAAACCATGTTGGCACTCCATCAATTTTGCTCTTCATCATGCTGTTCCTGAGGAGTTCACCTCTGACTGTGTAAACAGTTGTGTAGAGAGCGTCTGGGTTCTTTTCCAGAAGTAAGAAAACTTAATTTCTAATCGACATCTGTAAAAATGGTAATTACCAAAAACAGCCTTGAAAGGAGAGGCTTGTCAATATGTCCTGGCTCTCGTTATGTGTCATGATGAGTTAGTGCGTTTAAAGGCGTGTATTTTAACCAACAGATGTCCAGGACTGATAATACTTTAGTTTGTGTCTCAAAATGCAGTTAAAAAAACAAACACCAAACTGAATTAGCCTCATTTTGGAGAGAACTAAAACAGAGACTCAGACTTCAGAGTCACCTCAGGTCACGTGGCACTTCAGCTAAAATCAGTTTAGTCCCAGTGTAGCTGGACAGAATTTCCAATGGCATCAAAGGATTGAAACATTTTGACTCCAAAACACTTACATATAAAAATACATGCCTCTGAGAAGATTGTGTCAGATCTTTAAATGATTTAAAACGTGTTTTACTGAATGTCCTATTTTTTTCATTTTTATTTGTTCAGAGAAATACAAATGGTGCTTCCCTCCTTTAGTGAAGTGACCACCCCTTCAACCCTCTTATTTAATTCCAAAGGTCCCTGCAGACACTGTTGAAAACAAACAGCCCTTCATTATAAATACAATATATTTTACCCTCTTTCCTAAACGCTATTCAGACTGGACAAGTTTGACCGCCACAATGGTGAGTTTTAAAATTGCTGAGTCTGGATCATTTACTCCCTCTGCAAAAATACTCAGTGTTTACTACCTTAAAATAATTAATCTAATTATCGATTGCGTAAGTCTGTTAGTGAAGATCTGTTTTTTTCTGATTTGGGGGATGACTAGGGTGTCACGTTGTTTTTTTGTTGTTGTTGTTATGTTTTTTAAATTTATTTATTTAATATAAAGAGATACAGAGATACAAAAGGTTTTCCATCAGAGTCCCTGAATGTGAGTGAGGGGATGACCCTTCCTTCACCATAAAAGAAGAAAACAAATTTTCTAGCTCTGATAAATAGTGTAATTTAAAAAAGACTTTTAAACTGGATGTTCTTTTTTTTCCCTATGTTGCGTTAGATGTACACAAACAGTGGTGACCTCTTTCTCTGAAAGGACCACCCCTTCACTCCCCTTATATAATTCCAAAGGTACCTGCGGACACACTGTTTAAAAGTCAAAGCCTGTCATTAAAAATACAATCGATTTTATCTTATTACCTAAACACTTTTCAAATCGGATAAGTTTGACTGCCACTATGGTAAGTTTTAAAATTGTTGAGCTATAACATTTTGGTGAAAACTGTTTGGTGGAAGTTGATTTTTTTTCTAGACAGTGTAAAGTAATGTCAATAATGGAGGTGAAGTGAGCAGTTATAAAAATGTTTGTTTCTGTTTTTCTGTGAAGAAACTTTTGGCTCTGGCTACTCTGCTCTGTGCTCTGGTTCCACTGACAAGCCCACAATGCTACAGCAAACCTGAGACATCAGGTAAAAGAAAAAAACATACATAGCATACAGACATATATAAAACTACAAAATACTGAAAAATATTTATGTTTTTAATTCCACATATAGGCACCCATTGTCAGGATGATACGGATAAGACCTGGCATGCTGTCGGATCTTCATGGAGGAACAGTAACTGTATGGACTGTACCTGCAGTGGTTGTTGCTCTGCGTAAGTTTACAGAACCCATTTTCATTTTTAAATGGAGATAAGTTTTATTTTTCTCTGTATTTACATATTTAAATGTGTATTTGCAGGTATTCGACCCCCAAACAGTTCCCTCCCGACTGTGAGTCAGTTTTCGACTCAGAGGCCTGTGAATACATAGTGCGCAAGAAGAACGACCCAAGTGTACGGTGTCCTATTTATGGTGCAGTAGGGAAGTGATTGGTGGTCTGATGCTTGTAAGTTCTTTCATGGGCGAGATGCACACAGATGTGATCCCTCAGTTTCTTCTCACCAGGAAATTCACGTTTTATTGGTTGTAACACACGACCAAACAGAAAGCAAAGCTGCCATAAACTGAAAATGAAATACTGACTCAAATAAAATTTCAAATGAATAAATAAATAAATCACACATTTTTTTCTTGACTTATTTGTGTATATTTTTGTTTGTACGAGAAAGTTGGACATTTCTAAAATAGAAAAACATAAATCATGTTAAAGGGGTACTCCACCGATATACAACAGGTTAGACAAACACACCAGCCCTTCATTATAAATACAATATATTTTACCCTCTTACCTAAACGCTATTCAGACTGGACAAGTTTGACTGCCGCAATGGTGAGTTTTAAAATTGCTGATATAAAATTTTAGTTACAGCTTCGTGAAGCTGAAGACACTGTTAACACTCTGCAGACTGATTCATATGTGTTTAAGGAAGGACGACCCATCCGTACTATGGCCAGTTCGTGGTAAAGCAGGCTGATGTAGTTGCAGTGTTTAGTGGTCTAAAGGTGTGAATTCGTTTTTTGTTTTTTTTTGTCGTTGTTGAACTAGAGAGCAAGAGCATGTAGATGCAAGCCCTAACTGGCTTCTCACCAGGAAACACTATTATCCATACTATTCTTCATGATTTACTCCTTATTTGGTTGTATAGGAAAGAAAAACAGAAAAAAATACAGCTCCCATATAGCATGGCAGCGCGAGAATTTATGTCTCATATTTTTGTCCACAGAAAACTCAGCAATGCTCTTCTTGAGACATTTTGCTCAACTTGTTGTAATCTCTACTGACCAAAAACTTCTGTGACCCTTCACCTTGATCATCAATGATTTACCTCCTTTGTCGAGCTCTGACATTTAGCCCACAGACAACTAGGGCTTATAGGAAATGATTAAAAGTTGTTTAAGGCAGCAGCTAAAACACATAAATACTAAATAAACAATATTAGATGGTTTTTCACATAAAAAAATTAGTCCTTTCTTATCTAAGCACACAAAACAAGTCACACGACATACTGTTGTCCTTCCAAGGTTGAGTTTTTAAGTTACACTAGCATATTTACAGAGGTCAATGAGATTTCAAATGAAGTTTTCTTATCCTGGAGCAGAAGCTTGAACAGAAACAGAAGTTCCAGTTTCTTCTGTGGTTAGGATAAATGCTTCCAGCCACCAATAACTTTCAGTGGACGAGTATTGTTTTAAAGGGACGGGTCATCCTAAAATCAGAAGTACATATTTTTCCTTTGACCTATAGTGCTATTTATCAGTCTAGATTGTTTTGTTGTGAGTTGCCGAGTGGTGGAAATACTAGGTGTGAAGATGTACGCCTTCTCTTCAATATTATGGAACTAGTTGGCACTCGGCTTGTGGTGCTCAAAGTGTAAATAAATAAATAAATAAATAAATTGGGGAAAAAACAAGAAAAAACTCAACGGCAATGTTTTTCTTCCAGAAATCATGACCTTGTTGTGAGCAGTTTCATGTAGGAACTATTTTCTTTACTGAATCATACCTGCAACCGCATCACTGAGCAGAAAGCAGCGTGTATCTACTCATGAACTGTTAATAAGCTCAGCGGTGCAAGGTGAGTTAGCAGTAAATGTCCACACCTTCTGCGTCCCCATTGGTTTCCCCTGGTAAAAATAATTGGAGCACACCGCAACTGTCTTTAAGAGGTGGTGGTGCATTCATTTTAAACTAGGTAATGTTAAAAACGTAGTGTTATCTTGTAAAACAAGACAACCTAAGGCATCCATTGGTGCTGACCGTGTTGGCATAGCATGTCAGGAGGAGGGCAAAATAAAGCTCCAAAGTTTGAGAGGAATAACTGCTGGGCCACTTTCATATATGACAGTGGGTCTGATGAGTGCCGCTGAGTCTCCCTCAAACTCGAGAAGGCCTTTCCCAGTAAATGTTTTGCTGCTTACAATCAACTTACTTCTTTAAATTTAAGCTATGATTATTACGATTTTTTTGAAAATGACAGTAAGCCTATTTGAACAATAAATAGACTATACAGATACATAACATATTAAAACAGCATTGTTGTGGAACTAAAAATGTTAACTGTACCAATATTACTCTATAAACATCAGATAATCACTAATATTAACTGTTAAATAAGAAATCAAAGTATATCACTAAGCGATTTCTTTTTTTCTAATACTGACATAGTTTTTAACTCACCGATATACTACAACAGCATAATGGAATTCCCGAAATTTTGTGATTGCTTTTTGTTTTGGTGTGCCAGTCGAAGAGTTTCAGTGGCCCCGACTGGCCACCCCTTCTGCCACTGCTTTACAGACTTCACAAAAGTTAAAGTTATTGCAGTTTTACAGTATTTTGGTGTCACAGAGTTTACATCGTAAGTTGTCTGGTGGTTTAAAAGCAGCCACCAGCCACTTACCACCACTAGGCGGCAGGACAAGCCAACAGATTCTGGTGTTTCCACTGTATTGTCTTCATCACTCTTTTCCTCTGCAGAGAGAGAGAGAGAGAGAGAGACAGAGAGAGATGACAAAAAACAAAGAGTTTTACAAAGACTCTTGGGGTAAGACATCCAGGGTCTGAGGATCTCTCTGCTGCATGATCTTGTCATTAACAAAAAGCAGTAGGAGGTTGTGGAGCTCTTCTCATCTTTGTGCATGCTGTGTTGGAGCCAGTGATGAGAGGGTCCCAACAGCAGTGAGACCCACAGCACTCAAGCTTTCGGTCTCCTCTTTACTTCTGAATTACACTCATTGCTCTCTTTTGGATTATTGCTTTTTTCTCTCTTTTTTTGAATGCTGAAGACATCTATGGAGGATTGACAGAAGAATCTGCAAGGAGGATTAACTTTGCAACTTTTTCAAACCAACTTTTTCTTCTTTGAAGTCAGTTTTATAAGATTTTATTCGTCTGGAATAATGCCCCCGTGCTGGAGTAGAAGCTCCTGGTTTCCAGTGGTGTTTGGTGCTGCGCTGGTTGTTCTTACATCTGGCAATGCTGGACCGAACCAGGACAGGAGGCAGGCTGCGTCCTCCTCATGCTTTGGAGGCTTTGATCTCTACTTTGTGTTGGACAAGTGAGTTACCTGACACACACCACTTAAGAGAAGGTGTATTAATAGGATGGATTAATAGGATAGCTAGAAGTAAAAACAATTCATGTTAAACATTGTTCATCTTATAATTTGACTGAGCTTGACTTAAATATTCCACTCACCTGTCTCCGCTTACAGCTTTAAGAGTTATTTAATGCATGATAAGAAATGAGAAAGTGTATTAATTTATGTTGTTCTGGTGCTTTTTCCCTCATGTTCTGCCAAAAATGTTTTCATGATGTCATTCTGTTATCGTTACGCCCCCTGGTGTCATGTTATGCAGGAAAATGGATGAATGGGCCGGTGATGCATTGTTTTGATAGGCCTTGATCTACATTTCAGCTTGGATTCGTCTAACATTACAGATGGTAATGGTTAGTGGTGTGTTAGGTGTTCCCCCATTCATCAGTCAGCTGCAGGCTGCAAGCACTTTAGCAGACTGTTGTGTTTGGTGTTCATCCTTATTAACATAACATAAACCACGTGGGCAGGTTTTATCCAGAACTGCCACTAGTGCATCCTAATATCTCCTTATCCTCTTGGACTTCTAATGCAGTTTGAGTGCCTGAAGTAGGGCACAGGATGTTTGTTCTCCCTGCAAAGCTGGATACATCGGTTTTGATTAAGAAACAGTTTCCATGTTTATCTAACCTGTTTTTTTTGGTAACCTCTGTGTTTCCTTTTAGCCATGCGTCATTGATCAAAACATGATCATACCAGCAACATTTTGATGGGGCACAATATGCGTCCTTTAATTTCTTATCGTTCTTGCAGTTTTCTGGGGGGCACACGATGCATTAGTGCGTTTTTCATGCTCTACATATTTAGCTAAACAAGAACTGAGCAATCTCATCAACAAAGCCAGTCAAGTGGAAACAGTTTCTCAAAAGGGGTCAGTGTCACATATAAGCACTGTTCAGATGATTTTCTTTTGACTGGGACTCCGAGAGAAATAAATCTATATTGTAGATAAATACACACACCGACAGTTAACTCACCCAGGCTGTTGCCTTTGGACTGGAACAGAGTGCTTACCTTATGACATTTGTGTTTTGCAAACCTGGCTTAAAACTACTTGTTTTTATTACAAGTTAGAGTGTTTGCCAACTAGGTCAACAACAAATGCATCATCCAACTCCTCATTTTTCTTATCTGGAGGACTGCAGTCTCCCTCTCTCTGTAGCTCTCCCTTCAGAGATGGTGATGGATTTTCCAGTTGTCCTACATTACATGCTGGTGCCACCTCCAGGCACATCACTATTTCTCTGGGGGGATATTAGGCAATCGTGTGTAATAGAGAGTATTTGTGAGCATGAGCCATGTTTTTACAACACAGATTTATATTAAATTTGTAATGTGTCAGTATTCATTGACTGGCACGGGTTCAATGCAGCTGCTGCTCTTTTTATTTTTATTCGACTGCCTTTTCTTCAGGTAAGATTTTAGCTCGCTCAGCTGCAATTTAGCAGTGATGTCCTCCACCTGCCCTCACTGTACCTTTTGCATTATCCTCCTGATCCTTCTTCTCCTATCCCCCTCTTTGTTTCTGCACTGCTCTTTCTCCATTACATCCAGATGTTCCAGTGTTTCAGCCTGTTGGCTGGGATATTTGTGCTGGGACTTGTGTCATGGTAACAATGGAAAAAATAGGTGTTTTGAGAAATGTTTCAGGGGGGTTTGGGGTTATAAAAACAGTTTAAATGACAGACATTTTGATAAGCATTGACACTGATACATGCAAGCTCGCAATCTATTCTTTACTGATCAGAGACAACCGTATGTTGATATCTACAGATGATCAGATAATTAGATAAGACGATACATAATCAAGAAGCTAGTCTCCTTAAATCTTTACTCATTTATCATTCTTTCCTTACAGAGCAGGATACAGAGGGCTCTGTGGCCATTGCTATACAATCCAATGAAAACATCAAGTAAAAATGTGAGGAGTTCATTGGCATACAGGGAACAGAGTGCAAGATGATTAACATCCACCGTGACCTAGTTGTGATTACAGAGCTGGTTGCATGAAGGCTTAATGAGGGTACATTCATCTGACTCCAGTAACACTGGTATAATTGCAGGTGCATTATAAAGATGTTAGCAGTAATCCGAGGAGCTCAACATCAAAACTACTAAGAGAAAACCAGCTGTGCTGCCCAAAGCATTTACTCAACCGAACTATTCTGCATGCTCTTTCTATTTTCCCTTCTTTCGAAGTCTATACCATGCATGGTTTACTAACGAGCACAGGCGCAGGGGCAGAAAGGGTCAGTGGGTGAGGATGGCAAAAAAGATGCAAAATGACGACTTAAGGCACAAAAATACTAAAGATATGTAAAACAACTATAAATATATGCAAAACAATTACAAAAATACACAAAGATACTACTAAGACAGGTGAAACAGCTTCTACAAAGACACACAAAACAACTACAAAAAGACTTAAAATTACTATAAAGGGATACAAAAGGACTACAAAGAAACACAAAACTACAAAGAGATGCAAAGCAAATAAACCGAAAGTAACTATAAAGACACACAAAAAGACCACAGAGATGTATAACTTCTACAAGTGGACTCAAAGTCCACAAAGTGACTCAAAACTACAAGATATAAAATGACTACAAAGAGACATAAAACAACTACAAAGAGGCATAAAACAACTACAAAGGGGCATAAATTGACTATTAAGGGATGCAATAGGACTACAAAGGGATGTAAAACTACAAAAAGATGCAAAGCAAATTCAAAGACACACAATGACTACAAAGAGAGACAAATGGATAAGAGACTAAAACTACTATAAGGGGACACAATGACCACAAAGACACTAAAAAAGAACAATTAAATTACTACAGAAAGGAACAGAATGAATACAGAGACTAAAATAGAGGCATTATGTGACTACAAAGAGATGCAAAAAGACTCAAAGTGACTGCAAAGAGATAAAAAATAACCCCAAGGAGACACAAACTACTACAAAGAGACAAAATGACCACAAGGAGACAAAAAAGACAACAGGCACAAAAAATCTACAAGAAATGCACAATAACTATACATTGACATACAATTTAAAACATATGCAAAACAACTATAAAGAGAAAAAAGGGAACAAAAAAGAACTTTAAAGATATGCATCATTTATAGTTATTTTGTGTCTCTTACTGTCTTCTAGGTTCCTGCTTCTATGTGTGAGGGCCACTGTCTCATAATCCCTACAAGGTCTATTGATAATTTGACAACGCTCCAACAGCAGTGCAGAGAAGGGGGCGTGTATCTTAAGATGCAAAGCAGTGATTGCAAAAAAATCCTCATTAATTTGTCTTTTCTCTTCTCAGATCTGGGAGTGTGCAGAATCACTGGACAGAAATCTACAACTTTGTTGAACATCTCGCCCATAAATTCTTAAGGTAAAAAAAATCATCATTGTGTCATCAAGAGTCTGTGGGAAAGTATGTAAAAAGAAATGATCCCTGATTAAACAGAGCAACATTTTTATCTTCTCCTTGAACCAGTCCACAGTTGCGGATGTCCTTCATTGTGTTCTCCACCGAGGGAAGGATCTTAATGAGCCTGACAGAAGACAGGTGGGTGCAGATCCCCTCAAAACAGATTTTAATTCTTAGGTTTTTTTGTCATGCAGCTGAGAGGAATAAGTGTAATGCCAGAAATGGACACATGCCACACAGTTATGATCCCTCTGAATTTTCATAACCAGGAAGATTCCAGACAGATACTTTCCCTTGCTGTGATCCCTCTTTAGTGTCGCCAGTCTGGACAACTAATTCATCATGTGATTTTTGACACATTGTGGGCAATTTATGTCTCTAATCTTTCATCAGCTGCGTGTCACAAAATATTTCCACTGTTTCACTGCATCCCTCATATCTTCCTCAACAAAGAGCTCATTTCCTGTCTATCTGTGTGAGAGTTACTCGAGCCAATACAAACCAATGCTGTTTCAATCCATTCATCTGTTACACATTGCCGGTATTTTCTGCAAATGCTGCCCTTGTGGAAACTATTATTCTGTTACCACGCCTCGCAGAGTCTGGTTGTTGTCAAAAATATGTTCACAAGTGAATCTGACAAAATAAATATTTTCAAATATATTGGATTATCAGCAATGTTGATTATCTCGTCCTCTGTCTGTTCAGGGAAAAAATTCGTAAAGGTCTGGAGGAGCTCCACAGGGTTCTTCCAGGGGGAGACACCTTCATGCATGAAGGCATCCTGAGGGTGAGCTGCCGCTACACAACCAAACTCCAAGCTGGCATCTGCCTTGTCTCAATACTGGCTCGGCTGTTGTGTTAGAACACAGATCAGTTCCTTTATGCACCGCATGCTACCAGACAGATAATTTCAAACCAGCTTTTCTTTTTTGCTACAGGCCAGCGAGCAGATATATTATGGAAACACTGAAGGTGTGTATTTCTTTTATATGCTGAAAACACAATAAATTGTTTCTGGCCTATAAACCAATTTTTACAAGTAATTTGGATTAATTAGAAGTATGTTTTTGTTTATTTCTGTGGGTATTTGTATTAGGTCAGTGGTTCCTACCTGGGCATCACAAGATTTATCTGAGGGGTTGTAAGATGATTAAAATGTTAGAGGAAAATAACTATACTAACAGTAAAATTCCTGCACAAAATTGGAGCAGAGAAAAGGTTTTGTCTTTCAGTATCTGAAAAAATTGGATTGGTCCCCGCCTACAAATTACTCAAATTAAACAACGTGCTCACAGTTCAAGGTCACATATACATCTTGAATGAAGAGCTTTTAGTTGACTTTTGATCATTTCAAAGTGTCACAAGCCAAAACGGTGTTATGTGCAATGTGTGCACAATACTGTGTTCAGTGTAACTGAGAATATCTGCACGGTACATCTGATGTTGTTTTTATTTAGACTGATGTGTTTTTAATGTAATGGTGTGACTATTGTTTTTATTGTAAGTGTGGAGGCATTATCTGTGCTGTGCTGAGTCAGAGACAAATTTCCCCTGCAGGGACAATAAGTATATCGTATTGTATGGCATCGTATCGTATCGTATTGCATCGTATCGTATCGTATCGTAAACGGGTGGGCAAAGCGTGGGTAGACAGTTTTTTGGAATAGGAAAAAAAATGCACACACTTCATTTCCAATACACTAATTAATTAAATTTCAGTGTAGAGCTTTGTACAGTGCATTCGCTCAGCCCCATCTAGGTCAGGCTCTTGCTTCCTCTCTGTTTATCAGAACACAAATGAGACAAAAATTAGCTAGCTAGTGCACCCTGCGGTCCCTCTGCCTCACTCCCCGCTGCTATATAGAGTACTTTGCCAGGAGGCGGGTGGGCATCAGTTCCAGAGACGGACCTACAGTTATCACAAACCCTGGCACAAGAGAGGTTTTGGATTTGCTTCTTGACTTGGAATTACCTATGTGAAAAAGTTTACTAATTCCTGAACAGGAGACCATCAGGGACATAACTGAACTCATAACTGTAGGATTTAGATACTATCAAAAGTGATTTTTTGCATGACTACAAAATAGCAGTAATCTTAAAAGTGATGGATAGTTATTTGCTATGGAGGATAAGAGTGTGACACTGCAGGAAGGATAACCAAATTCTCACTGTCTGCAGGTTATCGCACTGCCAGTGTTATCATAGCTCTGACAGATGGAGAGCTGCATGAGGATCTTTTCTACTATGCTGAGAGAGAGGTGAGTGAGACAAAGAGAGATCAAATGGGCCACACAAATTATAACCAGCTGAGCATGTGATGGACCACATCAAACAGACACCCTATACATCACCACTTTGATCCTCTTACTTTAGTCTGGAAAAATGGGGGTCAGAATGTCTGTCAGATTTATACATCCCATATAACCCAGTCGTTTTCTTCACATCTGCACTGGGATCTAAGGATTTATTTGCTCCTCAAACCATTCAGGGGCTTCAGGTAAAGGTGTGTGACAGTCTGAGACTTTAATCCCCTTTGAGCGCCCACAGATATGTTGACAGCAGGGATGATGTGGAGCTGACATTTCCAGTAGATGGAAATGTTCCACTTGATGGCTGTGGGAGGCCTTAAATTGTCAGTCACTGTCAGATTCAGCACCAAAAGCCACAGGCATGAATGCCTAAACTAAGTATTTGGCTTGTGTTTTCTGTTATATGACGTCTGAATAATATTATTCAACAGGAACATGGTGTTGCCCAACTTCTTGTAAAATTTCATTAGAGGCCAGATAAACACAATTTTTTTTTCTTTCTTTTTACAATGTTGTGGATGATATTATGCAATGCAGAGGTGTAATTGAACCCAGGTGTTGAGCTTCTTCCTGTTTTTGCCATGAATCTGTCCCTACTTGACAGGCTAACCGCTCACGGAGTCTGGGTGCCTCTGTTTACTGCGTCGGGGTGAAGGACTTCAATGAGACACAGGTGTTTGTTTTGTTTTTTTCACTAAATTGTATTCTGTACCTTAACATCTCACGGCATTTAAGCTTCAGGGGATGAAATCCCTAGTTTGAGTGTAAATTTAAAGCTTTGAAATTCATGCACAGCTCATCCAAATTTTAAAATCCCTATATGGGATTGTCCATGAGTCCCATAATGGCCCCATGCAAATTGCCCACATGGGTGGGTTTATTCAAGTGGGCCCCATGTGGGTTATGCTAGGGCTACCTGGGTACCAAGTGGGTATGGGCCCAAAATGGGCATCTAATCTGGGGCCCACTTGGGGATGAAACTTGTGGTCAGTCACATATAGGGCCAATTTTTCAGCCTATTTACTACCCTCAGGTACTTGTTTGACATCCAAAAAGGACATCAAATGTCTCTAAGCAATCTTGTAGCAGTTTGTTAGCCTTATGATTACATGGTGAGTCAAGAAGCCCTTTTTTTTTAATTATGTAGTGGGATATTTTTAGTGTGTCCTCTGAAGCAAGGAAATTGGGTAACATTGTTGAATGTGTTCATATGAGCCACTCCTGTGAACAATTATGGTTTAACTTTGACTAATTCTGTGACTCTATTAACCAAGTGTGCATTTGTCGCCTGTTGTAATATCTGATTTCCTCACCAGCTGGCTAAGATTGCTGACAGTAAGGACCACGTCTTCCCAGTGAATGATGGATTTGAGGCCCTGCAGGGGGTCATCGACTCGGTAAGCATTTCAGTTCTGCCAACAAAACTGCCAACAGCACCAGTTCCTCATAGAACTTGTATGATATCCTACAAACATGCAAACACAACACTTCTTATCATATCCTACAAATAAGCATCCCAACAATGACTTCACACTCTTATTCTACTGTTACATAATTAGGGAAAGTTACAAAGTTTGGGTTTAGGCAAGTAAAGTTAATGTGGTTAGGTTTAGAAAAAGGAACATGGTGATGACATACTTTAAAATGACGTCAAAGTTCACTCAAAGTTCACCCAGTTCAAAAACGCGCATCTCCAAGGGAGGATGCTGTGACCCTTCCATCACCCCTACCTGCCTCCATGTGTACTCCCATCAGCACATACGTCAAGTGATTGCAGCCTTTCAAAATACATGAAATATGTACAATTTTGGGTGTGCTACTTTTGTAGGAGAACGTACGAATGAGAACAGCCTGACTAGTTATATTGAGGGCCAATAGACAGTTGAAAAATAACGTGTTTTTGAGGTCCACAGGAAATCATCTTGCTTTAATTTACGAAATATTCCCCCATCATTTCTTCTTTAGTCCATCAACACATTGCTCAAATAGCACACAAACAAGACAAAGCAGGTTTAAAGCACGATAAATTATTCTACCCATAGAGCCCAGCCAGGGACAGACTTCCAGGAAAACCTGCTGTGACTGTGACTTTCCTGCTTTTGATCATCACAGCTGACTTCTGGCCAAACATGATCAAAGCGTGTGCTGTATCTCTTAAGACCCATCTCGATGGTGTTGACTTAAATTTTTAAATTTGTTAGCCCGAGAACTGAAAACCAGTTTGTCATGAAGGGGCTGTTACTGGGATACGAGGTTTGTTGAGCAGAGTTAAAGGTCAGGCAAACTGACTGTCATCTGGATTAGATTAACAGCAAACCCAAAACTGTTGCTTCTTATTCATGTGAGCCAGGCAGTGGGTCAGTCTTCCTTGTCTTCAGGAGTTGGTATGTTGCTAGAGAGCAGGAGTATCTGCACATCTCAAATGAGAATAGATGGAAACATCCCACCCAGAGACCTCAGGGGAACAAGGTAAATTGATAGGTACATAAATGTGACGCCTGGGGCTAAAACTAGTCACTCTGTTTAGAAGAGAGTGGATAACCACGATCTGATAGAGACTGTTGAAAAAAAGTCCAACATCTGAGATTTGTATGTCTCTTCATCTCTCTCAGATCCTGAAGAAGTCCTGTATCGAGATCCTGGCAGCAGAGCCCTCCAGTATCTGTGCAGGAGGTAAGGCGAGGAAGATTTACCTCCTTTTCATCCTCATGAGGCCACTTCATTAACTAAATCAGACAGTAGCACAACTTAGTCGACCCTACATGATTTAACCCTTATTGACATTGGCTTCCTCTCGTATGCTTAAAACTTACAATACTTTTAAATATATTTCCTGTTTTTCTGACTTTATTAAAAGCTAATATATCATATATAAGACAGGAAATAAGGAAATGTTTTGTGATTTTTATGTTGTTATGTGGGCTATAACGGAACAAATATTTGCCTAAAAGTCACGTACAGACAAAGAAATGTGGTAATATTACCTATGTTTTGGGTTAATTAGACCCCAGAGAGGTTGAATTTCCTGTCAGATTACTTGAACAAACTACATTAACAGAAATTCCAATAAACAAGTTTTCTGACTGAATCTGTGAGAGGTTTGTGCTGTATAAAAATAACTGTCCACGCCAGTTACAAATATAGCCTGACATTGCAAGACCAAAATCACAAATGCAGAAAGTCTGGAACCTATCAGTTAATTTTCAGTTTTTTAGGGGCATTATCAAACATGTGACATAGCGTTGAGTGACCGGTGACAGGTCTGCCGGGGGTAGATGGCCAATTTGAGCACATTAGGCTGAGCCTTGACACAAAGCAAAACACTAAACCCTGAGCCATGGAAAATGTAATCAGACTACAGCCTGTTTAACTGGTATTTTATGAGTCAGTATAACTTGCCACATCCTGTCCGAAGTATGGCAAACAATTAAGTGCATTTGATTGTAATGCTTTTAGCAAAGACATACCCTCCAGTTCTTCAATACTGATGCGAAGGAGGCACTTGGTTGTTCCCAAAAATGCCTCAACAGTGCTCCTCTTGGTGGTCTTTATCTCAAACACACCTCATATCAGATAAACAGTTGTAAATGGGCTGGCACACCAATCCAGAGCAGCAAGAGCTGCTCACGCAGGCAGTGTGGCTGCTAAAACCTGTTAACATGGTCCCCACAAAAAAAAAAAAATTGATCCGCAATGCTAACGTCGTGTGTCTCGAGTGTTAGGAAAAAAAAAATTCTACGCACAAGACACATCAGTCAGAGCAAATAAAACATGATAAATATCTATTATATTTAACTATGTTTGACAGCTGGGCTGCAAACAGAACATTAGGGTTGATAATGACATAATGCCAGTATAGGCTATGGCTACAGTATGTTTGTAACTTGTGTCTAATGTTAGTCAGTATATCGTTAAATATACAACAGCATTTTAGTAATTGTGAGACAGTTTTATTGTTTTCATGTGTTAGGTATTATACCCATATGTCAATACTTCTCTCTGACAACCAACTCTCACTCTCTCTCTCTCTCTCACCAAAGGCCTTTCAAGTCAGTAACACTGTGACAAGCCAGTAGTGGCTATTTTCAAATTATGCTCTAACATGATGATATGTTTGGGTTTTTGAGCCACAAAACCAGTTTATGATGAATTCATTTTCAATTCTTCATTCCTCCTCTCCTTGCTTTAGAGACCTTTCAAGTGGTGGTGAGAGGAAATGGATTCCTCCACGCCCGAAACGTCGATAAGGTCCTGTGTAGCTTCCGCATCAACGACACTGTCACTAAGAGTGAGTAAAACATCTCTGAAGCATCTCCTCAGTGTTGAATTAACACACTGATACACTACACACACTATTTCATCACACATGAGTGTTTTATCTGAGTACACATTGACTCAGAGATGATCACTCAGTCCATTTGTAGTAAAAACAGTTGGAGTAAACACATGATGTAAAACTCCCCTAAATTACACCTAACTGGGCCTCCCAAAAGTCGAACAGCGAGTCAGCCGCACAGCTGGAATCTTCTGTGATCAAACACGCAGCCATGCTGGTGTTACTGGGCTCATGTCTTTTTCTTAAACAATACATTGTGTAATTTTACAGCCTGGAAAGAAAACCTAAAGAAGAGTACAAGAGAGTAACAAGTACCACACAAGAAGCAGAAAGAGGAAAAGGCCTTTAGGATACGACCAGTTTCCTCACGCATTTTACTGGTGGTTGTTAAAACCACTTCCTACCAGGCATGCCACAGTAGTTGCAGGAGGTGTTGGTCTAATTACAAAGCAAGATATTTACCAGCAATGAGGTTTCAAACAAACTGTCAGCTCCTGTGAGGGTGAGGTGTTGAGCAGGCGTGTTTCTTTTTTATCTTGACAGCATGTTGGTGCATCCCTAAGTCTTTATCAGTCAACTGGAGGTCACTGTCTTTCATGTACTCTGATTAAGGAATGGATTAACTTTTTTTTTTATCTGGAAAATTCCTGCTGTCAGCTCTTCTTGATTCTATCCAAGTGGTCTGTTTTGGAGTTCAGTACCATTTTGCATGATGGTTAACCATCTTCTCTGCTTTCTCATGTTTATACTGTATTGGGCATGCATGATAGCACACATGCAGAACTTATTAGCTATCCAGAGAGGCTGTTTTCTTCTTTTTAATAGTATTTACTTTGGTGACGCCATCAACATTCAGCACAGGCATCTTGCACTTTAAATCAATTTTCGTAACAAAGTAAAGAATAAAAAAAGTCGTATTAATCAAATGTTAACAATTCCTCGGAATCATAATTGTTTCTGCGTGCTACAACATCCAACTTCCTGCAGACAAACAGCGGACATGGAAACAATTTGAGTAAAATTATCTCCTTATGTCAGTCCCATTATACTTGCATCCTCCTCCTCCAGATTCATTCACTTCTCTGGATTGTTTACACACAATCTTCTGGAACTTGTTTACCTCACATCAGGGGTAAACTTTAAATATACATAATTAGGCCAGCTCACCCAGAGAGCAATGTGATTGGCTATAAGGAAAATCATTTCTCTTCTTTCTAATGCATCTTAACTTGCCCTCCCCTGATTCCCCCACTTCAGCCCTCTGCAAACTGCATACTGTGCAAATATAGTGAACAGTAAAAGGGAAAGCAGCAATATGTAACTGCATGTGTTGAGCAGATGAATCAGTGTTTGACTTTGTGTCTCCAGGAAAAAGTAGCAGCAAATACAGTCAGGCAGGCTGGGATTTGGCAGGTCCTATCCATGTCCAATGTTTTAGTGACAGATGTTGCCATGGACAATATTCAAGTGAAAAATAGAAGGCAATTACTTTAAAGAAATAGTTAAACATTTTGGGAAACACATTTTTTGCTGAGAGCAAGGCACAAAGTCTGACAACCACTCTTGATACCACTCTCATGTCTGCATAGCCTACTAAATATGCTATGCTAAATGAGCTAGGTAATTTACACAAATCATCTGAATTTTTCAGACTGCCCTTGCATTTGAATGAATACAGTTCAACTATTTGGCCTATTTGCTTTTTTTTTTTTGCTTATAATTAGATGAGAAGATTGATATCGCTGTACTGCAAATATGGAGCTACAGCCCATCAGTTGGTCTCCCCTCATAAATTAAAATGCATGCATTTCTAACAACTCAAAGATGCTGCCGTCGTCCCTTAACTGTCTGTAAGCTGCCAACTAGAGATGTAAGAAAATAGAAACACTTGAGTATTGTGATGTTAAGTATTGTGAAACTATATTGATTATTCAAAATGACTTTATTTTTAATTAATTTGTAATTTTCAAAGCCTCATCTATCTTCGGTCATTTGTCTCTTTCACTCCATCGTAACAAAGAGATCATGGGTTTATGAATCAATTGATGTATAGTATTAACTAGATACAGGATGGCAAGATGACATCTACTCATTACAATGGAGTTGCTTGCTTGGTGCATACACCAAAAGACTTCTGGGTTTACATCCACTGTATGCGGACCACTGAATATGCACAGCTGCATTTCTACCAATGGCCCAAATCACGAGTTCCCACTCGGTTCATAGACCTCACATCATGATGGCATCACAGATTTTAAAATCACTTTTCTCAGCTCGAGGAAAATTTTACAATTATAAAGCCCAGATGGATCAAAAATTCATAACAGGAAGAGTTGCAATTGCTCGTTTGCAGATTGAGGTGTCCTGTCAACAGTTTTACAGATGTGTCTTTAACAATGGTGGCCTGTGAGGAAAATCCTTTTTGGGCCGCAAAGGAGTTTTTTCGCAGCAATATCGAAGTGGTGACTTGAAACAATGAGAAACAACGCTAAGCAGCGTTCCTGGGGGTCTGTCCTAAAGTCAGATTTGTAAAAATCACAATCTATGGAATTACTTACATACTTACAATATTGACTTGTAACCCTTGTATGGTGTACTGTATCACCAAATTCTTGCCAATACACAGTCCTGTTGCAGACAGTCCATACCGGTGAATAGTCTCAAAGACTGTGAGCAGTAATTCCAAATAACGGTTAAAGTTGAACTCTGGGCACTTGCCTGCCCCTCACGGTAAAACATGACCTCTCTATACGCTTGGGGAATAAACTGTCCAATAAAACATTATGACATGGACTGCGGACGTTTGCCTGTATTATTATTGCCAAAGGATTTAAACAGTGGAAATTTGCAGAATCAGGTCTCATCAGCTCTTTCGTTGACTTTGCTGTAATTTGTTGTTTAAAGGGCTCTCATGCCTTTTTGTCACGCTTTAACACCGTGAGGCCATTCTGAGTGTGAGGTGGGTGCAGAGATGAACTCTGAGTGGGATCAAATCTGGCCCAGTTTCTGAGCTGTTTTTGGCAGTGGTGATCGTCCCCCCTCCCCTTCATCCTGCATGGTGTTTCGAGAGAAGAGCAGTCGCGACTCATGCGGTCGCTTGTGTTGATTTCCTCAGTTCTGGGGTATGCTCTCCCCCTGCCAGGATAAACAGACAGGCTTGGGCGACGATGCTTGTTGGAGCAGCTTTTCTAAAAGCCAGCTGGACAGGGATAGGGCCTAGATTTGACTGAAAAACAAAACCTGTCGTGGTACTGGTGTTTCTGAGAGTTATACAGATGTCTGCAGACTGCAGACAACAAAGCATTTGTCTTGACGAAACACTCCTCTCAAATAGTTTGTTGATCGAATTACAGTGAAAGATGTGACATCATTTAACTTCTGTTAACATGTGCATACTTATTCAATTACGATGAAGTCATGAGGCATTATTCAGTCAATGAACTATACTGTAATCCATTTAAACTATGACATAAACTGAAAGGTCAGGATGAGTAGGTAAAACTGGTTCAGGAGCCTAATTTGTCTGTGAATACTCCTGACTATTACCACAAGACAAGACAGGAATGTTTGCTTCTTTTTTTCATGACCCCTTTTCCTCCCCTTCTCTAGTGGTAAAGCCTTTGGTTGTGGAAGATACATATCTTCTCTGCCCCGCACCAGTGCTTCAAGATGAGGGGATGTAAGTCCAGTAATTTATTTAAATAAATGTGTGGTTTCATATGACACCATCCACTCTGTTTTTCTACCGCACAAATGGCAGCTGAGGCGTTTGTTTTTCTTTTCCAGGGCAGCAAACCTTTATGTCAGTATGAACGAAGGTCTCAGTTTCATCTCCAGTTCGGTCACCATCACCACTGTGGGCTGTGTGAGTACAATATAATGTAACTGCATTTCTCCATCCGCACAATAGAGCGGGACGCATATCTAGTAGCGTCAAGGTAGTTGATGAGGCCGGTGTAGTACCATGTACCTGTAGATGGTTAGGTTACAGAGGAGGACATGGGTATTACTGTTCTACTTTCCAGTGGTTTTTTAGCTGATAGGTGGTTATTCTGTAAATGGCCAGAAAAAGCGGTGGGTATACCCTGTATACTCTCCAATACACCACTGAACATCCATTTATCTATGTTAACTTTCTGACAACTCTAAAGTAGCCTAACGTTTTCCCTTTGCTTCCAGCCTTAATGATCAAGTACTTTTTCACTGTACTTCACTTTTCACACTAAGCTTTACTGCTACCAGTGTTACCCAACTGTTTGTTTTTTAATGTAGTGTATTTCAGGTCAGCAACTCAGCTAACCGAGCAAGCACCGTCAAGTGAGCGCAATCAGCTCTACATAGCTTTTCTGCTCACTTTTGCCAAACAGTATAGAGCTACGTAAGTCATTCTAATATTTGTAAAACTCTTCAAATCACTTTATGAGCCGCAACGACCCATCATTAGCCAAGATCTGTCTATCGTGATAACACTGGGGCTACACTAGCTAATGCCGCTAATGATTATCTGAGACAGTGTGGTGATTATGAAAGTTATAAAAAAAAACCTGGCATACAAAAGAGAATGGTAAATATCAACAATATGTACAAAGCTAAATGTGAACAGTGAAGTAGCGTTAACTAACTTAGGGATGAAAAAGCACTTTGATCACTGGGAGCTGACAGGAAATAGACAGACATAAAATTCAAAAAATGGATCACGCTGCATTGTACAAGTAGCCACAGATTTAGAAATCCTAGAAGTGAGTCCTAAAAACTGGAAATCAGTTCAAAGTCAGCGGGTTGTTTAGATGGGTTTTTGGTAAAAGAAGAGATTTTAACATTTTATTCTACAACATAAAATGAATCAGTAAGTGCTCCATTCGTGAACTAGAGCTGTTAGGCATCTTAAAAAAGGCTATTGCTAACAATCAGCAAGTAGGATGTTAAGTCATGTGACCAGAGTGCTTTTCATTTGTGAATATTAACTTGCTGAACAAAATGTGTAGGTTAAGTATCATAAATATTTGTTTGCCACAGAGCTTATTTTCTGCAGTAATCCAAAATCCAATGAAGAAATCCCATAGGCTTTTTGACAAAGGCAACATGCAATGATAACTTCTTTGTCATTGTAAAGACAATCATCATCCCAGGAGCACTCTTTGGTGCATTCTGTTAGAAAGAAAGGAGAAAAACCAACACCAACAATAGACAAAAAAAAAAACAAAACAATTCAAACATTGCAAAACAAATTTAAGATGTCAAAATAATGGATGCAAATTAATTGAAGTATTTCAGCATCAGCTGAATCA
Organism: Plectropomus leopardus; assembly: GCF_026936395.1. Taxonomy (NCBI): domain Eukaryota; kingdom Metazoa; phylum Chordata; class Actinopteri; order Perciformes; family Serranidae; genus Plectropomus; species Plectropomus leopardus. The sequence continues at coordinate 25,755,147 of NC_142179.1, forward strand.
TAGTCCTTAAGCACTGATCCCAAGGAAGATTAAACCAAAATAGCCTCTTTCCCGAAAAACCCATTAAGCCTAGAATGGTTTACTTCTTTTTTAGTGCTCTCCATACTAAGGGAGTCTGTGCTGACGTGTCTGTCTCTGTCACAGTCTGATGGGACAATCCTGGCCATAGCTCTGCTCATCCTGATGCTGCTCCTGGTCTTGGCTCTCCTCTGGTGGTTCTGGCCTCTCTGCTGCACTGTGGTGAGTTTTCTTAAAACAGTAGTGCAATAATAACAGGCACACACGCTGCTTTACAGATAGCTTATGGTCTCCTCTTTTCAAATTTTAGACGGCTTCAAACACTTTTTTCTTGCGGACAATAAAGGGGATGGAAATGTCTTTACCAGATCTGTTTTGTCTGGCTAACGCCCCCTGAGGCATCTTATTAACCTAGACAACATTCCCATGGTGAGAAGGTTAGGGTCTATGAGTCAATAAAGGCATATGGCCTTTTTGTAACCCTGCAGCTGAATTTTGGCTACAGCCGGGTGAACGTTTGTGTTTAAGTAATTATGCTGCTGTTGAAATAATTTGTGTTTCCGCAGGTCACAGCATGTGACCTCCGAGTCTCACCTCTCAATTCTACCTCAGTATACTAACTGGGATATCTTAACTGCTGAGGCAAACTCTTCCATCGGTTACGGAGCTGAGTAATTTAAATTTCCAGCTCCAATGTGCTGTTTTGTGTTGATATCTTTGTTACTACGCAAGTTTTACAAGCAAGAAAATCACAGGAAATGAAAAGTTCACGAAAAGTATTTTCATGACAGTCAGCTGCTCTAGATACACTAAAAAGAGGAAATGCGCCTGGAAAAAACACATGCCTGTGCCATTATTTAGACAGTGGCCCAACTGCCAGCATCACAGTATTTCAGCAAACTCTCTTGTAACCAGCTGCTCGCTGTCAAGATCTGTATTTCTCCTCTCAAATGAGTTGCAAAGTGTCTCTTCAGAATCCACTCCAATGTTTCCAGCGCTGGAAACAGGAAAGTTGAGAAGTGCCAGAGAGAGATGTCAGCTTTTACAACATGGCTATCCCTCCCTTTACTTTTTCCTGTTCTTGTCCATTAAGCTGAAAATTCAAGTCTGTGTGCAGCGAGTCTGTTTAGGAAAGCGATGCGAGGTTACCATGGGGAATCACTTTGCGTTCCAGGATTTGGAGAAGTGCGGAGGAAAATCACAAATAAGAATCAGAATCATTTAATTTGCAGAGTGCATTTAATATAGAAGAAACTATCTTTATTATACTGTTGAAAAAAAAAAAACACTGAGCTCATGTGGTCACGAGAAAAGACACGAGGAGAGCAATGCATGAACTGAAACTGGAGATGCTTAAAAATCCTTTCTATGTGCAATCATGGTGTTAAAGTATAAATACTATAATACTTTCTGTTTAACATTGCTCAATACAAAACGTGAGAGCAAATAATGCAGTATTTATAAACCTGTTACTCTTCACTTCTCCTAATCAGCAACTTCTGGCCGAAAAATCTGGATAGCAGATTTCTAGGTCAGTGCATCGCTCTTGTAAAGTCATAGAGGCTTAGAGGAAAAAACAATTCCTAAACCATGTGTTGTTGTGTAACTATCTTGTTGCACACAGCAGACACATTGCTGTGACTTGCAGATTATATGAAAATAACTGTCGATACATGTGTTTGTGACTTTTTCTGCTAAGTATAACAACACTTCCTCCCTCCTTCTCCTCTCATGCAATCTTTTTTTTCCTCCTGCAGATCATCCATGAGCCCCCACCTCCAGCTGTGGAGGAGAGTTCGGTAGGAGCTGCACCGTCTCCACCACTCAGTCTCTTTCTTATGACTTCAAAGAAAAGCTCATCATTTACGATTCAGACAGCTGCCACTGTTTAGGTCGTCTATTTGTTCACTTTCTTCGGACATTTTGAACCTCAATGGCCATGCAGCGTCACTCACTCGGTTCTTGACCTAAAACTCTGATTTCACTCATTTAGTAATTCATCCATTGTGAGTTAACGCCCTCTTAGAGTAACAATGAAAACCTGATTTTTACTGTTTTTTTTTATTCTCTTCTTTTTGTGACTTCATGTCATGTTTTCCAAATTACTTCCTGTAGAGCTCTTTAGACTTTCATTGAATATAATGAGAAATTATACTGACTAACAAGTTGTTTTTTTTTCTTTTATTTTTTTACATAATTTGATCAACAAATTCATGGTATTAACACGCATTTTGACTGCTGTAACTCACAATGCACAAACTGAAAGCTAACATGCGACTGTGGAACACATCAGGCTGCATTTATTTGCACCAGTTAAACTGAAAATTAGGTTTTACTGGTACATTTTTTCCAAAAATCATACTCGAATGACAACCATGGCCTCACAGACAAATGTCAGCCCTCATTATGGCTTCCTCTGTCTGACATCCTCATAGATTATGAGTCAGACAGGGTGTATTAAAGAGCTAAAACATAACAAGTTTGGCCAGTGGGTTTATAATTTCCTCTGATCTCACAACCAGTACTGAGGGGCCAAAAAAAGATCTGGGTTTGGAGTGGGGAGGGTGGACAGAGGGCATTTATACCAGCTACCCATTCATGTAAAACAATGAAAAGTTAAATTACCTTTTTATTATCCTTTTATTATTCTTTAATGTAGCTAATAGGCCTGTCAAATGTCTCATTTAATGTAAAAAATATAACTTACTCCCTGTCACTCTCTCACAGGATGATGAAGACTTTGAAACGCCTAAGAAGAAATGGCCAACTGTAGACGCCTCCTACTATGGAGGAAGAGGAGTTGGGGGAATCAAAAGGATGGAGGTGAGATCAAGTATATCATGTTATCTAAACTAATCTGTTGTGTTTATTAAAGATCAAACCTTAACTTAACTTGTTGAGATGCTAAAGGTTTACCCACTGTGGTTTTAAAAAAGGTAGTCTCACATAGCCAGACCTGTCTTCACAGTGCTGTGTCAGCTGAGACTGGTCTAGGTCTTCAAATGAAGCCAATATGGAAATCGAAAAAAAAAAAAAACTACAGTTCCTCAAAAAGGCCATTTGAGGCTGGCTACAAGAGTGGGTCAATCCCCATAGACCCCACATGTTAAAATGCACAAATTAAAAGCAGAAATAAACGTGTACAGCCCGGTACAAAGAGTGTGAGGCTGCTTCACTGACATCCAAGGTGACGTTAAAGTCTATAAGTCAGATCCACCCCTCGCTCCTTTGCAGCTTCAATCTCTTAACCAAATATGGTCACTTCTGGCTCTAGAAAACCAAAATGGTGACAGCAGAAATGCAATAAACCAGTGGGGGACATCCATAGTAGCTACATCCATTATTTATACATGCTGTGAGAAGTACTCATTATTGTTTGATATAGGCAGAAAAGCACTCTGGGTTGTTTGTATTTCTCTTAACCAATTACAGCTGTGTTAGGTGGCACTGAGCCCAGGATGCAGTGATGCTATCCTTGCAAATCAGTAGCACGTAGATGGAGGACGGGGAGAGGAAGTCCCGCTGAATGGGAGGGTTATACCCATAGTCTACATGCAGTGAGTCAGACTGTTGAAAAAGTATATCTAACAAAGGACGTTTGATTAATTTAAGACCACAGCAATTACAGAAAAGCAACACTAGAGCTCCCTTTGTTGAAACAAAGCATCTCATCTATGGATTTCGAGTCAGACATATTCACAGTAATAGAATCCTGGCCATCTATTTGCAAAAGATGTAAAACATTAAAGGCAGTGTGTGTCACCATCATAAATCTCTGACTCTCCATACTCTCCGTTATCAGGTCCGCTGGGGGGAGAAAGGCTCCACTGAAGAAGGAGCAAAGCTGGAAAAGGCCAAAAATGCCAAAGTGAAGATGCCTGAGCAGGAGTATGAGGTGGGCCCCACACGGGTCCTCAACAACGGCATGCATAAACCCCCAGGGCCACGCAAGTGGTACTCACCCATTAAGGTAAAGTACCAACAATGTGGACAGCAAAAGGCGTGTTTGGTCTGCAGATGCTCTTTCAAGTCTCATGTTGACATAACTAATAATGGCGAACATTTAGGAATGATTAGTTTCATCAGCTCAACATGGAAAATAATAAATGGTGGAGGATTTGAGAGATATTTGTAATACAAAGGCTGTAAAGATAGCTCGGCTTACATTTAATTTATCAAAGCATTCGTGATTGTTTAATAGCACTGCTAGGACAGATGCTTTTTTTTGTCAGCTGTAGCATGTGTACTGCACGAAGCACAACATCTGTTACAAGTTATTTCATGTTAATCTGACTGGGGATATGTAAGTAATAGCATTATTAAAATGCCGTAGTGAAAGTAGCATGAGATGTGTTAAGGTAATAATGCTTAGGTGACTACTGGCACCCAGTCCCTTCCTCGAGGGCCAGCATGGGGTTAAAGGAGTCAGTCCAAAGCCTGCAGTCAGCAGGGGATTGCTAATATAAACCAGACTCCTGTTGGACTGACCTCCAGGGAGCAGGGCTGCACAGCCAGCAGTTTTGTGAGGGAAAACAGCTGCATTTTCTGCTCTTATCCTCAAAGTATTTGCTGTGTTTAAAAACGATGAAGTCAGTTCACAGAGAACTGAAACCACATCAGTTTGTCACTGTGAAGTGGCTGTGAGAATTAGATAATAAGGGTCATTTTGCTTCAGCTTGAGATAGTTGCGCAGTGTGGAACCTGGAGCCTCTTCACATGTATGCATGTAGACAGCAAGGGACTCTAAAGTCTTTAAAGGGACCTATACTATGTCTATGGATGAATCGTGCATCCAGAAAAATAATATTATTATACATGATGACATTCAAATACTTTCATATTGAATAACTTTCCATAACACTTAAGGAGAGAAATTTTAAGATTATTGTGATGGTTTCAAAGTTTGATTTTTTTTCTCTTTCCATAGAGTAAACTGGATGCATTGTGGGTGCTTTTAAGAAAAGGCTATGACCGTGTGTCTGTGATGAGACCTCATCCAGGTGACAAGGTAAGAGTAACTCAAAAGCCGCACAGGTAGGCATGAAAACATTCATCAGCCTGCATATTACCAACTGACATGAGGCCTTTGGTGTGAATTAGCATTTGGCAAAGAGGGAGATTCTTTTGCATCTGAAAATGTTGAGAAAATAGACCAGCTGTTAGCAATGAAGTGTGCACAGCAGAGAGGCTCATGGGAAAACTTGCGGTGAGTTGGGATTTAGACTGCAGCGTCTGGCTACAGTGCACTGCAACGTAAAGACGTCTGGGGAAGTCATTATGAAAAGGCAAATGTAATTCCTCAAAGGCCAGCTGTAGTGGAGGGGGATAACAGTGCGATGACCTCTACTGTTGGCAGCTGACACGTAGTCTGAGACTGTGGGATCTACAAGTGTTGAAAAAATAAGTCTGAGGGAAGTCTGTATTATAATCCTTCACCCGCAAGAGTTTATGTAATGCTTCATCTTTCCCCGAGTAAGAAATGTTGATCTAAAAAGCAGCCAGGACCCTAAAATTGAGATAAAATCCCCAGAAACAGTCAGATTCAGTCCACTGTTTTGCCTATTGCACATTTTAACAAGTATTTAGCCTAATTTTGTGTAAGGTTACTTTGCTGTTTTTGTGGAATTTAAAGTATATATGGTCTGCTTCACTTGTGAATGTACAAAAAATCAAGTCTGCTGCAGGCCTTTAGTGTGGGAAGAGCTTTGGAAGAGTAGAAAGCTGTGTGCTGGGGTTACAACCCAAAGGAATAAAGGTAGAAAAGTAATATTACATGGTTTATTTGAAAAGTGTTGAAGATACTAAGCACAATTTGTCAAGCTTTCTTGTGCATTAAACAATACAAAAAAATGTAATAAAATGTATCCATCTGATGTGATGGTACAGACATTAAAATACAAATATTTAACTGCAGTACAAGTGTCGTAGCTACAAGTGGTACTTGTGATAACAAGTTGACAGAATGCCATACAATCTTACAGGGTTTTTTAAGAAGTGACTTTTTAAGGGTCCGTTTTAAAATGTTTTATGGACCAGCTGACCACACGTTTCACTAACATAAAATCCACCCCAGCGCTAAAAAACATTTTAAGGAACAAAACCCATTTCATTTCAGTGAGATCACATATTTGGCTCCTACATTGTCTCCAACACACCGTTCATGTATGTTTACCATGTTCTGATTTCTTTTAGCATGTGTGTTACATGCTCGGTTTGGAGTCATGCCCCTTATTCATTTTCTAATTTAATTTAGTACAATGTAAAATAGTATGGTATGCTTTGGCAAATGGTCAGCAGTTAGGTTTATATAATTTGCGCTAATTTGTTGATGTGGTAACTTTCAATATTAGTTACTACTATTAGTTACTACAGTTAGCTGCTAGTTGACGTTCAGCTCCTCTGTGTTCAAAATAGTGTGCAGACAATCCCGCCCCAGACTTTTAATGTGATATGCTCTAAATGTCACATACAGCTCCTTTAAGCTTTGGCTTTTTTTTATCGACCTAATGAATCCTTGTTTATTTGCCATTGAGTCAGCAATGCCAGTTTATCTTGCTTCCTGGTAACATTGAGTTAGACACTGAGGAAATGCACTGGCAGTGTAGCAATATGATCGGTTTATGTAACGAAGCACGTGATGCTACACAAGAAAAGCAATCAGCCTTGAGGTCAGGGGATTCAACCTTCAACCTCACTTTACTACACGTTCAGTCAAACTATGACATGCTATACAGAGGGTTACACCCCTTGCTCTCCCCCCACAGTACAGTAAGTACAGCTAACACACCACTCTGTAATTAGACGTGTGTGAGTGAGTCCTCCACACTATAAAGCTCTTCATTAGTGCACTGGAAAAACAGCTCGGCTCTACTATCCTTGATGATTTGCAGTAAACAAGCTTGTTCTGGTTGCAATTAGGAGTCTCTTGTCAAAGCCTTGCTTTTATAACTTCCCTTAAATGAATGCAGCAGTGGGAGGGAAGAGGCCAGTTGATCCTCCTGCCTGCCTGAGAGAAACCCGAGTCAGGTTCCTGTAACGTGTCATGTATTTTTGACCCTCTAAACATCGGTGTGTTTTTAGTAATTAAGGAATAAAACAGGGCATAACACAGCAGGTTAAAAAAAAACATTTTTCTATCACATATTTTCTTAGTGATTTGTAAGTTTACTGTAACAATGATACAGTGCAGGAGTCCAAGAGACGTAAAGATCCTTGATAGTCACTGTCTCACCGCACTTAACGAATAAAAAATATAATAATTAAATAATTAATTGTATTTTTCCATCCTTGCTGAAGGTTTATATGTATGTAAGAATTTGGCTGGTTTTGTCTCAGAGGTCATCTCGCCCTGCTGGTAAATGAGAGGCACAGAGCAGCGCTGTCACCTCTTATCAGTCCACTGCAACTCCCTGATCACCTCAGTGCAGCTGCTCTCGGGGTGTAGCTTGTTTCTGGAATATGATAGTCTCACTTGCATGACCTCACTTTGTTTTGGACAGGGGGAGAGTGGTGGCAGGTCATTTTGTCAGGCTAAGTGGAGCATACGCATAATTGCCCCAAACTAAAGCTGTGATTGAGACTTTCAGCGTTTATAGAGGCACGTTGACATTATAACGGTCATGTAGGTGTGCGTGGACAACAGGAGAGGCTTCTTAAAGTGAAAGACACAGAACCATCTGCTGTAGTCATCAGATCCATGAGGATTGTAACAGAAAGCACAGGGACTAATCTAACACTAATTCAGCTGTCGAAAGAAGAAAGTTGTGTTTTGTCAAGGAAATCAGATTTAGAAAAGTTTGCATCTGTGAAGGGTTTCCTCTGTGTGCACCACCAGGCCTGCAAAAAATTCTAGGGGAAACACGGTTCACTATATTGTGCCCTTGAAAATCCCCACAATGTAAAGTAAAAAAAATAATGTTCTCTACTTTCTTCTAATAATTCCACAAAGCAATGTGCTGCTTTTCATAGCCTAGATGTAAAGGTTCACTTTTTCACAGCATACATTTTGACTCGGGGAAATTCACTGAGTAGCATGCCCAAAACCATTGTGGACACTGGCCATTAAATTGGCCGCAGTGTTTTCAGTTAAGTCAGCACAGTCCACTGATGTCACACCACCATGTGTCACACACACAACACAAAAACCCCTCGTCCAATCATTGCTCTGGACATAAATGGACATGCCCATCTCGTTATAGAAGTGGAAATGTGGTGAGGAAAAAAAGAAAAATTTTGCATGCCTTTGGAAAAACAGGTCTTTGAGAGGCCTAAAACCTATTAGAGATCATAAAAGTGAAACATAGTTGTTGTTTATACAGTGCGTTATTTACGGTCACTATGTTCCTCTAAAATCTGGTCTGTTTTCAAATTTCAGGGCAGATGTATGAACTTCACTCGCACAAAGTCTCCCTCTGCCCGCTACCCACACTACAACCACCACGCATCTCCCATCTACAACCCTCCCAGCAGGAGTCCACCTCCGCCTCAGGGCACCCTCCCACCAAGCCCCAACAGCGCTCCGTCATCTCCAACGTTCTCCTTCTCCACCCTTCCACTGCTGCCTCCAACACCTCCTCCCACCTGCACCACTCCCTCCCCACCAATCACACCTCCCCCTTACACCCCACCTCCCAATCGGGCTCTTCCTCCGGCTAACCTGCACATACCTGCCCCGCCAGCACCCCCACCCACCCCTCCACCCTCTGCCTCCCCGACCGGCTCCCTGCCTCCTCTTCCACAGGGACCTCCTCCGGGACGAGCCCCTCCACCTGCTCGCCCACCTCCTCGCCCTGGCCTGTAGGGCTCTGAGAGCAGCAGATGAGTTTACCAAGATTTAAAAAGGCACCGACAGTCAGCACATGACCATCATTGATTGTACCTGCGAGGACATGCGAGTGCCTCGCGCTGCGCTCAGTGGGCTGTGGCTTTTCTGCCTTGTGAAGTAAAGCAGAGAGAACTCGTTTTCAGCTATTTGTCTACAATGACTTTGGTACACATTTAGCCCAACAGTGCAATTGTTCTGATGCTTGAATTACACAGACATTCCTTACAAATGAGGTCATGCCGGCCAGCTCTAAAACATTTGCCTCCGTGCTCCTCAGAGCTGCTTCAGGCCCCGTCGTCCCCTCCGAGAGCACGCAAGATTGGATGAATCCTGACCAAGCAGAGGAGCAGCAGCTTGTACTAATGCCTCTGTACAGGGAGCACTGTCATGTTCAAAATGATCATGGCACCAAAATATGTGCCTGTGTAACATTCCTATCTTTTCTGATAAGAGACAAATGGCTCATGTTACAAATGTTCCTCACAGGATGATTTAGAAGAATCTGAAAATCCCTGATTTTTTACTCTTGAATGTTGAGCAATTGCATGCAATGGTGTTTGAGTTGTTCTTTTTTTTTTATAACGTTTCTACCTTGTTTTATACAGCACGAATGCATTTTTTATTTGTATTTTTATTGATGAGTGGACCACAGTTTTCATTTTTAAATCATAAAAATAATGATCGCTGATAACCCATGTACAGTGAGCGTACAATCTGAACTTGTTAAGCGTTTGACTTCCGTGACATGTATAAATCCAGCCTAATGTGAGACACAGCTGGCCTATTTTTGTGAACAATGGGATTTAGTCACTAAATTAGCTCTATTACTATAACCGACCTGGCCGAGATGACTGCAATCACAGCATATGCTCCGTCTATCATTGCATGGACACAAGTATGTCAGAGTCAGGGAAATGCTTTGCACATCATCTTGCTCATCCACCCACGGCCTCTAGCTAAAGTTGGCTTTATGAAACATTTTGATATAACCATGTGTGTTCAGATATCTCTGTGTGTGTGTGTGTGTGTGTGTGTGTGTGTGTGTGTGCGTGCATGTGTGTGTGTGCCAAAAAGGAAAAAAGAAAGTCTACTCTTCATATTCATGACTGCCAGTTTAATCAACTGAAACAAAATGATCCAGTTTTTTGTTTTTCTGTACAAGGTGCTTTTAATATAAGCATTCTGTTTCATGGGTCAAATAAAGTTCAGTGTAGACTGATTAGAGGTTAATATGAAGCTGTGGTGATCAGATGAGTCTCAGCAGAAAGCAGTGACGACTTAAAGCTCGGCTTAAGCAGTCAGAAAGTCTTTCACTCAATGCATCTTATATAAATGTCACAGTAAAACTAAAAAGACTGTATGTAACTTTCCACCAGTACAGTACAGTATGTAGACACCTTTGTTTGTTTCATTCAAAATGAAAGTAAACAATTTAAATCGGACTCTTTGTCTTCCTGTATTTCTCTTAAAATACAATTATCGACCTGTAAACCGTCCTGATTTACTTCCTGACAACGTAAAAAAAAGCCACTTTGCTCTCTAAGCTTTCATCAAAAGCCTGTAAAGAATTTAACGGGTTTTTCCCCGTATTTCCTGGAGTCACTTTTAATCCACAGCTCCTCCTTTTCCAAACTCAGCAGAACGCCTCCCACATGTCATTTATTTTACAGTACGTTAAGATATTCTATATCACTCTGATTGAACTCTTAATTCCATTTTCTTTTACTTCACAGTGAGTTAGACCAACTGATATTGCCACTGGGATCACCGGGTTCACCCAGTGTACATTGGCTATTTGCAAAAAGCACAGAGCACCTCACTGACTCCCTGTCATGGAAAAAGGAGGAAAAAAAATATGCAGAGCACGGCTAACTAATCCCAGATGTTCATATGTTGCATTATGTCACATGCACAAATGGAGTGAGCTATCTTGGAAAATATTAGACACCATCTAATCCTCAGGAAATGTGGACAGGCTGCAGGAAAGGCGTCCTGAAGCATGCGTGACATAATTTGGGGACAGTGGATGGGACGGAGCGGAACAACGGGCTGCAGCTTCTGAATGTCTCAAAGAGACTTCGATTATGATATTTAAGTTGACAGTGAGCAGGGACGTTTTATATCGGCCTGTTTTCAGTGACTTTTCCATGTCAGACAAACTCAGTGCAAGATGCTTTGAGCCAATTGCCAACTGTTGTTTCCATCCTGCCTTAATCATTACAGCACAGACGTCTGACATATACATTTATAAACATTACTTCACAGATTATAGCCATTACACAGACTTGTCCCGTATGATAAAAACCCAAAACCAATAGGCTTATTGTGTTGCTGGGTGCTGTCTCCCTTTATATAATTTCTTTTAAGGAAGACTTTGGGTGGAGTTCTTCATCAGTTTAAAAAGATTAAAATCTGAGACAGACCATAGACCCTGATTAATGACTGACATTTAAAAAAAAAAACATTTCTCAGAAACTGAGTAATGAGGCTGGCTTTCTGTTAAAACCAAATTTACAGATGTCTGGCCCACATACAGCTTGCATGGTAGACTGGATTAAACAAAAAGGCCAAAAAGTGTTACTGCAAAACATTATGATGTCACAGTAGACCTTTGACCTCTTGGATATAAAATGTCAGAACTTCAACATTATATGCTATGAGACATTTGAGCATATGAATTCTTGAGTTATGGCCTGAAACATGTTGTACAAGGCCACCGTGACCTTCATATTTGACCACCAATCGAGTCATTCTTGAGTCAAAGTAGTCAAAAGGACACTAAAACAAAGGCCATCCTCAGATATAACAATCCCAAAAATGAGATAAATTCAAGGTTACTGTGGCCTTTGACCTGTGACCACCAGCGGACGGACGAATGTATGGACGGACAGCCCAAAAACATAATGCCTCTGGCCACGGCTATCGCTGGTGCAAAGGTATAAAAAAAATGTTTTCCTCATACCTCAAGCACTATTTATCAATCTAGACTGTTTTGGTGTGAGTTGCCAAGTGCTGGAGATCTCAGCTATAGAGATGTCAGTCTTTTCTTGAGTATAATGGAACTAGACTCAACAACGATGTCTCTTTCTAGAAATCACAACTAGGTTATATAAGATAATTCACGAATGACCTGTTTTTGTCTACCAGAATACATTTATATGAGCTAATGTTTGTACATTGTTCGTTGATTCAGCTCTGGGCTTGTTATGGCATAAAAACAATAAAGGCAATGTTAAAAAACAAAGTTTGACCAGTCCTTTAAAACACACTCAGTACGCTCATTAGCAGTTCACATAAGCGACAGAAAAACGGGAGCATGTGTTTTACCATGAACATTGGTATAAATGACACAAATAACACGCACAGTGTAGTATGTGGGACCACATTCTAATCATCGGAAGCTGGTAATATTAACTCTTTGCAACCTGGATAGACATCACTTTTCTTGTGGTACTTTCAGACAACTTTCACAACTATTTAAAACCTTTGGACTCTGAGCAATTATTTCTTTCAGACACATGGAGAAAAAAAAACAATGAGTAACTTGGAAAGAAATGTCTGAAAAATGCAGGAAATTAGTTTATTTTTTTTATTTTTATAAAAGCCTGAGAAAAAATGCTAGGGAGAGAAGAAAAATCCAGAGAAAACTATATTCATAATTATCATAATTATATATTTAAAATTATGCTACAGAGTTATCATTTATGGAATTTTTTTCATGTCATTTCCTTGTTTGTTTGTTTTTTTTACTTTCTTTGCTTTTCTTATTTGTTGCAAATTTTCAGGTAATTTTCTTGAAACTTGTTTTTCTTTTCTTTCTTTCTTTTTTTCTGGTAATTTCAATTTCAGGCTCATTGAGAGAAATCAAGCCACTTTGCTTAGGTTTCAAAGGGTTTACTAAACCAAAAATGTACCTGATGCAGGCCTGATTTTATGCTTTGGGGCCCAAAATGAAAACACAGGTTGCTTGTTCAGGAGAAAAAATAAATATCCAAATTTACCTTGAGCATCAATTGTGATGTAAGGTCCACCAAGCCCCTGCTGTAGCAGACGTCCTGACAGGTGGGCCCTCCAGCAAACTGTCTCCCCTCCAGAGCTCAAACACGTCCAGCTGTGAGGAGTCCTCCGTCAGCCTCCCGGGTCTCCACATGATACTCCAGCTCCTGTTAGCTTTAGCTCTTAGTGTCACGTTTCAGCAAATCCAAACAGCTAAAGCTAATGTCAACATGTCGTGCTAATAAACGCAAGCTAACACTTTACCCAAAGTTGGACTAAAATGCGCACAGTCCGACACTTTTCTAACCTCGCGCTGAGAGTCCTCGTGTCGCGTTTCGGACTCTGAAGATAGTGAATCCCATTGCACCTCTCGAGCTGATAGCTTAAGAAAAATACTATAAACTTTACTCCTGAATTTAAGCTAATGTAGCTCTCCCACCATGTCTCATCTCAGCATGACCTCCCTTCACTGTCTTCATCACTCTCCTGTCCGCCTCTTCCTGGACTGCCTGGTGCACCTGTCTTAACCAATCAAACACCTGGACTGTCCCTCAGGCGCAAACTCGCTGCATGATCATCGCAATGCATCACAGCAGGGTCAAATAAAGGTATATTGTCTTCAGTGGCGTGTCCAGCCTTTTTCTTATACTGGGGTGGCCCACTGACTGATGGGGGGGGCACGAAGTATGAGCGCTGCTGCAGGTACACACCTTGGCATAGCTTTAATTTAGGCCATTTTTGCCTCGACCACCCATTCCTACTTTCACCCTTTAAAACCTAGACATACCTGCTTGTTTTTGTTTTTTTTGTTTGTTTGTTTGTTTGTTTTTCAAATATATGGGGAAAAGGCCAGGGGCAACTGAGCAAGAAATCAGAATGAAAATACACGGGGTGAACTGCCCCCTAAAAAACAAACACTGGGGTTTCACTTAGAAAAAGCATAACATTTATTAAAGTGCTTTAATTAGTCTGATGATGTCAAAGGCTTACAATTGTTCTCTGTCTACAGGGAAATGGGGAAAAAAGATTTGGACAGAGGTCATTTTAAATCTTCTCATTTATAAGTTTTATATCCATTAATGCAAATGGTCTGAAAGGAAATCCAATATTTACCAATCCAAGCATGAAATGAAACTGTGCTTTTAAAAGGACTGTCGAATGTGGCAGCCATCAGGCCCCATGGTCATCTACAATGCCTCTAAAACCTCCTTTTAATTTAATGTATATACTTTTGTTCTCGTTCTTTTCTTATGATTAAAATGTATTCCACATGTTGTTTTTATTATACCTGTATGATCACAGAATAAAGAATTAAAAATAACTAAAGGTCTGCTGGAAAAAAATGGAGAGCAAATACTAAAAATATCTGGCAAAAATGAGGAAGAAACAAAACACATCTCTCCCTCCTCTAAAGCCATTTTCACAGCCGACATTTTGGCTTAACAATAGGGTGAAAAGCGCAGGTGTAGTTCATCACATAAACAATGGCTCTGATCCACTGAGGTGCTCCAGTTCAGGCTCTTGGTTTTGTTACTGGTGGATCAATGGGACACCTTTCAACAACAGAACCATCATTAAGTGTTATTGGTTACACCTGTACTTTATGTGTGGTGTCAAAAAAAATTATAAATACTGCACTCAAGCTCCATCTCAGGTGGTGAAAACAGCTGCTAACAGTTATCCAATCAATCCCACATCATGAAGCAGCTGTGATTTGTTTGTGCGTGCTGGAGGAGGACTTGGCTGCAGCACAGAGGATGTTACCTGAAATGCTTCAGATGATGCTCCCCGTGGTTGGAGAGTGGAGGCTGTATTTGTTCAGCGCTTTGTCTGTCTTCTGTAATTACTCTGCAGCTGCTCTTGAAGCCATCTTTGTGATTAGCCAGTGCAATGAAATCCTTCTGAGAACTGCACTTGTTTTCACTAACGGTTTAGCTTTTTACCTTTCCACCATGCTGACGCTGAACACATTTCTCAGAGTAACGCTGGCAGGTGTGCTCTTCTCACAAGAGGGACAACCTGGACACCAGAGCTGCTCCGCCTGGGCTTCATCAGAGACATTCAGAAACAACAGCTGCTCTCCTGGAGGAGGGAGAACTGTGAGGCGGTTAAAGTCTGTGCTGTGTGCCATGCCTGCACTCTGCCGATGTTCACTGTCTGCATGCATGACCATCTTGGCCCTGTCGACTCAGTGCAGTCACTTCAGACCCAGAGTCTCCACCATTGTGACTTTATGTGGATGCATCACACCGTTACTGTCCACCTTACAGACTGTGACTGGTTACTCTATATATGTACTTGGTATTGTTTGGGATCTGTCATCACTCATAAGCAGCACCTGAATGTCTCAAAGACTCTTTGTAAATAATGTACATGAATCAAATGATTTATAGACTTTTAACTTAATCTTTTCAAATGTAAGGTTAAAACTGCTTGTTTTTATTCTAATAAAATAATTGTGACTTTGTTGACCAGTCTAATCAGCCAAATATCTGTCACTGGTACTTTAGCAATATGATTAATAGACTAAAACGTGCCTTACGCTTCCGTCTGTCCTCAAGGTCGGCCATGCTTGTTCAAAAAAAGGTGGCGTGTCTCTACCGCAGTCCACTTTAAATGATGTCGAACACTGTGATTGGCTTATAGACATCTGATCAGATGCATCTGTGCATTTCGGAGGAGTCAGATGACACTAAAAATAGTTTCAAGAAAAAACACATTTTATTTTAGATTACAATTTGGCTTCCAACCATTATGAAAGAAAGTAAAAAAACATTTTCGCATTCCGTTTTCATTAGGTTGTGAAAGTGCACAAACATTACAACATAGCTGATCATTAAATTTGATTGAGTGCATTTTATATAAATGTATACATATATAATTTATTTAAAATTTTTTTAAGCCTTTTTTTACTTGAATTATAGTAAAAATTCAAGACAATCCAATAAATGCATGATTTATTGTAGTAATTTATTTATTTAATTTAATTGTAATTTAGTTGAGTAATTGTGTTAAGTAATAGTGATCTTAGTGTGATCAAAATGATCTTTTACATAATCGAGCAGTTGACACTATTCAATATTTTAAGATATGTGGGACTAAAACAGACATGAGGTCAAAATTTCAGGTTTCATCTTGCATTAAACTTGATCGAAATACTACGAGTGTTGCTGGAGTTTCAACCCCATTTAATATATTTCCCTTCTCTGTGCACCTTGGAAGTAGGTTTAGTTGTGCCAGAAACCATCAGTCTACTATAACAGGCATGCACATCTTGAACTGCAGCTCCTCATCGAATGAGCTCAGACACGTAAAAAGGGAAGTACTTGACACTTTATTGCATCGGTTCCACTAATAAATAGTGCCCCACTCCCTCAGTAAACCAACAGATGTTGCTAGGATTCAGTGCAGTGCCCTTTTTTCGATGCCTCCAGTCAAGAAATTTGAATCTGCTTACAGCATGTACAGTAAGTGGGTTAAAAAAAGTACATTTAACAACATCATCCAGTTTTCAAACCCTTTCACTGGCTCAGGAGAAGCTCGATGTTGAGGGGAAAAGAAATGCAAAAAGTTAAGGCTTGATTGCAAAAGCAAGATAAATATTTTCAAACCTAAAATATGTGATGGACTTAAAAGAAAACAAGCAGCTCCTATTCCTTCACTACACAATTGCGTGTGTACAACAATCTTTCCTTGGCATTTGAAACAAAGACATTCGGAATCACACACACACAGCTGGCATCTGACTTTCTATCTAAATAAACATCTACAGTATGACACACTGCCTTGAGACTGTGTATGTGCCCCCTTTAGGCCTTGAAACATCTTCATACCACATAATCTACCAGCATCAGTACATGTGTGGCTACAGTATAGGATTAACATATAAAATATATATGTTTTGGTTTACAACTGTCAACGCCATTGTAGAGATTTTTGGTTTGACAGGACATTTCAAATGACAGTTCACATTTCAAATCAAAGTGTAACTTCAATAATATAAAATTCCTTTTAAAAAAAATTAAATATAACAAAAGTAACAGAAAGAATAGCTACAAATGGTCCCAATATTGCAGTAGTCGTGGTGGCAAGGTGTGGGCTGGCAACGGGGTGCAACGTCTATTTCAGGTTAGTAACTTCATCTCACTTGAATTACTTCAGTTTAGAGTTTAAATGTAAACTGGAGACCTTAAAGCAGCAAAAAAGATCCCTCTTTTGAGCAGAGAGGCAACAGAGGTTAATAGAACAACAAACACTAAATGTGCACACATAGTGTTAAGAGTATAATGTACCGAGAACGGTAAAAGCAGAAACGGTGAATGGCAACTAAAGAAATCTCACACTGCCGTACGAGGCCCACCAAGACCAGAGTTTAAAGTCACTACATTTATGCACAGTAACAAGCTTTTGTAACCTACTCTATAAGATTTGACACAGCAGTGTATTCACAAAATCCTCTGTGATCTTGTGATCTAACATGTGATCTTGCTCCTGCGGCAAGTTATGTGTCCTTCAGAAGAAAGTCCAAGACAGAAAACTGAGTCAAAACTGGCAAACTGCGCTGCAATTATAAAGAAGCGATGACCTGTGGCTTGGAATGATTTAAGACGATCATTTACTTCAACCAAAGTAAAGACACTTCATATAATTAGCTGCCAAAGAAAAATATCCAAACTAAACTATAAATCATTGCACTGAAGAAAAAAAAAAAAGCCAGTGAGGTCTTTAAAACCCAACTCCTGTCAGTCAATGCTCTAACAGCAGCTCCAAGATGCTCCCAGTGAGACTAATCAGCAAAAATAAACAAGTTTTGAGCATAAATATGAAAAAACCCTAAATAGTCACTGTCAGTTGCTACGGCTTCTCAAACCCAGAGTAATGGAAGATATGTCAGTGCCAGTCCAGACCTCGCCACCACGGACACGACAACTTCTAACAAAATTACGATGCCAAAAGGTTTCTGAGAAAATAAACAGTGAGATACAGATAATATGCAACAGTGAGATACAGAACTGTTGAGTAAAAGATTGCATTTAAAAAGGGGCCGTGATATGAGACACATAAACGGGACATTGTCTTCTCTTTGTTTGTGCATACAGACGCTCCCCCCCGTCTGTACGCGTTTGAATGTGCGTCCGCCAGGCTTTTGTTGTTATGTGATGAATGACGTTGTTCACTCGACGGTAACAGACTTGGCGAGGTTTCTTGGACAGTCCACCTGAATTTAAATAGAAGAGGTTGTTTATTACATGACAAACAAGAAGCATATAAATGGACAACAAGTAACACGGGGCTATCGCTGTTGACTAAACGTTACTGTCAAACTATAAAGTACGAGTGACTGAAATCATAACAAAAACAGCCAGTGATATGGCAGCTTGACAGACTTGTAATTGCAAAATCCTCTCCTCTCATCACTAAGACACAAGATACTTGGACATACTTTAAAAAAGGAGGATGAGGGTGCAACAGAGCTGTGTGCACATAAATGTTTGCTTCTCCGTAAAAACAGCAGCGTATTTTGGCGCGGTTGTGAAGGGTTATTGACGTAAAAACAAAAGCGAACTGGGCAGTGCTGTCATGAAATCTCTCTGAAGTGAAGTGCTCTAAAAGCAGCATCAACACTGGCTGGATTAACATGCTGTACTTCAGTTAAGCTATTTACTTTGACCTTTGCAATCCTGCAATACAGCAAAGCCAGTGAAGTATACAACAGCAGCTGTTTAAACAGTAAGCAACATCTAAAAATGGAAAAAGAAACAATAATACTAGTAATGCTAAAAATGTGCTGTGTCTTAGTTCACATTTTTCTGTACTAATTTGAATGCATAAGTGTGCTCACACTTATATCTTGCACTATTAATACCAGGAAGGTATACTCATAATGGTCAGAAGTTTGAGAGTGGCAGGTGTGCTCTTGGAATGGTTGCTTGGCTACGTAGCAAAAGAGGAGAAACCAACAAACTTTTGAAAAGGAAAAAAAAAACAAACAAAAAAAAAAATGCAGCGGTTTCTCCAGTTAACAGCAAACTAGCTTGCAGTTATTTTGGTGGCCGACAGTTGTAGTCAAAAGGTAATATTATTGCCTGGTTGCAGGGTTTTCCACAAATTCATTTAGTTGTAGCGGCCTGCCACAATTAAAACATCTGCCACCATGTACTGATTTTTATATTTTTGGAACTGGACCATTCATTAGGAGTGCTACCGTTATATATACAGTATATTTATATACCGTTCAGCACAGTTCAGCACAGTGAATGTGAAACTTAACCGAGGAACCTGAGGAAAAGAACAACTTATAGTGCACTCAACCTGCGCAACATACTGCAAAAATGTCCGTATTTAGAGGGGGGACAAGATAAGACAAATGGGAGTTCGCTGACGAACGCATGAACACAACTATGTCCTTACTGCAGCGGCCATGGGTTCGATTCCTCCCTCATCCCTTTGCTGCATGTCATCCCCTCTCTCATGCTATCTGTCCGATCAAATGAAGGGAAAATCCCCCCAAAAATTATCTTTAAAAAAATTTAAAAAAGAACCAATGACAAGCCCTAATTTGTGCACACATTGAGGTGTTTACATGTAGCTGCAATCCTTTCAATTTGGCAGCTAAACTCAATATCACCTTCACCACCGTGTTCTGAGTAATGAAGTTAGGATGCTTCAACTGCAGATCAGGTTACTTGTTTGAGTGAGTTAGGAACACTGTGATCTGCACGTATAAACACTGCATGTTGTTCTTCTCCTGCTGCGGCTCTCAGTACCTGTGCCATCAGAGCAGTCATAGGATGCGCAGCCAGATAATCAGGGACACTGAGCTTACGGTCACATCGAGTGTGACGACACATCTCCCGTAAAATGAGGTGCAGCTTCTTTTAGACATTTCACCTCTACATGTCAAAATCATAGTTCTTAACTTCACTTAATCAACTTGTGCTCACATTTTCCACAGATTTTAGTCAGAACGACAACTGCAGATGCAAATGGTGGAGATGTGGGAGTTGAGAAACTGATATTTTACTGCATTTTTGTGACAGATGAGGTAATAAATCTCATCTGGTAAAGCGGTCAGGGATTATCAGTTACTGCTGAGCCTGAAGGGACAGTACTTACGTCGTAACCTCGGAGAACAGCCAGGTGGAAGGACAGCAGCTGCAGCGGGATGACGCTCAGAATGCCCTGCAGGCAGTCCACACAGTGAGGCACTTTGATGGTGCGGCTGGAGTTCTTGACTGTCTCGTAATCATCTTTGTCACAGATCACAATGGGGCGGCCCTGTAAATCATACATGGCAAATCATCTGTTAATGTGCTCCTAAACCTGGATCTGAAAAATACTTCTCAGTTGATTTTCACACCTCCTAAACCCACATCTGCAACAGATTACCAACAGAAATGATGTCATGCTGAAACGACCCCTCCCTTGTATTTATTGAGGTGAAGGATCAGAGGTGTGGCACAGACAGGACTGTGAAAATTAACCTAACATGCAAAATGTGCTTTGGTCACCAAATGTTAAGAGAGTTTCAAATTTAAATGCAAAACTGTAGACTCGTCAGACCAGATAAATCACGAGGTGTGTGCTTACATCGACAAGAATAACCCATTTATGATTGGGTTTTTGGAGTATCCAGTTTATGTTTGAACATGCAAACACCGTATTCTGTTTATGGCTAACTCAAATATACTAGCTATATAACTCTAAAAGAAACTGGGATGTATATGAGGATTATGCATAACCCGATTTATCTGTGCTCATGTAAACACCATATGCTGAATATGATCATAACCAGGATAAGCCTCATAAACAGGTTACTCAAGCCCATGTAACTGCACTCAATGACAGCACAAAAAAAAGAACACTTGTATGTACTGAGTTGACGAACGCTATGTTCAGACTGCAAGTAAATCAGATTTGTTTCTCCAATCAGATCTTTAAGTGATCAGATCAGATTTATGTGTACTGATAACACCAACGTATTTTCAGGGGTTGGTGTGGAAACAACGTAGGCGTCAGTGGCTACGCAGGCGACACGGCTTTCCAACACGGAAGCATCAGAAATGAACGTCCATCATTCTGACCCCCAAACAATTGCGCAGCAAAGTCACGGTGCAGAACTCCTCCTTTGGCATCAGTCCACACTGTTGTTCCCCAAAGAGCTCTGCTAACAAAGTGTCTACAGGCATCAGGCACTTGAATTAAATGAATTTTTAGACCTTTTCAGATTATTTTTAACCAAATTTAAGATTGATTTTATGATAAATCTTCTTTATCGTAGTATAAAAAAGTAAGTAAACTTTAAGACTATGTAATGACCTACAAGGCCAAATATTTATAAAAAACTGAATTTAAGACCATTTTAAGACTTCCGCAGTCGCCGTGTGTTGTAGCAGCACAGAATCTGCTCTTCACTTCCATCACTTTCGGATTGTTGTTATCGTGTAAGTGCCGTTGCAGTGATGCAAAAAGACACTTGTCTGGACTCAGTTGTATCTGTAGAAATTCAATTGGAATCACATTTCAAACCCCTCCAAATGTGGTGTGGATCAGATTAGCAAATATCACAGGCCTAAGTTAGCCTCTACAATGCATTGCTGCACAGTTGTAAAGCATTGCAGGTTAGCTTTTGAAGTGTGTGTGTGCAGAAGTGTGTTTCTTGAGCAATGTAGTGAGTAAATAATCAATCTGCAGAACCAGTCACCTGGGTTAAGCTACAAACAGTATTTAAGACAGCATCTTTTCTTCATATTTTTTAAATACAAGTATAGCGATATTTGGTAAATGTTCATTACATAAGATTTTTAGGGGTGTGTATAGATTCTGACCTGGCGGGCGACAATTTGCTGCAAGGCGTTCTGACATTTGATGTAGGTGTGATCTCTCATGATGATCATGATGACTGGCATGAGTTTATCCACCAGAGCCAGGGGGCCATGTTTCAGCTCTCCAGCCAGGATGCCCTCTGAATGCATGTACGTGATCTCCTTGATTTTCTACACAGGATGAAAAAGACCCACAGGTTAAGAAAATGTAACCTTTTTTGTATCATGATTTACATTTCAAAGCATGTCAGTCCATCTTTTTACTGACACTATTTTTCTTAGATTTTAAAGCTGGTTTGCTCAGTGTTTTATTATTCTAGAAGAAGTGAGATGTACAATCAGAGAAAATCATGTATAATAAAGCTCACTACAGAAATCCAAACTTTTAGGTTTCTCACAGTACAAATGAAGGTCAAATAAATAAAGCTGCCTGGCTGTTTGAATAGTGCTCACATTGGGGAAAAAAAATAGACGGAGCCAGTGGAAATGACAGGTTGTATGTACTCACCAGAGCTCCTTCCAGGCAGGTAGCATAATGGTAGCCTCTGCCCATGATCAGTACACTCTTCTGCTGGTACAGCTCTTGCGCCAACTTCTGGATCTCATCATCCAAACTGAGGACCTCCTTAATCAGATCTAACACACACAGAACAGAAAAACAGATGTGATTGAGGATTTTTTGAATAGTGGCATAAAAGTGCAAAAAAAACAACTACCCTGCATAATCTTGAACAAAAATACCGTGTCAACATGCTGCTGCTGTCACATGATAGTATATGGACTCATAATGTTGGGCAGGGAGCAGCAGAGAGACCAGACATTCCTCATTAGTTTACCATTAGGGACATGCCATCATATGCTTCAGATCCAGAGAAGCATGCGAGAGCCTACATCCAACAGCTCTCTGTTCTTTTGATCCCACTCATCACTTAGCGCTCTCGTCCGAGAAGATTGTTTGAACAAACAACGAAAGTGAAAAAGGCTTTGGGTGTACTGTGCTTGATCTTCGCTCTGAGAGCTGGTTTTCCATCCTTATATATTATAATCTTAAATGTGACCAGGTTTTTCCTGGCTCACACATTTATATTTGCTGCTTAATTTACCTGGTAGCACTCTCAGACCCTGGATTATCTCTCGGCGCCTGGGCTGCATGGAAATCCTGTCATCGCACATCAAGAGTGCAAACATGATCAGGGCCACAAACTGGCTGGTGTAAGCCTGCAGAGCAAAGAAAAGGAGAGTCAATTTTTGCATGATATTACAAATTTCTTAGTAACATTTTCACATTTTTCTCATCCACAGATTTGTAAAGAAAACAGCTGTCCGATGACTCATGCTTGAACATATAAATGGTAACAAAAGGACCACTGGACATTACTATACTTTTAGAAATCAGCTCACAACAGGCAGTATTGCAGCTTCCTGTTTTGCAGCTCAATTTTGAATAAAGCAGCAACCAGATCCTGACTTGAGCCTCTCTTTCAGCATAGTTCTTGGACTCTGCGCTTCTTGTCTCCCTGTTTTGATAGTGTACTCTGTCTCCAGCTAATAATCTGCACCAGATGAGAAATGGAAGGAGAGGTGGGTTTATGTAAATGCCAAGCAGCATTAAAATGCATGCACTTCAGCTCACGAAACCTAGTGCTGCTCATCCTGGAAAACTTGGGAACAACACAACACAACATCACATCAGAAGCACACCCTCTGATCATTCTGGAAATGTCACCGCTCAAAACCCCCAGCACATCTTAATGCCTGCCGTCATCCTCGCCCACTCTCTTTCTGTTCCCTCATCTCCGAGCACGTTTGGAAGCCTTCCATGCCCATTTGGGAAATTTAATCAGCGCTCAAGAGAAGCCAAGTCATTTCATAGGACCCTCCAGACTCAGAGATGCCAGTGTCGAGGGCCAAGAAAATAGCTGTAAAACCTTTTACACTGTTTTTTTCCCCTCCTGACAGCACGCTAACCACAGTCCCTCAGAACTCTGACAGTCTGTGCAGGCGGGTCAGATGTGGCAACATATTAATCCACATAGTAAACTGTTGTGTTTGTCTGTGTTCATGTCATCAACTTTTAGTGTTTTTCATGCATGAAATGTCAGTCGTTATCTTGCAAAGTTGACCACCCTTACATAAAGCTGAAACTAGAACAGATTTATATTAAACAGACACACTTGTGGACTAGAAAACAAACTTTGTAACCCTGTAAATTCCCCACAGAAACTGCTGCGTAATTCATAGAGCCACTCTTCCTCCATTTAGTCAGTTGTCCTGCCAGATGGATTTGCCTTTTGATAGCATCAAAGTATTTCGTCTCAGCTTATTCCATAAATCTTGAATATGATCATAGGGATTGGGAAAAAACTCTTTCCCTTTTTTTCTTTTTTCCATTTAACAAAAAAAAAAAAAGAAAACTTAAATTAGCATGACACAGAAAATAGAGGCCAAGTAGATGATTTTGGGTCATTTAGCAGTTGGGTGCGATACATGTTCTCCAGTGATTTGATGAGCTAGGTTGTGCAGCATTTGGTGGAGTTGGGTGTGGGTGTGTGGCCCAGCCAGCCAAGCAGTAAATGATGGCGTCTCTGAGGCGTGCTCTGGGGTCTTGGAGCAGCGCAAGATTCCCTGAGCCAAGCCCAAGAGCTGGGGCAGGGAGGGACCTGCTCCACTCGCTCTCTCCTCGCTAGCTGGGGCCGGGGCTCCACTACTTCTTTGCTCTGCTCTGAATCCAAACTGGCAAATCCTTTTGGTTTTGAGAAGTGGGTGGGGGGAAGAGGCAGAAAACCAAGGATCCTAGCTTTACATGAGTTTAGATGAGAATATCAGGCTTCCTCAACTCCCCGAGGGTTTAGAGTGGAGGAAAATGTCAGCTTCCAGGAGGCGGGGCCAGGCTCACAATGGAGTTTTCATCTGGGTTTCATTCAGCGTCAGTGGGCGCTGAGTTCATTTATGAGATGATGCAACAAAGTGGTGTACAATTTCTTCAAACTCGGTACAAAAAGGTCAGTTAACCGCAAAATCTAAGTATGTTTCTAACCTGAGTGCCATCTATATACGTGCAAATATTTTGGGGTTGATTTGATGTGAGGTACACTTTGAAAATAAAACGTGACAGCTCTCATGGACAGATGCTTATGACCAGAGAAAAATGGACACATTGTTTTCCTCAACTGAGCAAGTTCAACAAGTTCAAGTATGTGGAGGTCTACATATAAACATCTGCTTGCTGTATACATCTACTCGGGTTGTCACCTGTCTTGTCCAAAAGCATCGGCAATATCCCTCAGTGGAAAGTTAGACAACTGGCAGGCTTACTTCAATTAAAACTAAGGCTAACAATAATTTTCCTAGTCTCTGTGGACACTGACGTGAACCAAATGACATTGGGCGCAGCAGATGCCTCCACTGAAGTGGTGCAGCAGTACTAAGTTAGGATATGCAGAAGTCACTAGACCTAACAGTGCAAATAAAACTGAAACAAAGCTGTATACCACTATTGCTGCTGTTGTTTCTGGCACATGCTCATCACACAAAGCAACAACTGGCATGTGTGAGGACATGACGTTATCATTTCCAAAGCACTCCTGTTAAACATGTTAACACACATTCGAAGTCACCGGGGTTTTGAAAAATCTGCATCCAAGAAGCAGTTTTCAAAAGTCTTTGTTTTAGTGACCTAAAACTTTGTTTGCTTGTAAATAAGAGGCCAGAAAAAAAATCCTACAGGGTGGGTGAGGTGATGTCTTCAAAGTTCTTTTCTTGTTGCAAACAGTTCAAAATACAAAGATATGCCAGTTATGATAGCAGAAGACTAAGAAACAAGCAAATTAACATTTGAGAAAGAGGAACTGATGCATTTTTCACATTAAAACTGCCAAACTTTTTGCTTTGTTTTTAAGTTGATGTTGTTGTTTTAAGTTGAACTAAAACTGTCATAACATCAGACAAGAGTTGTGTATTTATATGTATTTTATGGCAACAGTCTGGGAAAGATTAAGTTTGTGCAAAAAAACCCTTTATCTGACAAATGCACGTTTGTAGTTGTACAGATACTGTATCATACTGCATATCTGCCTGATATTGCAGCTTGTTGGAATACATAAAAACAGTCTCACCTTGGTGCTGGCTACACCAATCTCAGGCCCGGCGTTGATGTGGACTCCACAGTCTGTCTCCCTGGAGATGGAGCTGCCCACTGTGTTGGTGACGCCCACAGTCAGAGCTCCTCTCTCCTTACAGTAGCGCAGGGCCATGAGGCTGTCAGCAGTCTCGCCTGAAGAATTGGCAAGAATAGAAAAACATAACAGTTTATGCAATGTAACAGTTCTGACAATGCTGATTTATTAGTCAGTTAGGAAATGGCTTTTGCACCATGCAGGACTCTGATTTGAAACAGCTTTACAGCAAACCCCCACAGAAATATCACACTCACATTTAGAAAGTCACAAATATCACACAAAGAAACACACTCATTCAGAAGAGTACAGCAGAGCAGAACAGACACAAAAAACTCTACTGTACTGCATGAGTCTGACAATTTGACCCAAGATGAGCACAAAGGGAGATAAGTCCAGATGAGCCAGAGTGGCTCCCAGGGACGGAAAGTGGACAAGCGGGGAATGTGCATTAGATCAAGTCCAGATGGCATCGGCCTCCCCACCTGACTGGCTGATGAAGAAGCAGACATCGTCTCGGAAGACGGGAGTGTTCCTGTCCAGGAAGTCACTGGCCAGCTCCACCATGACAGGCAGCTCGGTGAGCTCCTCCAGGACCTGGCGGGTCTGAGAAAGCAACAGAGCACTGCTCAGCATCATTCTGTTAAAACAAGCCAACGGAGCTCAGAGCGGAGAATGTGGCAGCGCACAGACCTCACACCTGTGTCCACAATACAGACATTTCTGACTAGTCTGATGGATTCAACGTGGATGGCAACACAGGCATGTTTCCATTATGTGCATTTCCACCAAAGCAGAAAAAAGCATTTGGTTAATGGTCACTCACCGCTACCCCAGCATGGTAGCTGGTGCCGCAGGCAATAAGGATAAGTCGCCGACACCTCTGGATCTCTTTGATGTGGTCCTTCAGTCCACCCAGTGTCACTGAAAAGAAAACAGCTGATCCATCATTCTGCTCCATTAGTTTCCACCTCATTACAAAGTGCCACAAAGAGCCCACAAGAGAATGTTTTAAGAAAACAGCCATTGAAAAGTTACTTTCACACATTTTGCTTTTACATGAAAAAGCACCAATTTTTATCTTGGATACAAACTTGACTCCCCATGCTTTAAAACTAAGATTATCGTGACATGCAGTGAAATTCAGGCAACTGAATGTGTTTATATGTGCTTTCCTTTTCCAAAATCCTTAACAGAAGACATATGAGCATTTGTCTAAACAGCATGCATGAGGGGACAGAGTGGAAAATAGAGCATTTATATGTGTTTTATTACATCAATGGCCCACTGAGAAAACCAACCTGTGTTGTTGTCGAAGTTGATTCTCCCCCTCATGGTGTTGACCACAGACTCTGGCTGCTCAAAGATCTCCTTCTGCATGAAGGAGCTGTAGTTGCCTGTGGTGGGAGGATCAGAATATTTGAAGAACATTTCCAACACCAGTAAAAAAAAACAAAAAACAACAAGGTAAATGCCTCTAAAGAACACAGTGATGGACCTTTTATAAAGTGTGAGCCCACATGAGCCTGTCTGAGAAGGGTCTTGTTGACATACATTAAGTACCTGAAAACGCAAACCACAGGCTCCTGGAGGAGCAAGAAAATCTTTACAGTGTTTTAGTGATGATTTAGGCTTCCCTGGGAATGTAGGGAGTTGCTGTCTTTTTGTTGTTTTATTAACATGTTCAGAGCCATAGAGTAAATCATCCTTTAAAATGAAGGAAAACAAACATGAGGCATCAGGGAGATAGTGTTTTTCCATTGATAATATACTGTGACAGTGAAATATGCGAACGTTTTTCAGCCTGCCGCTGACAGCAATTTGGGTCATGCGAATTAGGTTATTCAGCAGAAAGGCTCCAGAAACTGAAACGGAGGAGAGAGGCTGAGTAATGACAGGACCACAAAGGAATGTCGAGCGCAGCCAACATAAGTTTACCTCTGCCCTCTGCTGGATTATCGAGGAAGAGTTGGAGGACAAGAAGGAAAGACAAAAATCCACATTTATCATTGTGTTGACGGCAATGAAACGGTTCAAGTGTTGTCCTTCAGCTTTGAGTGTTTACATCCACATTAAATGAACAGTTCAAAGCATGTCATTTGTTTTATACAACGTCCCCCAATTTAAGGACATAACAGGACAATGCAAACTATTTTTAATTTGATCAGTGCATTTCGGTCGATTTGAGAGCTGCACCAATTAGCTATTTGTTGGTTACAGCTTCTCAGATAAGGATTTGCTCTATCTATCTTTCTTGGAGAAAGATTGTTTGGATTTTGAGTCAGAATATCAACAAATACACCCCTCCCTCCCTTCTTCCCCCTGCCAGATTTATCCTCCCTCTTGCTCCTCTCTCTCTCTTTATAAATTCATGACCTTTCTCCTGTCCTTTGCACGAGCGCCCCCTGTTGTTAAGTGGCTGAAATAATGTACAGCTCAGTATGTGCCACTCTGTTTTTTTCTCCATTTATATTAACATAGTTTTGTATAAACTCTAAAAAAAAATTCATACCACACACAAACACAGCTGACTGCACCTTTAAAGACTTAATTGTCTTAAGGAAACATTTGACAGATTAATTAACATTGAAAACAGTAGAATAATCAAATGCAGCATGGTCCCCTTAAAAGGAGTAGTCTGACATTTTGGGAAATACATTTATTCACTTTCATTACAAGATTGAGAGAACTGATACAGCTCTCATGTCTGTAGGGTAAATATGGGGCTGCAGCTAACAGCCAGTTAACTTAGTTCAGCACAAAGACAGAAAACAGAAGAACAGCGAGCCTGGCCCTCTCAGCTCACCAATTAACACGTAATATTGTTGTTAATCTGCATGAAAAAAAAAAAGTCAATTTGCCTTTAAAAGGGAGGTTGTGTACCAGAGTAATTTTTGGCTGAAAAAAGTTTCCCTGTAATCAGCTGAGACTCTGAGAAGATACTGGTCCATGCCAATTTTTTAAACACGAGAATCAACCATCGAAGCAATGAAGCATATTTCCCCAAATGTTGAACTAAATGTTGAAGGGGAACTACTAAGTGCTAGAATCCCTTCACCATTCATCTGACAGAAATGTAAAAACTCTTAAATTAAAGCTGAAATTTACACTTAAACCTCATTAACATTTGTTTGCATTCAAAATACGATACTTAGTATACAAGCTAAAAACAAACCAAAAAAAGCTTCACTGTATCACTAAATAATGCCAACACATACTGCACTATATTTCAACTAAGGCACAGAGAGGGAGAGTGAGGGTGATGAAGTCCTGGAACTCAGGGTTCATTTAAATGGCAGCGGCTTCCCTCAGGGTTCAACTGATCCAGCAGGGTTGTAACTAGCTGGATGATAACAAGGATGGCCTAAGGGCTGGACGTTTACAACCAGCTCAGCTATATAAGCAGCCAATCTCCTATTAAGACTTACACAGTAATAACAGGGTTCAGGAGAAAATTACAAGGCAGTTCACCAATGATTTATTTGCAAATATGGTCAGGGGGAATGTATGGTGGGGAGAAAATTAACAGCACAAAGGCTGACCTGCCACTCACCCTTCATGATCTGCTGTAGCTCCATCTGCAGGGTCTGGATGGCGCGGGCTGGATAGTCTCCGGCCCTACGCTTTATCCTGTGGATGGACAGCCGGCCGTCACAGACAGCAGCCACATCATCGTCCTCCAGGAAGATCACTCGGTTTGTATGCTCAATTACTGCACTGTTGTAAAGAGAGAAAGACCAAAAATTAGGGCTGCCCCTTTAAAGTCGAAGATCCAAATAGTCAGTCGGCGATCCCTCAGTCAACTGAGCTTGCTTCAATTGCAGCACCCTTTTTTTCTCTCTCTAATCACAGTGGAGTCAACTGCTGGGGATGTTTTGGTCCCCAGACTTTGCTGCAGAGTGAGCGCTCTTGACTTCATGCAACTCTTTGATTCAAACTTTAAAACTTTATAGGGAAAACAAAACAAATCTGTGATTATTTGTATTGAACTGCCAAATTTAATTAGACTGGCATAATTCTGAGACAGGTACAGCCCAACCAAAAAATAACACCAACATTTGATTTACACTCCACAGATAAAACTGAGACGTATGGCAGGCTTCATGAGGAATCTTGGGACCCTATAAAAGGTGGCTGCAGGGACACGGGTATCTGCTTACCTTGCATCAGAAGCAAAGTAGTACTCCACAGCTTTTTCATCCACAGGGAACAGGCAGGTGTCCTGATCCATCCTAGGTAGGGTACTGCAGCCCTTCTTGTCTTTAGCAGCTTTAAAATAAATAAATAAATAAATAAAAATTGTCCCTCACTCACACCTCTTTAGGACAAATAAGACTAAATACAGAAATTTAAACTTACAGGAGCGGTAGAGCACAGGAATATGATCAGTGGACAGCTTGTGATCACTCCTCACTCCAATCAGCAAGGGACTCCCCCTCCTGCACAGCAACAATTTTATGAGCCAACAATACTTCAATCTGCAATAACTCACAACAGTTTGACAGCATCAGTGGAAGGGTACCTTGTGCCAACTGCCTCTCCGGGGTAGTGGATACTCTTGAAGACAAGGGCAAAAGCTCCCTCCTGTCCATTGCAAAAACAAACACATCAGACATCAGACAGGCTCTTATCTGCTCATCACTTCAGGAGCAGCTGCATGCACGAGCAGGTCCTTACCAGCTGCTGGGTCACCCGCTCCACCAGTGTGGCGAAACTGATGTCATCACTCTCCCTGTTGTCAAACATGTACTTCACCAGCTTGGCGATGGTCTCTGTGTCAGTCTCTGACTCAAACTCGTAGCCTTTGCTCTCCTGTGGTGATGGAGACAGAGAGTGAGCGAGAGTTAGTTCTGTCTCCTGTTGGAGTGATGAAAACAAATGTAGAATAGTTGATTAAAAATAATTGCTCACCAGGAATTTCTTCAGGTCTTTGTAGTTGGTGATAATTCCATTGTGAATGACAATAAACTCTGCAGACCAGAAAGGTTATCAAAAACTTTAAGATATCCAGATACCTTAAACCAAAAAAGAGAGTGAAATGATGTTCATCTCTGAACACAACTGACCATTGTTCTTGTCAGATCTATGTGGATGGCTATTAACTGGGCTGGGTACACCGTGGGTGGCCCAGCGGGTGTGAGCAATACCGAGGTGAACATCAAACTCCACATCCAGGTCAATATCCTGCTGCTCTGAAGGTCAAACAAACATCAACAAAGACAACATATTGGACATGGTGGACAAGGCTTTGTTAATGACTGACTCATGGTACTTGGCTTACTGTTGATCTCCTCATCAAGAGCCTTCACTTTTCCACGTTGCTTGATCAGATGGATGGTTTTGGCATTCGACTCCCAGTCTTTGCCATTGCCACCATCAATGCCCACACCTAACAAAATAATAATCATAAAAAAAAAAGGAAATGGCCCTTAAGTATGAAAAATATTATACAGAGTTCACACATTCTCACAGACAAAACTTCCAAACTTTATCGGTATTTTTCAAGGACTCATAATTAAAAAAACAAACTGTTGTTTACCAAACTCGCTCAGTGTTTACTTTAACATATTCAAATTTTATTCAAATATGATTTCAGCCAAAGGGCTTTGACGAAGGAGGAGACGAAGCGTAGGGAGAAAAAGATGAAGCGCAAAAAGATAAAGCGAGCATTTCCCCTACCAAAAGTAATGCACCAAAATTCATACATATCCCACATAATCGTGGGGCAGTAATTTGTGAAATACTAGAAATACTATAAACTTGGTGGCGTTTTCAGAGAAAACTGTCTTGCAGGCAGACAGTGGGGAGACAGTGAAGGAAAAAGGCCTGATTTTAAAAAAGTGTTTTCTCTCACCAGCTGAGTCGTAGCCTCTGTACTCCAGACGGCGCAGACCTTTGAGGAGGATCTCAAGGATATCCCGGCGATTCCTTGGCACATGGTAGTTGAGATAAGCAAAGATTCCTGGGAAGAGGAAAGAACTAAATGTTAAACTTAAGCACTGGGTTTCTACGTAAATCATTTCAGCCCTCTAAAATATATTTTTGTTCATTACCCCTTCCTTTAGAAGCATGCTTTCAAGTGCAGCTGAAAGCACAGATTGACTGAAATGCCTGTCCAGAGAGGTGTATCCATGTTTAAGTGTTAGCTAGCTGTCGAGTCAGCGCTGTTTTGCTGCTGATTCTTCAAGTGCTTAATGCTGTTTGCAGCCTTGCACCTCTAGTATCACCCAAATGAGTTTGGACCACTGCATATGGATTTTAGGAACAAAAATGACTGGGGCTGGGTGATATGGCTGACAATATTATAATATTATTGTGGATACAAAATATAAATCACAATTTGTCCAATGTGTGAAAAGAACAGAAAATAATCAAATACTAATTCATTACATCAGGAAAAAACTTCTCTTGACTTTGTCTATAAGCAAAAGCTGAATGTTTTAAATCAAACATGCTTTAAATGATACTGTCACAATACAATCCCACCAGAAGTTGATGGATTGTATGAATGACAAGAATAAATATGTAAAGGCTGCTGCTGAAACCAAGAAAAATGTAATGTGATTCCTTAAGAAAGATTCAAAGTGGGACATGTACTACTTCATGATGTCAGCCTCTACTATGTACCAGACTAGAAACCAGTCTTGCAGGACCTGCTCAGAGACAATGGATTCATCTACAGACTTGGCGTTTCGCAAGCTGGTATCTCTTGACTTGGATGGGGGAAGGAGTAAGTGTCACAACAAAAGATCAAAACTCATTCAAGATGTTTTGGTTTTGGTCTTGGTCTTGGTCCAAGAAACTTGTACAACTACACATTAAAATCATCAAGATCCCCCATATTATTTTAAGATGGCTACAGTGTCACTCCATAAATTTGACTGTGATTTGACTGTATACAATCCCAAAACTGTTGTTGCACAATAACAGAACCACATAAATCAAGACTTAAGCCTTTCAATGACGAATCTCGGGAATAAACAGCAGTTTTTCCTGCAGATACTTGGCAACCACAACCAGTGCAATCTTTATTTAGTGAATAACTCACACTGACAGGAGTGTCACCTTAATTATCCAAACGGGAGGCATGAAATAACACCCTATAACACAGCTAAGCACTCACAGATAAATGCAAATATAGAGCCAGGGGGCTGGCTGGGTCAACAGAGCATTCATTCAGAAGAGCAGGTGATGGAGGGAGGCAGCGAGGGGGAAAAAATCACAGAGGAAAAGAGTTGAAGCAAGAAGGCAAACAAGTGACCTTTTTAACAAACAGCAAAGTGACATCTTGTGACAACAGATAATAGAATAAAAAAAGCATTTGATATCCTAAGAATACCAAACTTGTCTATCTTGTCTGATGGGTGAGATTACAGTGACAGTGAAAGAACACAGAGGCATCAGTTATCAGGTGTCACGGACAATTTAGGACAGGGACGTGTACAAGAAAAACATCTTAACTACAAGACAACATGATATCTCAACTACATTTCCCAAACTGACAAAGGCAAATCATTTCCGGGCACTTTCTCAATAAATGTTTAATATTAGTGCAGCATGAAACACACCAGTGCTACGTCCAACCAGGTCACGCTTTTATTTTTAAGCACAAAACGTTTCTGAAAACTCAAATTAAATCATAATTACATATATTAACTCATAGTTCGTTCACACATTTAACGCTAAATCAAGAAACAGAGGGGAGTGACAGAGGTTTAGTGGAAAGTTACGTGATGGACGTAACGTGACCGCAAATCACGTAGAATGCGTTAGCAGGAAGAAACATTTTAGCGTTACTCCCAGATAGCATTTTAGACTACTGTTTACTTCAAACACACAGAGAGCATACACAATAAAATGAAACAGCGGTCGGTTTATATTTGGTTAGCTTATCAGCAGCACCAGGCTCTGCTCGCTAACTCAGGTTAGCCACCCTGAGCTAATTTCAACTGACTCGCGCATTTAACGTAGCCCAACGATACTAGCAGCATTTCAGATTTGATTTTTTTTTGCCGTCTCGGTGAGTAAGGAATGCGATATTCTTCCCGCGGATGATATACATGTAGAATTTATTCAGTACTCACCACACATGTCTACAGTTTGGCTGCCAGTTACAGCTACGCGGGTAGCTGAGGACGCCTGTCAAATAAGCGTCATCTCTCCGGTCCTCGATGACTCACAGCCAACCACCGTCCTCCATGGCGCCTTCTGATTGGTCGAGCGGCCTTTCAGTCAGGATGCACCCACCGACGTATGCAGTCCTGACGTGGCATCAGGATGCAGATCCGTGCAGACCCTCTGCTGCTGCTACTCAGCACACCTTAAGTCAACATTACTGCGCAGTGACAGGCCTGTGCTTTGTGCCGACTGCAAATACATGTTAAATCTGGTGAAAAATTCAGCACTATAAGTAAAATTTAAACCAAATCAATGTCCTTTGAGCACGGAGAAATAACAGTGTCATGAGGGGGAAGTATGAAAAGGAAAGGGCACAAATCAGTTAAGTCTGCTGTCATGGGATATGCATAAAGATAAATGTGTGCAGCTTGACTGTCTGGTCACACCAGCATGTCCAGCTGGTGCCCCACCCAGCTAAAGCATCAAAGACCAGCAAGAACTGGGTCAGGGCCATCAAAGACCATCTTTGATAAGCTAAAAACAACTAAAACCAGCGATGAGCATAAGCTGGTTTTTTAGTTCTTTTTTTTTTTTTTTTTTACAACCCAGTTTTGGGGCTTTCATCAGTGTCTGCAAAATGTGTACTTTAAAAATCACAGCACTTCATATTCTCTTCTTACATATTCTCCATTTGTTTAAAAAAATCAATTTGATCAAAGCAAAATATCAGAATCAGCATTTAAAATGTGTAAGTGTGTTATCATATGACACAAATGTCCTCTTCCTGACACCTCCAAACAGAAATATTATAGCCCATGGTCTTACTTACAACCCTAGCAATCCTATATACCGGCACACGGTTTTACGTGCCACGCACCAGTCAAGTTGTACTAACAGTTTCTGTGAAAACATGGATACTTCACACACATCTTCCCCCTGACAGCACAGAAGATTTAAACAATCAGCAGTTTCAAGTTTCAGTTATGGCCAAAAACATGTTTTATGAGGTCACTGTGACCGTGACCTTATCATTTAATTCTTGAGTCCACTCAAGCATCTGTGCCAAATTTGAAGAAAAACCCTCAAGGTGTTCTTCTGACATCACATTCACAAGAATGAGACAAGTGCAAGGCCACCATGACCTTGACCTTTGACCACCAAAAAATAATCAGCTCATCTTTGAGTCTGATCAAAATGAAGAAATTCTCTCAAGGTGTTCTTGAGATATTGCACTGACAACAATCAGACAGACAAGGTCACAGGGACCTTTGACCACCAATATCTAATCAGATCACCATTCAGTCCAAGTGAACTTTTGTGTCAAATTTGGAGAAATTCCCTCGAGGCGTTCTTGACATATTGCGTTCACAAGAATGTGCCGGTCGGATGTCGATGGACAACCCGAAAACATAAAGCCTACGGCCTTGGCTGTTCTGGTGTAAGTGCATAAAGAAATTGTCTGAAAAACAGGCCCAAGTATTCAGTTTGTAATGTAAGCACAAAAAACAACCAAAAACCCAACTCTTTACATTTGTCGCAATGATTTCTACATGGAGTATTACAAAAAGTAGCTCATATAATAGTATATTGTGACAGTTACATCTGGCAACTGTAAGCTTGTACGTTTGCACAAGCAGAGGCTCGTATAAAACATGATACTGTTATCCTAAGCACATAAATTATTCACTCCACAAACACAAAAAAAATACTGCTAGATTAGGAGGCACAACAGCCATTAAATATTTCAACAAACTTTATTTATATACATACAGTATATGTATTTTAAGCCTGTTTAAGGCTAATTTGAGCAGTGACTGATTCAAAGGTGTAGCAGTGTAAAATAATAAATACCATTTATTTCAGCTCAAAAGTCATTAGTTACTAAGACTGGGCTCTTCTGTGCCAGTGCTTTAAAATACTGTCATTGTAGAGAATATAGCTACAAAATCAATAGTAACATCTGGATGAATGATGATGGGTTCTCACACACAGATATGACACCAGCTCACTATATTGCAACTATGGCTTGCATCAAAGGAGGCGGCTAAGGGAGGGAGGAATGTGTTAATGTGGTTGCAGTGCAGTTCAAGCTTGAGCAGCCTTCTCTTCATCCTCATCCTTCACCTGTGGAAAAAAAATAACTTAACTTTAACTTCAGTTATCATTTTCAAGCGGCAAAGGCTTTTTGGTTGCCCTATAAATGCATGTGTGCCGACTGTAGGTGGCAATTATGAGTAATTACAAGGCTTGATTATCAAATTGTAAAAAGTCATTTAAAAATACAGTGCTTATACGATGTACAACATCTGTTTCGTCCACTCTAAAACGTATACAGCTTGTTGACAACATAGCAGGAGAACAAACCTGCTCCACTGATTCAACTTCGGGGACGTAAAACTGCAGCATGTTTTGGATTCCACTCTTCAACGTAACAATTGAACTGGGACAACTGGTACAAGAGCCCTGCAGCTTCAGTTTAACGATGCCGTCTTCAAACCCCCGATACACAACATCACCTCCATCCTCCTGCACTGTGGGCCTGGGGAAGAAGAACATCGGCAAGTGTGGAGAAAGTCCAGAAAGGCATTGTAACAGGGAACAAGTGCTGATGCAGTATTAGCGTGTCTGCACAAGCAGCTACCTTATTCGAGTATCCAGCAGTTCTTTGATCATAGCGACTACTTCATCGTCATCCTCTGACGGCGCTGGAAAGACAAGTGGAAATTCCTTGGCGTTCACAAATGGTACGCCCTACCCATTCTGTTGTTTGCAGTATTTTCTTCTCACGACTGGTTGAAATCCTTACCTGTGTCTGCGCTAGGTGCGCTGTCCTCATTGACCACAGGAAGTCCGGAGGTGAAAAAGTCCATAATGGCAGCAAACACGTCAGGCTTGATAACTCTCCACTCCATATTTTCATCAGACTACACAGAGACAGAAAGAAAACAAGCTACTGAGAGCAATGGCATTACAATGTGCTGCACTGTGAGTTTTATAGGAACTTGACCTGGTTTTACCCTCGTTATGGTGATGAAGTCGGGGCCCAGGAAGACACTCTTGACTCCATCAATCCTAAAAAGCTGTCTGCAGACAACACAGAACTTTACTGAGGTTTTGTTACATTTGGGATGGATTACAAAGTTAAATTGACACTTCTATGAAAAAAATAAAAATAAAAAGAAACAATGCTATACAAACCAAACCTATATTCAGTCGTTTAATGAAACAAAGTAAATAATAGTTTGTTACAGTAGGTGTTTTTTGGGAGTATCTGTACTTTACTTCAGTTTTTGTATTAAAGAATGGGAGGAAGGGAAAAACTAGATTTTGTTCTTCGAATCTTTTTAGTAAAACAAAAAAAATGTTTTTTTAAGAGTGATGTATGCTCCATTTTTAAGGTTGTGTATGTTGTGAAGAAATAAATTACATAATTCTCAAAATTTTAAATACTAAAAAGTATTTATCATAAAAAGTAATTTATTATATTAACTGTAATTAACAGTTAATATCATAAAATTACTTTTGATATTTAAGTACAGTAAACAACAGATACTTTTAGACTTTTACTTAGGTAATATTCTATTAGGTGACGTTGACTTCTGTTTTCTAATAAAATGCTTAAAAACAAAATTTTTGTTGATAAGCAATATCAGTCCACACATGTAATACATCTATTAATGAACTAATATTATAGTACATATGTATGTATGTTAATGAATGATGTAAAGCTCATTTAGATGCAACATTTCTATCAAGCAACCACAGTACCAGAAGCTAATCATGTACTGTAAGACACACTGTTTTGCACATTTTTAGACATTGGATTGGACAGATAAAGGAACAATGTCCTCAGCTTTAAGGACAGTAGCTGCAGACTCAAGGTTAGCCCAAAGAGCACATAAAAGTCTTGCTGCTACTCCTTGTTTGTGAGGACAGAAACGGTTTTGGTTCTCACACCACTGGTTCAGCAGGAGAATAAATCTTCACAGGTAAAGCTGGGTTTTCCTGCCACATGATATCAAAATGCCTGCTATGACGCTGATTTGTTACTCTCCATTCAGTAACCACGTGTTTAAGATGTCATCTACCTGGCTAAAGGTGAGCAGTGTGCGTCACGAGGGCCGGCAAAATTCATCGTCCCCGATTCAAGAACTATACGACCGGGCAGAAACTTTAGGCTGTTTGGATTCGGTGTGTCCTGCGTCTGCACAAACATCGTCCTTCCTGCAGGGAGACAAAACAAAAAGAACAGCAATTTAACATCCGTCATGACAGGGTGTCTTCCAAGTTAGACAACCACAAGGACGCTGCGGGCATACAAACCAGGGACAACCCAGTGGGGGTTTTGTGGCCATCTGTTTGGTAGACCTGCATTATGTGAAGGCCAATGTAATCCGGCGCTCTGATATCCACTGACTGCAAGACTGAGACAACACAAGAGAGAGATTTAAAAGGTTACTACAGCAAAAACTGCACTTCGTTCACATGCATTAACAGGTTCAACGAGGAATTAGTTGAGTAAGACTGCTCCCAAAACCCTTCTTGCTGATTGATAATACAACGCTCAATTCCTTTGTACCAGAATACAGCTGTTAAGCAACCAGGAAACTAGCTCAGCAATGAATCATGCAGCACATATTAGGCTCTTTTGTCATCATTTGTTTTGTTCTTGCCAAGAAGAACGCACAAAACATGTCTGTATTTGACTGTCATAGATTCGTTTTAGTCTACAGCTCACTACACCGGCAAAATTCATCAAAACATCCAGATATAGACAGTGGGATATACATGATTTTATGTGTTTCACAGGAGTGTAGCCTACTCGTTGATGAATGTCGCCTCTAAAAAAAGCCTGGTTCCAACCTGCTGGCAGGCAGGTTAGATTAATTGGGGACTCTGAATTGCCCCAAGGTGTGAATGTTTATAATAAGTTAAATAAGTTACCTGTTAGAGGTGAGCTGTTTGCAGGGGTACAGTAAGAGCTTATTGTCTGCAGCTCTTAATCTAAGATCTCATGGGGCTTTTTCTGTTTTACTCTCCTCCCTGCAGTATCAGTACGCTGCAAACAGATTGCCGCTGATTCGGTAATACACACATTTCACTTCCTTTTAATGTGAACGCTTTTATTGTGACGTTGCAAAATAAGGAAATGTTGGGTTTAGCAACTGCAACTTCACAGACTTCTGAACACAAACATGAAACAGTCAGATAAAGCAGACATCCAAAGTACACGCAGAAGGCAGGAGAGAAACTAAACTCCAACTCCGGAGAAGGTCCCTCTCCTGCATGGTTTGGCGTGGCATGGCGCGTCTCAACGCGTGTCAACAGGGTGTGATACCGGACTTTTTTTATGTACAGGAATATGAACAGGATAATTTTATTTTATATTCTTTCAGTTCTTTTGAATTTAGCGTGTATTATTATTATATACATGAAAGTGATTTTGAATAATAGTATGTATATCGTTAATGTATATGTTTGAGATCAAAAGAATTTTAGTTATGCTTTTCTGCTTTTAAGTGTAAAATCTATTGTCATGTCTCTTATGTTCTGTTTAGACCGCAGGAGGAGAGGCTTATCAGATGCATCAGATACCAATACCCATTACTAGCAGTTAATGAGGCCGATAACCGATATTTGGATCCAATATGCATTTACAATACAAATTAATATATTTCTGTCAATATCTAGAATTTGGAATATATCAAACTCCAACACAAAACCTTGTGTAAAAGCCTTTGACAAATGTGTAATCAAAACTGAAACTTTCAATACAGCAAGTTCCCAGCAACTTTATTTTTAATAAAGTCAAGTGAAAATTTAAATGAAAAATGAATACATACAACTGGCTCCGTGAGGTTTTACAAAGTAAAAGTTCCTCACATGCTGACACTTCCTTTCTTTTATTCCCAAGATTATTTTTAAGGGATAGTTATGCCTTTATTGATGGGACAGATCGAGCGTAAAAGGGGGAGAGAGAAAGACATGCAGCAAAGGTCCAAGGCCGGAATCGAACTCCCGGCTACTGTCTCTACTCTTTACATGGGGCGCCCGCTTTACCAACTGAGCTACTGTGTGCCCCTTCCTCTGCACTTTTTAATCAATTAATTTTATCTGCAACAATTAAAATATAATGCTGATACAGATAATCTGCAAAAGGCCAAATATCGGCCCCAATAATCGGCCAGAAAGACACGCTGTCGACCCTTACGCCCATGAAACTTGTCACACTTTAAGCGGTTTTGCCAAAATAACATCACAATGTCCAGGAGATGCGCACATCGGCCAAAACTATATATTGACTTAATGGAGGTGACTTTATTTATGTATTGAATATGTAAAGTGCTTGTCAATAGTACCACAGTCAAAGAATACGTTTTGTTGAACGGTGTTGACATGACGAGTTAACACAGTAAAATAACGTTAACATCACGCTGCTCCAGCAGCCTCATAATCATTCTGCGTCACTCTGCACTGAGCTAACATTAGCTAGCCGCTAACACTTAACGTCAGCCGGACCCTAATACTTAACAGGCTGATGCATTCGTACAAGCAGTAAAAATTAAAATAAAAAACAAAATGACACCGCACTCCCACAACTCACAGACAGGTTAACTTACGGACGCGAAAGCCTCGCTGAAATGCCCAACAACCTGCCGACCTGCCTGTAAGTCGCCATGTTTGTTATGGTTACCTAAAAAGCGGAAGTGGTCTGTTATATGTGTGGAAGTGACGCACTATTATTGTACGTGTGTTAAAGTTGACCCCCCCAAAAAACCATCCATCTGCTATCGTCTAGCGCTCAGAAGTGACATTAAACTGCATTAAAAATGCCGTGTGGCAAAAACTTTCGGCGGAGAAGGGACTCGTCAGATGCGGAGGAGGATGAAACAACTGAGGAAGTTAGGTAGCGTTCATTTTTTTTCTCATTTTAATCTCTTCAACATGAACGCAAATATTAGCTTTAGCTGCATTAACGATATGTTAGCCAACTGCTTTATTAGTTAAGTGGGAGTTAAAACGACATTTAATTAATTAATAATTACGGACTTTGAATATTTGGTTGTTGTTTTTAACGTTATTTTTTATTATTTTATTTGAGCAAATTCTGTTTGATGTATG
Source organism: Plectropomus leopardus (assembly GCF_026936395.1). Taxonomy (NCBI): domain Eukaryota; kingdom Metazoa; phylum Chordata; class Actinopteri; order Perciformes; family Serranidae; genus Plectropomus; species Plectropomus leopardus. Next base: position 25,796,225 of record NC_142179.1, read on the forward strand.
TGTAACGTTATTCTTGGTCAATTAGATCGAAATTAGAAGAAGCTAAAGAGCTTCAAAGTCTGCGGAGACGACAGACCGGAGTCAGGTAACGTGAATGTAGCAATTGTTAATACGGTTTTTCAAACTATAAATACGGTTCAGTTGTCAATGTCTAATGAGGTACAATGACACAATAAAAATGAAATCCACGTTTCTCTCTCCTCTTTTAGTATTACCGCCTTGTTGGTCGGGGAGAAACTGCCACCAGAGGCTGAAATTGATGTAAGTGACCTTTTAGAAGTTTTTATATTTGGATTAATCAGAATATGTGTTTGATATTCTAGTGGCTGAATATTTGATAATCAAATTCAACATTTCTCACAGAATGACCCTTTTAAACTGAAGACTGGAGGGGTTGTAGACATGAAGAAAGTCAAAGACAGGAATAGGGACATGTAAGTACCTCTGTGACAGCTTGAGTTATTTAAATGCAGTGTAACTAAAAAGTTGTCTATGAACTATTGTGTCATTACAAAAAAGCAAACGTGTGTCATCTAACTTGACTCTGATCTGTCTTGATGATCTTTGTTCTATATGCAGGACAGAAGAGGAGACGGATCTGAACCTGGGCACCTCCTTTTCTGCTGAAACTAACAGAAGAGACGAGGATGCGGACATGTATATCTGCTTTTTTCCCCACTTGTCACATAGACACACATATACAGACATCAACCTCTCTTTTGCATTTAGCTCCTACTCCTTCATTTGTTTGCTTGAGTGTATCTACATTGTAGAGAGCAATATTCAGCACCTGCTTTATCTAAATTTGGAGGGCCAACATGTATAACTTGGACCAGTGACTTTAGTTTGAGAGATAAATGACTTTCCTGACACAGTTCTGGCACAACTAAATTGATATAAAATACAAATTTGTAATTCCCAACATTTAGGAAACATTTGGGTGGATTGGATGCTCATATACAGTTGTTTGCAAAGTGCTCTACTGAAATATTTTGTAACCTTATTTTTTAAAAAATAAATCTACTCTCACAGGATGAAATATATTGAGACAGAGCTGAAAAAGAAGAAGGGGCTGGTGGAGGCCGAGGAACAGAAAGTTAAGGTGAAGAATGCAGAGGACCACCTGTACGAGCTGCCCGAGAGCATCCGAGTCAATTCCGCTAAGAAGACAGAGGAGATGTTGTCCAATCAGATGCTGAGCGGGATCCCTGAAGTCGATCTTGGCATTGAGTACGTTTAGCTGATTCTTGAAATGATCTGGTAGATTATTTTTCTGAGGTTTCTGCAGTTGTCTTTTCTTTAAATATGCGAAAAAGACATTCTTCATTGAGACATGGCGGAGACCACTGACAGAAAGGATATAGCTATTACTGATAGCATGTATCTGTGATTTCCTTCCCAGCGCAAAGATAAAGAACATAATCCAAACAGAAGATGCAAAAGCAAAGCTTCTGGCAGAACAAAGGAACAAGAAAAAAGACCACGGCACATCTTTTGTACCCACCAACATTGCTGTCAACTACGTCCAACACAATCGCTGTGAGTGCTGTCAGTGTGTAAACAGTGGGGTCTGTGAAGGTAATGAGAGGTTGGTTAAATATGTAAATATCTTTTCTCAGTCTATCACGAGGATGTGAACGCACCACAGAGGCACCACAGACACAGAGAAGAGCCCAAGGCAAGGCCGCTGCGTGTGGGAGACACAGAGAAACCAGGTCCAGAGGGTAAGAGACTGTACACAGCCACATTCTTTTCCTTATACCACAGGAGCTCAGTACCACCAGACTGCTAGTACTGCTATAGTAAGTGTACGCACACTTAAACAGGAACGTAACAGTACTTGTTTCTACAAACTCTCTGGAATGATTGACTTAATGTGGAAGATCAATACAAATAGTATAATAGCTGCTTTTCTAAAAGTGATATGCCTTATACCTTCTTCTGTTACTCCACAGCTTCGTCACCACCCAACTACCGTAAACGTCCAAACAACGAAAAGGCTACAGATGACTACCATTATGAGAAGTTCAAGAAGATGAATCGACGATACTGAGGAACTTGAGGATGTTTTTTTTTCTTCTAAAGAACAGGATTACACCCCATGATTTTTTTTAAGATTGCCAGAAAGCCATGAAGACTTGCAGAGTGGTTCTCTTGAAAGACCTTTAGTCAGAGGACTCCCAAGACAGACTGAAGTACTTTGTAAATATTGTGAAAAGCTCCTTGGGGTTATCTGTATACAGTACACTTGCTTTGTGATGTCTTACGTTAGAGAAATTCCCATTATTGAGAAAATCACGTGATTTTCTTTTAACCAAGGAATCAGTCAAGGAATACATAAAAGAAATTTTGAATTGATTGGTAATCCAGATTTGAATTGTGAGAGTTTTGCTTTTATACTGTAGAATTGTGTTTTTGACTTTCAGAAGATTAAAAAAAAAAAAAAACCCCACAAGATTTAAGTTGTTCTTTAATGTGCCCAGTGCTCGAAGCAGTAAAAAAAGCAGAAATAAAATATTGAAAAATAAACATGAGAAATACAATACTCAAGCCTAGTCAAACATAATAAAAAATTAATACTGGCACTTAAATGCTACAAAGGTACACAAAAAAAAATCATAAAGTTGTCTACAATTCTTACTTGAGCAATGTACAGTATATAAGTCAGTGTATGCAAATGTATAAATTCATGTAGGGAAAAAGTCCTTTAAACCCAGAGGAATGTTACTTTAGATACATTTCAGGTCTTCAGTTTTCTGTTTATGATACCTTTTCAGTTTTTTCTGTTTTAGTAGAGCACTTTATTTTACTCTTTATAATAACACGTACAAAAGAAAAGATCAGTGTCAAGCTTCAGTCCACGACACAACAGTGGCAGATCTAATCAGACACTAGTTCACAATGTGAAATGGAAAACTGAATTAGCCAAACCTCCTCAGTACAAAAGAGCGTTCCAGTCTGTGTCCGCTTTCCTCGTCATGGTTTCTCTATTGAGGACGTCCCGTGTCCATTGAGGTGGTGTTGGGGGTTTGTCTCCTGAGAAGGAGGACCCTCCGCGTCATCTCGGTCCCCCTGGGTAGAGCTGCAGCTGCTGCCCGGGGAGGCCCAACTGTCTCGTCGGCGGTACGCCTCACACAGTGGCAGATCAGTGCTGTCCCACTGACTGTAGCTTTGCAGAGTGGAAACCAGAAGGAGGCAAAGAATCAGCGCAGCACAGAAAGAGAGGAGCAGACGAGAGCGGCAGGTCAGAATAAGCACATTCATACACATAGAGGAGCACATGAAAAAGGCGCACGTACGACAGAAGCGTGGAGGTTATGCAGAAGCACTGGAAACTAGATCAACACCTGAAACAGCTGTTCAGTAACTAGACTCTGAAGTTAGAGGTGATTATTATCGACTTGATTTTAAAGGGATAGTTTGATTCTTTGAAGTGGGGTTTGATGAGGTACTCATCCGCAGTCAGTGTATAACCTACAATAGATGGTGGTCGGTAAACCCTAAGTTTAGAGAAGCAGGCAGGAGAACATCCACAAAAGCGTACTGCTGTGGACGAGGGCTGTAGCAAAATGCATTTTAGCCACCAAAAAAAAAAAAAAAACACATTAAGTGTATGATATATTCAGAATATTTTCACTTTTTTTTTTACCTTGCCGTCCAACAGCCCTTTCCAATCGGGTACTAAAGCTGTTAAATCGCTCTCTTCTAAGCCACAAGACTCTTTGGACAAAAACTTTTAACCTTGAAAAACACAAGAGTTTCTTTTCCACCGCCACCTCAAACAGTCTGTTTGTGTTATTGTGTGATTTTGGTGATTAAAGGGTTAATTCAGATTCTCAAGTGTCACACAGTAACAAAATCAAACCAATAAATGGAGGCAGCGATGGACCAGCAGCTCCAGTGTTCAGTGAGGTAAAATTACTGTTTTAGACATAATTGCTTTAGCTCCCTGTAAAAAGGAGCTGGTTAAAATATCCTAAATAAAGCGTACATTTAAACAGACATTTTTTTAGGTGGCTTAAATACATTTCCTGCTGCGCTGTCCACAGCAGTACATTGCTTTACTTCCAGGGATGCGCGATAATATCGGCACACCATCTCTTTCAGCAGGTATTGGCTTTAAAATTAAATATTGGAATAAGCCAACATACTGTTTTCTTTCAAATGATTAAAAAAAAATAAATAAATAAAAATTTTTTCTTATTTTGCACAATGAATGAATATTACGTACATAAACAAGCATTGTATTTCATGTCTCTGATAAGAAAACTCGTATGATGTGTATTTCACTTCAGAAGAGACTTGATGATCAGTACAAACAGGTGGGAAAAAAGTGTTTATACATCGACATAGGTATCCGTTATCAGCCAAATGAGTTGTTATATTTATTGACTATCAGCAAAAAATCAAATATTGTGCATCCCTATTTACTTCCACAGCAGTACTCCTGCCTGCTTCTCTCAACTGGGTGAGTGCTTGCCGCCACCTACTGTATGTAACACACTGACTATGGATACGAACCTCATACAACCCCACAGCAAAACAGTGTGATTAGTTGCCGATGGAGGACAGAGCAGAGTGATTGTAGTGAGGAAGGAAGGCCCACACCCAGCATGCTCCAAAAAGGACTGAGAGACACTTCTTTATACTTTCTCACAGAAAACAAGACAAACTACTACAGTGTTTTGTCTCTACTTTATTTCTCAATCATTCTGGGTCTAATGGAACAGCTGGTACACAAGTACAACCACACCATGTGTGACTGACACCGCGTGCATGGTTACAGCTTGTGGTCTTAAGGACGGAGTGGATTATAAACGATTACCTAGTCGCTTTTACAGAAAAAAATGTTTACTTCGAAACTCGTAGTAGTTTCAGATTTGACCTTGAATAAATAAAAGCAAGAAGTTGTGTCTAACTGACAGTCTATGCTAAACATTTATCCACAGTCGCTCCTTAACATCTACCATAAAGGTCATCACCATTCAATTTTTGATTTAAATATTACATATAAATAATCTTGAATAAAAGTGAATATAAAATCTTTATTCTGTTATAGTTCTTTCACTGTGTAATTCTTCTAAAGCGGGTTCCCAACAAAACATTGAGTTGAAAATCATCTAACAGTTCCTCCATGAATAGAATACTAATTCTTTCAATTTAAAATATTTTAGTAGAAAATAAACTAAAAGTAAAGGCCGCATGCCTAAATTTCACTCAACCATGCGTCTCTCCCACGTGCCTGACAGTATTTGTTAAAATCTCTAATGCTTATCAGACACTGAAGACCACGAAACTGAAAGTCTGATTATGATTTAGAAATAAACCCAGCGGTGGGTTAATGCTGTGGCTTTCTGCTCTAAATTGTAATGATTATCCTTGTCACCACAGAAGCCCTCTGGCTTTCAGAGTGCACTTGTAAACTGCATTTAAAACTGAAAAATACATCTTGAACTCTTGTATTTTCCAGCTAATATTTAGCTGTACGACCTCTTTAACGCTGAAGTCCTCTCGACTTTGACCAGTTATGACACACGTCTCAGAGCAGAAAAAAGTCAAGGCACTTACTAATCAATAACAAAGTCACTTAGTGAGATGATCTTCATCACAACGACCCTCAGCAATGATCTGTGTTGATGAATGGTACCGTATGGATGTGACGATGAGATAAACTCAACCCAAGAGGTTTAGATGGCAGTGGGATGGGGGCAAGTATGAGCCTACTTGTACCTGGAGGAGTAATATTCTTCCTCTAGCTCATATAGGTCGATGGCGATCTCGTCTCGGAGCGAGGTGAGCTTCTTGTCGCACTCCTCCTGCAGCGAGCGGAGGTGCTGGTTCTGGAGGCTGATGGCGTCGTTCACCGATGGGAAGTCGTTTAGAATCAGAAACTGCTTCAGATCAGACACCAGCTTCATGAGGGACTCGCCAGCTCGAACCTGGTACGATACAGAAGAGGTGAAATGGGGAATGGGAATTTTATTATTTCATTTTTTCTGGACTGAAAATTCTTTTCCAAAGTATCAGCTGCTTAAAAAATTCTCATTCACAGGCGGTGTGAAGCTTTTCACTTTATTATTAATTAATTAACCTCTTAAAACACCATGAATGAATTCATGTTATGCAGCATACTTTACTCAAACCTTTATTTTAAATTCTTGGAGAGATCCCAAATTTTTACAAAGATACCAAAATATGAGGCTGAACTTGGGGGGATACACATCTATGGTTTTCATTTTAAGTCTTTGGGATTTGAAAATTTCACTCTGTATAGACATCAAACGTGAAGGGTGGAAATGAGTCGATACAGATGTTACCTGTGATACAGTCAGTGCTGAATATTAATTTTAATATTCAAATTGAATTCAATTTAATTTAAATAAAGTTTTGTGTTAGATTTTGTTATATTCCAAATTTTAAATATTGAAAGAAAGGTAAGTGCATATTGGATCCAAATATTGGTTATTAATCTCATTAACTTCTAATAATTGATATATGGATCGGCCCTGAAAAACCAATATCAGTTGACCCCTTCTAACTATATGGAAAAAAAACTGAAATAAGAGTTAATTTATCCCACATCAAATATATTCATACATTACAGCAGCTCAAAGGTCATAAGCAAGAGAAACAGCAAAAAACTGTTTGTGTGCTGAAAATGGATAAAAATATTTTTAAAAATGCAAATTAGATAAAAAAAATATATATATATAGTATTTTATATTCAGTAAAGATATAGAAATATAGTCTAGAAAGGTCATTGCACAAATGCTGGTAAAGTATTGCACAGGCATGTGACACAGTAACCACTGCGTGTCTGTGTTGTTGGAAAACTGTGTTTTGTGCTTACAATGTTGGCTGCTCTGACGTGCATCTCATAGTGGTCCTGCTCTGCTTGCGTTGCTCGGGAAACCTGCGTCTCATCCTCTATCTGGAGCCGGAAAACAGCGTGAGGACATCAAATCATACACTCAAACGTTTGGAGGACAGAGTGGAAAAAATGGAGACAGAAAATGGGAGTGATGCTGTTATCAGTAACAAGCAATATGCAATGAAATTCCCTGCTTTCCGTGAGGACTAAAGTAAAAAACAGTAAAAAGTAAAAGTCGGAGCTGTGTTTTTGTGTACCTTTGCTGTTTTGATAATCTCTGTGAAGTTGTCCAGGATGGACCTGATGTCGTCTTTCAGTCTCTTGTTGTAGTTCTGCAGCAGAGTCTCTTTGCTCTGTGGGAGCACTCTCTGAGTGGCCATCGTGCTCAGGAAAAGGCAACACGGGAGCACACCTGTTCACATTGAGTTAACACAGAAGTCCATTCAGCCGGTGAGCTTTGCGGCTGATAAAAATAGTGGAAACATTAATGTTACTGATTAGCGACCCAATAGCTAGCGTGAAAAGGCGCGCGCTTTAATAACAGAGACAGACGGGAAAAACGTGTACCTCAGGTCGTTTTCTTGTGTGCGGTGTTGCACATATTTATTGTATTAACGGTTCTGTAATGTTAAACACTTACTTCTCACCGCATACTTTGAAAACAACGTCGTTATTGTGCAAACCGACGACACTCACGTAGCCACTGTGGTTGCTCTTCTTCTGAATGTAGCTGCGGCTAACATCCGGTGTGTCAGTGTGATACCGCCCTCTAGCGAAGGAGCACTCCTCTCACACTGCAAGAAAAAATAGATACAGACATTTTAAAAGGTCGGGTTTTATCTGTTTTATTATTTTTTTGTGGCGTTTTATCGAGATTGTAAGATATAGAAAACCGTATTTACTTAATTATTGTATGAAGCAATGTATAAAGCACCGAAGAGAAATCTTTTCAGCGTGGGTTTTAAGTGGCAGTGGACCTGTATTTCAAAGTAAAAGCACAATTGCATCATCAGCAAACTGTAGCAAACTTACAGCATTTTAAATTCTATTGTAGTGTTCTCAAGGGGGGAACAGAAAATGTTCCCATATACTCATAACACTCCCCTGCTTGCTGTCAGTGTCATCTAGAAAATCTTGTCCAATTCATTGTCTTTGGAGCAATGCCACGCCACGGTTTAGTCCCTATGAAATCCCAAATATTTGAGTTTTAGCAGTCTAGTTTTTGAATTTGGGAGAGAGTTGTTTACTAATAATTTTTTAGACTGTGTTTAGACTGCCATCTCTATGTATGAATTTTGAAAACAGATGAGTTCCCCTTTTAAGTTCAAGTTCAATGCAGTGAAATAGTGTTGTTATATTATAATATTGCATAAGTATTGTTGAATGTACTAACATATAAGCAGCATTTTAATGTTGTAGTTGGTTAAGGTCAAGTGGATTTGTATGCAACATTGAAACTTACAAATCATGGTAAATACTTTTTTGGTAGGGCGGCACAATTAACCAAATATTATCGAAATCTCACTACGGCCAAGGACAATCTCCAAATGCAGGCGCAGCAATCTTTTTAAAGGTAAAATGTGTCACAACATACCATAATAAATTAAGTGGTGCTAAAGAGATTCCCAGACTTACAAATAATATTCCAGACATAAGGCAGCATGCTTGATTGGTACAGACTACAGCAAATATCACATGATGATCATTTTTTAAACATTTTCAGTGAAAATGAAATATAAAAATTACCAGTCCCACTGAAATCTCAATTATTATTTGTCAAAAAATTGCAATATGATGCTTTTTTGCATATTGTGCAGCCCCAATTTTAGATAAGTGTTGTAGAGTACAAAGTGCAGCATTTCACACTAAAATGTGGCAGAACAGAGGTGTAACATGGCATAAAACAGAAATTCTCAAATGTACTTCATACTGACCTAAAGTACAGTACTTCAGTGTATGTGTAGCATTAATAAATAACTTCAAAAACTGCACAAAAATTTGATTTACATTCATTTAATAGGTTTTTTATGACTTACAACATAGTTTTCAAAGGCAGGCTGTGCAGCATAACAAGTATTTCAAGTGCTTTGTTTTTGTCCAACAGCATCGTCAGTTGTTGAATCCTCCTCAGAGTTCCTATACAACACTTGTTGAAATACATTATACAGCTGTGTTACAATCAAAACACATTCGTAGGAACCCTGACTCTGTGTCAGTGACTATGTGCAACCTTCATGTATACAAGGTGGGTAAGAAAAGTGAGCAATTATATAAAAATAAGATTGTACACTTCAAAAAGAAAAGAAAACAAAGGGTTTTACATCGCAACAGAGTAATACATGAATTAAACTTTGGGCTGAAACAGGTTGGATCCCCTTTCTGAAAAGTGCCATGATGGGAACCAAAAAGTGTTCCATGATTTTACAGAGCACAAAGACAATAAAATATTCCCAAATGACGATGGAAATCAACTCAAAAGGAATGTCATCAATCGGTCAACATTCAAGATCTCACTTAAAAGATACAACTACAACAATCCCTGACTGGAACTGCAAAGCTTAAGTGCTGTGGATATTTGTGTGACTGCAGCAAAGCTTTTATTTAAAGTTGCAGTTTAAGTTTTCACTTTAGTTGTTGATAAGTGTCAGTTAGTACAGATTTGGAGTTTATAGAGAGCTACGGCAGAGATGCGTCACAGAGCTGAATGAAAAACTTGGTGCAATAGCATACTGCAGATAGCAAAAAGAAGTTGTACATGATTGTACACAAGTATTTTGTGCAGAATGCAAGTGCAATAAAATGATGTGAATGCAGCAGTCTTTTTAAGGAGGGCACAAAACGCAAAAGTGATTTATGCACTTTGATGTGGTCGGAGGCGTAAGGCTTCAGAGATATCATCTTGTAAAGAAAGTGAAAACAAATAAAAATGAGTCTTCTACATGATATCTAAAATAAGAACCACTATTATGTATTTTCTATGCCTAACATTTAAACACGGTTTGGAGGTTTAATGGAATAAATGCTGATATTCCATTTCATGAGACAGGACAACGACCACACACATAATACACATGATAAAATAAAAACATTTCACAATGAATGAAGAAAAAGTTGTATTTCACATCAGCATCCTTGAATATCCTTGAAATGTCGATGCAATATTATCCAGCATCTGCTTCAAGACAAACTGTCGTGCATAAAGACCAAACTGCCCAAAACTACTGAATTTGACGGCATGACTGTAAGGCTGTTTACAAATTTCTTTCTTGATGTAAATGCAGATTAATGTTCTGATATATCTCTACAGTGTCTTTTCCTCTTCCAAGCCTCTGTGAAGTTATGACCTCCTAAATTAACATAATGTAGGAGTGAGGCGTTATCTACGGAAGCCGAGAGCAGCAATGCTTGCTGTTTTTTGTTGTTGTTTTTTTTAAAGCGATTATGTCAAGATAAGTTAATCATTTTGTTATCTAAAAAAAAAAAACGTGCTTTGTCATCTCAAGATAACAAGAAAATAAACCCATTAACACAAGAAAAGATAAAGTAATTTCTTCTGATTTCCGTATAATGTTTATCAGAGATCAGGAGCGCCATGCGGACGTGTATAGATGGCGTCTTTACAACTGTAACAACTGACTGAAGCCATGACTGCTTTTTCTTGTAATAAATTCTTGTTATCTAGAGATAGAAATTGTCCTTTTGTTTTCAGGAGAATCAACATAAATGAATCTGAAAGTACAATCACTAAGTCACGACCTCAATAAATCTACAGTAAAAATATAACTGCAGGCGCGGCTACTTTTGGCTTCCGTAGTTATCACATCATGGTTTCAAAGCTCAAATAAACAGGAAATGAACCTGCCGAAGTTGCAGACAGTCTAAAGACTCCCTCACTGTGTGGAGTTTTAGTGCTGACATGAAAAGTAACTGAGGTAGGCAAGAAAACAATCAAATGCTTGACCACCATATTGTCTTTGTGTAGATGATGAACGTACCAAAGAGATTAAAGACAATTTAAACAGAAATAGGATGCCAAAGGGAAAATAAAAAGCGACTAGGCGTCAGGGAATGATTTTTTTTTTTTTTTTAGTCTAACGGAGCATTCAAGTGTAACGATGACCTTGCACTATCACTAATTGGAGCCAGTTAAGAATGAGATCCATGCAGGCCTGCAGTCCAGCTGCAGCGCTGGTGACAGCATGCAGTACGCCTGGTAGAGTTTGCATAATTCAGTGATGAGCGCTGATAACCCCCTGTCCTGACCTCTGAGTGTGCGTTCAGGGCTTTTCCTGCGGGGCCTTGAGGTGAAAGGGTGCAGAGACGAAAGGGTCAACAGCGTTCACTTCTGAGGTCCATGAGTGAAGAGGTCCAACAGGGACGGATGCCACAGCGGCTTGCCTGCTCACGTTAGACACTACTCGATGAGCTGCTACAGGCTGCTGGGGCACGGGTCCCTCAAAGTGTCGGGAATATTTGGCCAGAGCTTGTGGGCGGAATGGCTGCTGGGCAACTTGTCCCAACAAACCTTGATCAGAGGCGTGACCTCCAGCTGCATGAGGATAGGAGGGCTGAGCTCCTGCAGCCTCCTTTCTTTTTCCGAAGGGGGCCTGAGAGAATACATCGAACTGCTGCGGAGCTGCAACAAGGGCACGAGGAAATGGAGCGTTAGCAAACACATCAGCTGCCTCTTCTTGCGCAATCCGAAAGGGGGCTTTTGAGAAAACATCTGCAGCGACGTCCGCCCCTTTTGCTGTTTGGTGTACATGCTGGGAATGATTCTGAGCAAAGGTGCTTGGAGCAGGTTGGTGGAAGGTAGTGGATGGTTGTGTTGGTGCAGCGTTGGAGTGTGGAGATGAGTGGAGGGTTAACTGAGGGTCTTCTTCATCCTCAGAGTCCAGCAGCAGAGGTCTGGAGCCGCTGCAGTCATGGGCTGCCGCATGACTCTCAATGGCTCCCTCATGCTGCTGCTCTTCTTTTTGGGCTTCTTCCTCCTCCTCATCTTCATCGCTGGAGTGCACACATCCCTCTTTTGCCTGAGAATCTCCTTCTGGAGGTTCAGTCTCTTGTCCCTCACCGAGCACAGAGTAGCCATTACTCTCCCCTGGCACATCTGTATTAGAGAGCAGAGACAAAAACAAAGCATATCAGAGGTGAACAAAAACCTTACAGGACAAATACTCAGAAAGAAGAAACTTGACCATCTAACGTCCAGCTGCTCTTATCTACGAACCATCAAACCTCAGTCACACACGACATACTATACAACCGATGGATCATCTGTAACAACTGAAGAGTCAACGAGAATGACCCAACAGTGAGAAACCAGCACGAGACTACAGCGGTACAGACACAGTCTACTCTGAACAACTCACATACAACAGACAACACTGTCCAGCTCTACCATTACAACATGAAATAACCTTGTTTCCACAAATTTGTTTCAGCACAGCATTCTCAACCCTTCAAAAACAGTGCCTTTTGTTAGGGGGGAAACAGCTTAGCTGCTATTAGTTAGAATTGATTGTGATGAGGTGGAGGGAGCTCAGAGTCAATAGGTCTGTGGAAACAAGGACAAAGAGCCTTCACAGCAAAAGTGGGAGGTAACTGGGACAGACAGGTTTGCACAGATGAGCAAAGACAGATCAGTCTTACCTCAGCAGTGTTGACAGCAGCTGTTAACTGGCAGCTCTTGGGAAGATGTTAGTTGCAGCCATTAGAGGGAAACACCAGTTTTTGTTTTGTTTTACATCTCGGGTGATTTCCTTCATCACTTGTCTGTTTCAAATCATCTTCAGCCCGTATATTATTATCTACATGATTTGAACCAGAATAAAATGACCTAGGGATCACAATATTGGTAAGACTGATGTCCAAAACAACAACAAACAGTGAGACTGCTCATGTAATAATCAGTTTCTCACAATATAGCTCATAGGCCCTTCAATCTAATAAAACGAACACAATCTGGCAACCCAAAGTCCTTTACTGAAGTTTCTGGCCTGAAATCACAACAGCAGTGAACAGTGATGTTAAAATACATGGCTACCAACATCCAGGAAGCATAGATCAGCTAATATGAGAGGGCAGTGTCAGATTTAATAGGGGGGAAAAGGGCAAAATTGCCCCCAAATTCAGGTATTTGCCCCATAAAACACGATCAAGTGTGGGAAAATTGTATGTATGTAAAAGCCACCAAATTTCAAACATTAAGGGTCAAAATCACTCAAAACTAGCCAATGCAGAAACATTTTATTTTATACCCTGTGAGGTGCCAAGAGGAATAGAAGAGAAAACCTGGAAAACACTGGAATAGTCCTTTAAATCTCAGAGCAATGCTCTAATGGACAGCTGCGCAAGTTGTCAGGAAAACAAGTGTCTGATGATGGTGTCACTAAGAGGCGCAAACATATTTCCTAGCGTAAGGCTCCTCACTAAATACTGGTTAAATACTGAAATCTGAGCAGAACATGCCTTCAACAACACCATCAAGTATTTGGCATCATCTCTTGGTTTACTAAAAAGTTAAACAATCTGCTAATTAAAACGATGAAAATGGAAATCAGTCTTCAGACTGTCAATAATGCCGGCTCAGTCTTTTGCTACTCTAAGTTAAAGTCAAATAATGTGACCCGAAGAGACTTACTTTACATTCACATTAATGAGTTTTATTCAGTGTCTCTCTTTCTGAACCTTAATTCATAAAAATAGAAGTACACACTCCATAGTGGTCCTGTGTTGACATCTGCCAAATCACATCAAACATTTTGATATAATCAAAGTAATTTCTATACCTGCCACTGTATCAACCCATCCAGCACAACAAGTACATTGGTTCCACACAGCAACACAAGTAAAACTCTACGGCCAAGGCGAGAACTGTACAGGTTACAGCGCTGCAGTGTCTGATAAGAACATGAAGCGTTATTGTAGGTTTGCATAGATTAGCCACAAAAATGCAAATGACTTCTCAAATGAATGACATCTGATGGAAAGAAAAAAAATGAACAAACAGTTTTATTTACCCATGTCAATTCTTAAACTGTTGTCGGTGTCAATGACTAACCTTTACATTGTGTCACATTGTGAGGAAACTACTTATGTCCCGAACTACAAGCATGTATACCAGTGATGGCATATCAGAGGAAGTATACTGTTTTCTATTTGTATGTACATACCTAAGGTGATATGAACCCAAAAAGAGACTTGTGACAATGCAATGGACCTTTGTTTGCTAGAGAAAAAACAAAAGCTTATACTTTTTGACACTAAAGATGTAATTGTCAGTTGTGATCAGATGTGATACAACTGACACTAGCTGTTTTTCATGTCACACAAGCCTTTCGAATGATCATCATCCAAATGAAAGAGAACAGCTATCAGAGTTGAGAGGCGCCACAGAAATATCAGGAAGTAAATTCCGTCATAAGCTCTGTTTTTCTGTTAGATAAAAAGTGTCTCCCAGTAATATAGAGAAACTTACATGTACCAGTATTACGTAAAGAACTGCGATTGAGAGATAAAAATACTACCCAGTAAGGTAAGTCGTAAGTCACTTTGTTTCATGTATCGATGGTGACATCCAAAAGAAAAGCTGAATGTTTGACATGAATGGAGAGAAAAGACAGAGGGACTTTGGACAGAGGAGAGGGTCAGCATCTTTGAAATCTTAAATGCAGCTTTATACACAATATTTTTTATCTATATATATCCTCATAAATTTTTTTACATATTTTATAATAGTACTCAGTTCATACATTCATCCTAAAGCACTATCAATAATATTCACATTTATTCATACCATGATAGATGAAATACTTTTAAAGGAAAACTTCATTTTTAACACGGACCCTATTTTCCCCTGTTTTTTTGTTTTTTTTTGTCTAAGTGACTGATGTGAACAACAATTATTGTAATTGGTCCAGTACTGAGCGAGAAGGCAACAACTGTGCAACTGCTGCAATTTAATATCAATCAAAGGTAGTCTCTGACAGCTGCACTTAGTGTAGCTCTTCATTTTGCTGGCACAATTCAGAAATGGGCAGTTGTTTTTCATATCTTTGAGATAACACTAAACTACATTTTCTGTAAACTATTCGTGTACAAACTCTCTCTGACCCTCTGATATGTTTCCACGTTTTCCTGCAATAGGTCACACCTCGTGAGATTTCAGAACGAGACCTCTGATTCACGAGAACAAACAGACCAGTTCAAATCATCGGCAAAGAGACACTTCAATCAGATATAATAACAATTTGAGCCCGTCTGTGTCAAAAATAACCACTTTTAATTAATTTATCAGGATCGCTTATTTTGGGCACAAGCCCCATCCCATCCTTTTTTTCCGTCCACTGTCGCAGAGGTGTGGTAAACGGAGAGCACAATTTGCAGCAGATATACAGGTTTTATTGTTAATTCTGCTACTCCAATAAGCAGAAACTGAATTTTTCATGTTCAACTAAAACTGCTTTACCACACCACTTCAAGTGGAATTGAAATTTGAATGTACTTTGAAGTACTTGAAGTGTGCATTGTGCAGCTGTATTATCCAGGTAAATACAAGTATCGGATTGGGACTCGGTATCAGCAGATACTCAATATTAAATGACTCAGATTGGGAGTAAAAAGACTTTATTGGGACATCCCTACTTATGAGATATAGAGATGATGTTCAACTGCTCCGCATGTTTACATTGTGACTGTTGCATGGCTGCTGCCCTTTCGTTCAATACTGAACCAAAAAAACAAAAAAAAAAACAACTGTTGTTCCCATCAGTCACTTGGACACAAATACAAGGGAAAATAGGGTCCAGGTTGAAAACCCCTGAAGTTATCTTCAAAGTTTTACACACTAAAAAAATCCACTTTGCCCAGTGCTCATGAGAGCAAAATTAACAGTGATTTTTTGTACATATAAAGGAGGCTTTTTTTCTAAATTCCTCCTTGGGTTGCAATGAACAAACTGGCCAAGTGACCTCAAGGTTTGTGGTACAAATAGACTGGTAGATAAGACAGAGAGGATGTTAATGCGAGATTTACATGTAAAGGTTGTTTGTTAGCATAGTACCTACAATTAAAATCAACACTGTACCTCCCTCTCTGTAACATGCTGCTAAAAATCTGCTCATCCTCACTGACCCTGAGAGCAGACTAACATCTGGCAAACATTAGAATAAAGTCTTTCCTTTAGCTTTGGCATGGCAGCAGGTCAAATAATTTGATTCCCTTTTGTTTCCGCTGTGCTTATCGTGACAACGGGTCAAAGATATGATGGTGAGTTCATGACCCTACACATAAAAAGATGTCATCATAAAATGCACACATAACAATAATGGTCTTAGGAAGTTTTGTAGATAATGCTGACTGTGTGAAAGCACCCTGCCATGGCAAAGGAGCCGAAATTAATCAGTCTTGTTAACACTGATTTCACCAGTTTCAGGATTTCAAGACATCATCACGAAAGACAAATTTACAGGTTTAGGAGAAATAATACCCTGCTTAACATCCAGAAAGAGGTTGCAATATAGCTGTGTTGAAGCTGCAGCTCTGAATTCAAGTGCTAAGTTATCTTAAAGAAATAACTCTTAAAAACATGATCTATTTTGAAATAGAAGCACAGATTTGACTCACAAAGATGGAGCAGCCTGTCTGAAATAGTTCTCCTTTCACAACAGCAAACACAACCGGTTTGAGAACTCTGTAAAGATTGCCCGAAGCTGACATGTTTGTCTCATTTGATTACAAGCTGGTTCAATCAGTGCAAACAGCTCTCAGTGGTTCGCTCTGGGTGCGTCTTTGATTAGTCAATAGTTTAGTTCACAGGAAAGTGCATCACATTACCCTGCTGGTCTGCAGCATTTTGACTCTTTTGTCAGACCCGTGACACAAATGAGCATGCCTGAAGGTGGCTGGTTTAAATAAAGCTTCAACCCTGAACAAAAGTGAGCAGCTGTGATCAAGCAGCTTAACGTGTGCAATCGATGAAAGTCGATCACTGTGGCAGTGCACTCGATGAGGGACATTAATGCGAGTATGAGGAAAGCATGAGCAAAGGCCATGGCATAGCCGGGACAGAAGCAGACGATATGCTCAGGCATTAATGAAAAGATTTTACCAGCGAGGGAGAGTCAACGGCCAGCAGAGATAAATGAAGCCAGCTTATCAGGCAGCTAGAGATGGAGTTGAGGCCAAGGAGGCACGTAAAAAGAAAGGTTCCACTGAACCAATCTCTGCTGGCTCCTCTGTTTTTACTTCATAAGGTGCTACATTAAGTGCCTCGGCTTCCCCATCTCTATCCCCCGCCCTCCCCCCGTCCCATTGTTAGGATTGCACACTGCCCCTTCGACCTCTCCCACCCCCTCTAGAGGTCGATGAGCTGATCCACCAGCAGAAGGGATCGGGCCAAGTTGGGGATGCTGGACTCTGAACTGCCACTGTTGCTGCGCGAGTGACCACCTGAAATGTGCCAAAAAGAGAGAGAGAGAGAGAGACAGAGATGGAAGGAGAGCCGGGGGAGAGTGTGAAAAACAAGCAAAAGAATAAGTAATATTAACAGAGGTTGTATGGAGAAATTAGGAGTGAGGAGTTGATGGAGATGAAGAAAAAATGATGGCAGAGCAGAGAGGTGCATGAATGGGGGCAGAAAGAGAAAGAGAAACAGGCAGAGAGTGAGCTGGGGTAATCTTTACACAGCTGCATCATTACAGGGGGGAGAGTACGGGAATGCCATTCTAACATGAGGAGACTTTCAAGATAAACTACAAAGAGCCAAACACCTGCAAGGCGGAGAATCACTGGCAGAATAACATTAAAAGAGAGGAGGGCGACTAATGTGAGAGCTTGATGGGATAAAAAGCCTTAATGTGACGAGCACGCCCATACAAGACTCCACATCAGCGGTCACAGGGATGAGCTATGGTAACTGAATTAGGGGCTAAGGCATTCATCTTTGTGTCCTGGGGCTTCAGCAGGTGTGAGTGCTCATCTCAGAATTCTGTTAACCTTACCTTGATTTGAGTTTTTGGAGATGAGCACAGGAATAGGGTCAAACTCGTCGTCATTGCCCTTCTCCCCACACGACATGAGGAAAGCAGAGTCTGCGGTGAAGGAAGAGGAAGTGAAGGAATGATGGAGGGGGGAAAAGAAGTTAACTCAGCCAAAGAAAAGGGCAAAAAGAACGGAGGATGCAAGTCGATTAAAAATAGATGGAGCCAGGGCAGTCACAGTATTTAAAAGCCATGCAATCCAGGTGGCTTTTGGCTCTTCTACAAATGAGTCAAGGGTCTGTGAAGCCGTCATTTAACGTGCCTAATTCTATTTCCTTATCACATATAAACAGGCCCTCCTGTTTTTGGAAGGACCTAAAGTCTGTGATGGTTTCAGGGGCCAAAAAACCCCCAGCAGAAATACGGCTATCTGAGGGGTGCCGCAACAAGGTCTTACCAGCAGCTGTCTGACCGGGTGGCAGCTCCTCCAGACAGGATCCAGGGCCAGAGCCAGGAGGAGCAGAGGAGCAGGAGGAAGGGAGAGCAGAAACAGACTGGTTTCCATGAGGAGAAGTATGAGATAAAAGATCACAACCCAGCAGAGAGTCTTCCCCAGTCAGAGAGTCTGAGACAGGATGAAGCAAAGCCAGAGGGACAAGGGGTCACAGTTAAACACCATTGTTAGATTAAGGAGCAGAAGAAAATGCATTTGATTAGTAGGACGGTTTAATCTTTGAAAGCGTGTAATCATCAGCATCAAAGGACAGTCTTGCTGAAAATCTCATAGAAAATGTGCAGAAAAGTCAGAGGCAGGAGCTACATTTAACACTCAGCAGAAGCTATGAATCCGAAACCTTCATGTCAGATGTCAGTCATAACAGAAGAATGCAGAAGATTGCATGAATGTAAGGCAAAATTAACATTAGTCTGGTCTATAGCAAATTTTCACAAATTTATATTAAATTTGAATAATATTGGCAAAAGAAAATGCAAATTTTTGCATTGGAAGTTAGTTCATTGAGATAAGCCGTGGGCGGAGCTAATTTTTCAGTCAGGTGCCATTGTACCACTGCATAATAAGGTCTCATTTACGCTCAATGTTACATATGGAGACAGAGACAGATGGAGCCTTCTGTCCGTACTCTGCGTTCATTTCATCCGTATTTGTGCACGTTTTCTGAGAGCTTACCACTATAGCTAAAACAGAGCGGTACCATTGGAACTGTGGAGGCAGTGTAGCAATGTTCAAATAATATAAAACTATAGGAGAAGACGAAGAAATGTAAATAAGGGCATAAACTTTTCACCCTGCCTTCTGATGCTATCTATTGGCTGTATCTTTGCCAACATGAAGGACTCGAGGAAGTATGAGGGCACTGACGTTTACAACGTTTGAAACAATATAAATGAGCCTTTAGACAGGGCAGTGAGATAATGTAAAGAGCGTCAGTCAAACCTCAAACAAAGGATAACAAAAGATTGAGAATTACAGGGAGCACACTGGACAACTGAAAGATCTTTTTGAACTACTAATATTACAGCTAGGTGCTCTTTGAACAGCTCTGGCCACATCCCTGTGTGCACACCTAAGGGTGTTGAAAGCCTTCCAGAGACAACAAAGAGAGCTTTCACTGGCCTACATCATGACGGTAATGTTACTTCAACTTAACGTTTGTTTGCTGAATCTGTTTCTGTTGCACTTAGTCACACTTCCTTTTCATTGACACACCAACTTTTGCACCTCCCCCAAGGTTAAGTTGTTTTTTTTTTTTTTTTAAACTTTTGCACCTCCCCCAAGGTTGATTTTTTTTTTACTTTCTGCACTGCCACTAAGGTTTTTCTACTGGCAAATTAAGAATGTGCGTAAAAAGCCGATCGTGTGGATGGAAATGCACCTCTTGAAAATGGCAAATCTGTTAAATTTTTCCATTTTCCATTTCCATCACACCATATAAGCCTTGAAAAATGCCAGAATGATTTGTTTGTTGCTGCCTCCACAGAGTGATCTGTCACAATGGTGATCTCCAATGATAAACTGGTTTGTATTTTCCTGACCAACAAAATAAAATGACTGCAACCCTGGGCAAAACCCTGGGATTGAGATGATATCAGCAAGTGGCCACAGCCGGAAACAATTATTCCAATTATAAGAATTACGTTAGAGACTTCCTATTCTAACTTCCAGGATGCTAACCTGCCATGCTGGTAGGGATGAGCTCTGGCTGGCCTGCGTGTCGCTGGGCCTGGGGAGCTTCTAGACCGGGAATCAGTGAAGCCAAACACACCTCTGCCTTCACTATAGCAAGTGACAGCAAGTGCAAAAGACAGTAACACAAAGAAATCATTGTTAATGTAAAAGAAAACAGATTGCCACTGTAGGGATAAAATTGATGAAGGCCTTCGTTACTCCTTTCCCCACTGGGTCTTTCCGACTTCATGACCATATGAGTGAAACGGGAGAAGGAAGGCAAGGAAGACACATGCAGAACAGACGGGGAATTTTAGGGCAAAGCAGAGGACAAAAACAGAGCCTCTACCATTGGTGGAGCTCTCTGCAGAACTATTGAAGGGGCTGGTCAGGGTTAAGAGGTCAGGGAGCAGCAGAGAAGTTTCAGGGGACTTCAGTCCCTCAATCAGCTTCTCTGTGAGCGGGTCAGAGAGAAAAGACAGAGGGAGGTAATGGACAGATGGCAAGAGAAGTAAAAAGGCAATGAGGGAGGATTTTGCATACAAATTAAAAAGAAGCAGAAAGAGAGAGATATGAAACTCTAGCAATGCAGGAAAATATTACATACTGACAAAAAATATGGAGAAAATGACAGTTTACTGATAACTGTAATACCATTGAAATCAAGTTGCCTCGACACTGTTAGGGACAAAATATGTTTAGGAGGCAAAAAAACATGATAGGATGCTGACTGCACGAAGACCATCATGTGAACATTCAAGGTGATTTTACATTCACATGACTCTAAAACCAGGTTGCTTGCATGAAACCATAGTACAATGATAAAATTATTGAATGATTTGTTTATTTAGTTCCACCGACGACAGCCACACACACTATGGTCAGTAAGTTGCATGAAATCCCATGCAAAGGACCAAACTCTATTAGACATTACTAGCAGAATTATGGTGGCAAACTAAACAATCACTTCAGAATAGAAAAATCACGCTCCAAGTACAAACTTGAGCACAAGCATTTGATTATACAAAACAAGCCACAAGCCACAGCAATCAGTGAGTGTCTTCACAGCGGTCTTAGATTGCCCTGATGCACTGTCACTGTCCACATGCCAAACCTCTCAGCTCATTTTTGGACTGGAGCAGACAAAGTGGACATCTTTGTTAAATTTGCTTCACCAACACCATCATCATAAAACAATACATTTTCTTAAATTTTCTTATGCAGTATTAATAGAAAAAGTTAATGATTTAATTAAGGTTAAATACAGTCCATGCATGAATGCTGACTTTTCAATGCAGCCCATACTTACAGGAAACTGCTATGGGGCAAAATGGGGTGGGGGTGGTGGGGTCAAGGAATGCGTTGGCTCAGAAAATGGCACAGCAGATGTGACCTTTTGCCCCCTTCACTATTGGAAAGAGGCCAACACTGATGAAAAGCTTTTTTTTTCAATCCCAAATGTCACAAAGCTAATTCCAGTTAAAGCCAATAGAAAACACATGAGATGTCAAAAATGCTGTACATTATGCCACACTTACCAAAAAACACCAAAAAAACCCCAACTTAATTCTGAAGAGGCAGTCTTTATCTAAAATGCTTCTCAGACACACTGCTCTGCCCCATCAGGAAAAGTCAGACTGTGTTGGCTTGTGTGCACCCAGCTCAAGCTGGGTAGAAAAGATTAACCACACCCTCGTTATGTAATAGCCTAAACATTTTTATCCTCTCAGTTCTGGCCTCAAACAGCAACTACACAAAGGCTAAGAAGTATGAACTACCAAAAGGGCTTAAGGCTAAACCGAGGAGAACATAAAAGGCTGGGTGGGTCATCATTTCAACAAGACAGCAAGCTTAACTTTCTCTTGTTCTTAGTGACACTGGTAAGCAGGCTCCTCCAGCAGTAAGGCAATCCAATTAACAAAGGCGAATTTGTCCTTCGCGTTACCAGGCAACAGCGAAAGCACAGATCTGCAAATGAGATGCGATCTAGCTGTAGCTACAGCCTCTATTCATAGAAGCTGACAAGGAGCCACTGTGA
The DNA here is from genome assembly GCF_026936395.1 of Plectropomus leopardus. NCBI lineage: Eukaryota > Metazoa > Chordata > Actinopteri > Perciformes > Serranidae > Plectropomus > Plectropomus leopardus. The sequence goes on from NC_142179.1 coordinate 25,818,304, forward strand.
GGCTGCCTGCTGTGTCAACAAGATAGGAGCGTGTGTACAAATCCAAAACACACAACTAGCTCTCATAAACTAACCTCTGGTAAGTGTGATATCCAGGAAACTACTTCAGCAAACAAAAAGTGACTCATAAACTCTAAGAATATATTTGTTCAAGGGTCTAAGGCCTGAGAGAATCAAAGGCATGGCTCGTTCTGTGTCATGTTGTGCACAAGAATATTACCTGTGTTGTCAGAGAGGGAGAGGGTATTAAAGGGTTCTGGGACAGTCAACAACACAGGACCTGCACTCATGACACCTGCAGATCTTTCAGCTTAACATTGCACAGTGAATTCAAGATGGAGAAGAACAAATGAAGAAACATGAGAGCATGAACAACAGAGGAAGAGAGTAGGTGGGACTAAAGGATGAGGAAGACATAAGCTAACTTTTCAACCCTAGACGTTTGCCAAGAAGGCAACACATAAAGAGATCATAATCCAGAAAAATGGTCGAATTACACCTCTCTGTGTTGGATTGTTGCATGTAGATACTGAGAGAAATGTCCATTTGGAGAGAAACCTCCTGAGAGATGAAGTGTGCAAAGCAATCAGACAGCATGCTGGGAAGAATTAGGCAAACTCTTACCTGGAAAAGCATTGAGTCCTGGAATTTCACCGGAGCCCGTGATCTTCTCTCCTGGTGCAGCAGCTGTGCACAAACATTAAAGTAGCAATTATTTTTCAGATCATACAATTATTTAGCTGAAGGTGTAAGTATGAAGTGAACAAGCTGTACTTACTTTCTGCTAGCTTTGCAAAGTCTTTGTTGAGCAGCTCCTCTGCTGTGAGCTTGGAGAAGTTATCGTCCCCAAAGGGGTTCCAGCTGGGCTGAGTGTTGGGTGCAGTAAGAGCTGATTGGGTGTCATTATCACCTGGATGATATACACTCTGTTGGGACGAGCAGGGCGAGCCTGAAGGAGTGGTGCTGGCTGATCTGCAGGGTGCAAACATAAACACCGGTAAGATTGCAGTGAAATATGATCAGGGGTGTTAAATCTGTGGACACTGGCCTACTGATGTATGCAAATAAGAGTGGGTGAGCAGAGTTATTTAAAGACTGAATTGAGTGATTCTTCTGAAGCTGGATTCTCTGGGATGTAAAAGAGTCGTTTATCCTCCTTCAGGGTTCTGTCATATGAATGGACTGTCTATTGCCCTCCGCAGCTCACTCAGTGCCATGAAAGGACAGTTCATCCTTAGATCACTGAGTTAATTCTGCTCACTTGGACTTGTTGAGGCTAGCCTCAGCTGCGGCTGCCTGGAGTAGCTGCGTGGACTTGCTGACTGGGACCCCAAACACGGCACTGTGAGTGACATCGCTCAATATGCGTCTGTGGCCGCTCTTAGGGGCCATCTTTGGTGAAGATGGGGGTGTCAGTGAGCCGACTTTGTGAATCCCTTGGCCGGCCGTCTATGAGGCAAAGAAACAGACACAGAGGGGGCAACATGAGATGAAAATGCTCTTGAGCTTAACAGATAATTTTTGTTTAGTGCATAAACAGAAACAAACAAATAAGCCCCACAAAATATACAAAAACCAAGAAAGCAAGATCCACTGGAAGAAGAAAATCTGAAAAATGTGTCTTTGAAAACCACAACCACAACAAAGAGAGAGAAAAACTTGTGGAAAAAGGATGAAAGGATTCCAGAACAGAGATTGGACAGACATAGATGCACCTTGTGAATCTAAAAAAATCATTTGATAGTTAAAAGTAGTGGTTCAGAATGCACTTAATGATTTGGTTATCAGGTGGTATATACAGTATCTAACTGCAGCAATTATGTCTTCCTAAAATGGCATTAAAAGAAGCTTTTCTAGCTACATGGCATTCACATTGTCACATATAATTTATTTTATGAGACCATTTCAGCCTCCCCTGTGCCCCATAAGAGGAAAAGCAAAAATTTGGATGTGATTGTTTAGAAACAAGGTGGTAATCAACTCCCCAGCCCAAAAGAGCAGCAGGCGGCAACAGGAGTAGGATGTTACCACAACCTCTGCGTCAGCTGCAGGACCAATGACCGCAGACTCGGGGATGGGATTCAGATGAGAGGCTGCTGTTTCATGGACAGAGGCTACATGCTGCTGCTGCTGCTGCTGCTGCTGCTGCTGCAGGGAGATAACTGAAGGGACGGGCTTAGCTTTGGACTGCAGCAGGGTGGACACCTGAGATGCTGTTTGTTGTTGCTGCTGGAGGCTCTGTATCAGGTGATGCTACATAAGAATACCACACAGCCAGGCATGAGAAAGGCCCAGTTTGTCCTGATTTATAGATCTTTAACAAGTGCAGCAGCCTTTTATAGCATACTTTTCAGAGTTTATTTTCTACCCTTCTGACAGTAAACACGGAAAACCAAGACATAAAGGAGAAAGCAGGAGACAGACACCTTTAGGTTTGCAAGTACTTCATAATAAATAGTCTTTTGTCTCTAAAAACACAGATTCTGTATGCAGAATACACCAGCAATGAACAGAACTGTATTTATGTAATTCTCTAACTATACTGAAGCTCTTGAAAGAACACATTTTACACCAGCAATGGACCAGCTCAAGCAAAAAACAATAGCAGAGGGAATAATCAGTGTCATGGATAGGTAAATTAAAATGAAAAACAAATCATAGTAGCTGAATTTTATAGTCTGAACCGCAAGATAAACTGATACCATTGTCAAGCAAACGTGTGGGCTCTCAGCATGTGTTTATGTGTTATAGATCATGGCTCATCATCAGTTCAATACAGCAATTTTTGTGTGGTATCAAATTGTACTGTATGTATTATTGCATGGAACAGTAATGTAGTGATATAGTGATTTATGGCAGGGGCTAAAGAATGATTATCCAAATTATGTCTGTATTTGGTCAATCCCAGCTAATCAAATTCATAAATGTATAACAACCTGCAAGTGTTGCCACGTACCCTCTTTGTCCATAACACAAGCCAACATACAGGGCCTTTCAACCTCTGCAACATTTCTAGGAACAGAACAACTCATGCTCCACCTTTGAATATTGTGCAAAATAAACCTCAGTTATTGATCAGTTTTTTTTATCAGTTATTGATCTAGACATGGTGGAAAATCAAGGATGGCTTAAGGAGGCAGGAATAATTAATGAATAAAGGGACAGTTATTTCTCATGTTATAAAAATCCCTCCTGGAACTATTTGATCAAAAAGCTCATAAACTGTTTTTTGTTTGTTTTAAATAAGACTTTCTTGCCGGAAAATGTGTCAGCATGAGTTTTCAGCATTGTCATACGCCATACATTAGTATCTCTGTTCTTGTTCTGCCTACCTGCTGGTTACTCTGTGGGCTCAGGAAGGCTGCGGCTTGCTGCTGCTGCTTCATAAGGAGCTGCTGATGCTGCGGTGTAGCCTGTGGCTGCATATTGGCTGTCTGAGCTAGCTGCGGCGCGGCAGGAGTCTGTTGTGCAGCTTGGACAGCAGCTGCACCTGGAGGTGGGACATGAATACCAACACCTAGAGGGGAGAAAAATAAGCAGAATGAGGAGAACATATAGACATATCATTTATCATATCCAAAATGCAACCACATTTCTGTTGACCTGAAGAATCAGTCCAGCACACAAACTCTTCATATGTGCCTGTGTGAAAGTATCTGTGTGACTGTTGGCCTTCTGTTTCTGGCCTACTCTCCACTTTTATCTGAAGTAAAAAGAAAGTACTGTAGTCTATTCTAATAATTAATGCATTTATTTAGCACGAAGCATTTAGCAGTTAAATAAATATTTATATTTTTGATATTTTCTGTATTGGTTTTTTTTTTTTGCTTTCTGTTTTAAAACATTATGCATTTAAAACCACAAACACTTCTTCCTTGGAGAGACAGCACATGAGTGAGTTAGTTCTGCACGTAAAAAAACACGAGTGTACTGCTGTAATTAATGTGACATAACACCACCATCTATTCTATCTCTGCAACTGGGCCACAGACAGACAGGCTTTTCACAGTGTGAATGTCAAAAGCCTCATAAAAAACAATTAAAAGCCTTTTAAGAGTGAGATCATTGAACCACTGGGAATTCAAGCCCTTGATGGGCTTTGGAGTCAAATTCTTGAGCAGTTCACTTCACTGAGTTCAACATAAGATGTCACTTTGAGTGACTGCCTCTCTTTTACTTAGTAAAAATTATTTGGGCACACAGAGGTATTACAGAGCCTCTTATACCTATGGTCTGTGGTGCTCCAGCAGCCACACTGGGTCTCTTGCGTGGGGTGAGAGCTGGCTGGATGGGAAGGATGCCTGATATTGGCTGAGGCTGAGACTGGCCAGCCTTGGGTCGTTGGCGAGGTGCAATTGAGGTTTCCAATGTAGGAACGGGGTCTGTGAGCCTGATGGAAGGAAAAGACAAAACTGACTCCAACTGCAGAGGTTTCTTACAGGGCTCCCACAAGTTTGCATAGATAAAAGTACAAAACTTTTCCATGACTTTTCAAGAACTCATAATACATTTTTTGTTTGTTTGCCATACTTGCCTGGCATTTTTTCAAACATATTAGATTCAAACTCTATTCAAACATAATTTCAGCAAGTTGGCATACGTGGAGGCAGAGACAGAATGTGGGGAGAAATTTAAGAAATGCATGTGATGGTAAATATATCAAAGTTTTTGAGAGCTACGTAACATCGACAGCTTCAGAAAGTATATTTGCCATTATGTAGAGCACCATATTCCATGACTTTCCCAAAACTTTCAATGGTTTTTACTTGACTTTCCCAGGCCTGGAAAATGAGACTCTGAAATTCCATGACTTTCCCAGGTTTTCCATGACCATGGGAACCCTGTTCTTACCATGACAACAATTAAATACTTTCCTTTTTACTCACCTGGCTTTGGTTTGACTCTTTTTGGCCACTGCTTCACTGGCCCTGATAGGCTCGGGAAGTTTTGAAGGAATGGGTGAATTCTACAACAGTGAGAGGAATTGCATTTATTTAATTTGATCAAGGATAATCAAACCAAAGAGCTTTAGTTTTTGCTAAATGCCTGAGGTATTAAGAAAACATTGATTTTCACAGCTAGCCTCCAGTATTGATTAGCAACTTCTATGAATTCCCAATTATTGCCCACTTTAATAATAGTTAAGGGATAAGATTTGGCAGAATCAGAAGATCAATTGCTGAGGTACTTTGTACATTAGAAAACGGCATGATTAATGGAGGGCAGCCAACTGGCAAAAGCTAGAAAGGATAGCTTCTCTCCAATATCATTTTGTTCTAGATTACTTTCCTGAAAAAGCAGCAAGACAACTGAAACCACTGTGCTTGAGAAACATAAAAAAGACCTGAATTATTAGAAAAAAAGAAGATCAGACTGTTAATATTTAACATCAACCCTACAGGATATTCTCATTGCAAATTCCTGCCATTCCTCTTGCCATAATGACTTACATTTACATTTGGGACTGGACACTCTCGTCGAGCCAGTTTAAAGGCAAAGTGGGATATTTGGTAGACGTCTGGTCTCTTATCTGGGTCCGGTTCCAGCATGTATCCTGACAAAAAAAATCAACAAACAAAGGATGTTTATCTTGAGTCAGACACATGAACATGCACATTCAAACTTACACTCCATATATACGGGATGTACATGCTGTAAAGTAAGTAGGGCAGTGTGTGTGCATTCAGGATTACTCACTAATGAGACAATGCATGTCCTGGGAGTAGCGCGAGTTGTCTGGGATAGTGAAGCTTCCATCACAGATAGCCACTTGACTCTCCCCGAAAGGAAGTGTGAAGTAGCACAGCTTATAGAGTAGACAACCCATGGCCTGTGCAGACAAAGGAATAGACACACTTGATGTAAATGTGAGTTTGTTTCCAGTATGTTAGTTCTTACTAATGCACACATCGCTATTACAGTGAACTAATGTGAACATGCCGTCATCAAAATGTAACATAAAGGTAATGAACACAGTTCTTCTCACCCAAATGTCAGCCTTTGTAGTGATAATCATTCCACCATAGAGGTTGACCATCTCTGGAGCGCGGTATGACAGAGTGGTGTACCTGGTTTTAAGAGCAGACCAATGAGCTTCTGAATTACAATAAGAGAAATGACCAAAGCTATGAAGAGCTTAGAAAACGTACTTTTTGATTTCCTCCTCCACAACTGGCACCCCCTCTGTCTGAGGGTTTTGGAAGCGATTAGTAGCACTTCCAAAATCACAGAGCACGTAGTGTCCCCGGTCATGCAGAAGAATATTTTCCACCTACGTGAGGAAGACGAGATGAGACCTGTCAGAACTGATAGTACATGAAGTGAAAACATTGTCACAATAAATTACTTCCAAGTAATTAGCGCGGGCATCAATTAGCTAGCCTTATGCTTGAGGAGTACATTGGGAAATGAAACAGACTTGCCTTGAGATCTCGATGGATGATCGGAGTCTTGCAATGGTGGAGATGAGCAACCGCCTCGCAAGTGTCACAAAAGATCTGTAACACCTCAGCTTCAGTGAAACCCGTCTGTAACCGCTGGTTCATTAGGTTGACCACCTGCCCACCTGTGTAAAACAAACAGGTCAACAAAGAGTCTACAAATGTCAGATGATACCCTGTTATTGAAATACTGTATATCTTGTATGAAGGAATTTATATTTAAAACTACTTCTAAAAATGTTTTGGTCCATTTGAGAGAAATAGTGCAAATTCCTTTTTAAACAGATGGTTATAACAGGGGCTGACATGAGATCTATATCTACAGCAAATACAAAAACATATATTTATTTAATTGCTTATTATTAATCAGCCAAATCATATAGCAGTTCTACAACAGGTCAGCCAAAATATTTCACAGTTTTGTTTCTGGCAAGCTGTCAAACAGCCCAAACATCTGCTTTGCTATCAAATTCATTCTTCATTTAAAAATGAAAAAAAGGATTGTTTTGTTAATGTAATTGGTCATTTCAACACTGCTTTGTTATTGTTGCACAAACAAAATATATTTGCATCTCATCTTTATGCTCAAACATCAGGTATCTTCAACAACGGTAATGTTAAGACCTAAACTTTCTATAAATAACACCACTCAGCTATGTATTGACTGAAACAGAAGTTGTATTGACCACGACAGCTGTCAGTTGAATATCTGCCTTCCAACAGAGCAGGAGACTGTGAGGAGCCGAAGGTAATGGAGCTCTGAATTCAGCAGAGACAGAAAGGTATTGGGGGGGGGGTCTATTTACCTCGACAGAAGTCCATTAAGATCAAGACTTCCCACACATCGCCAGCTCCAACTGCAGTTATGCTGGAGTCCAGGAAACCAACTATGTTTTTGTTGCCCACTAAGTCCCTCTGTGTAAACAAACATAGAAAAAGCAACAGTGACAAACAATGGAGGTGCAGTTTTCGTTGATTTTACAGTCCTAAAACATTTGGGTTAGTGAATTACAAAATAAAACCATGCGTGTAATTATTCAATCTATTTTTATCTGTTGCGAGATGCTGATTTTCTGCTGAAGGTCTAGACGTAATGATTACCATCCAGTGATAGTCATGCCACCCAGGGTGGGGCTGCAGGAACTGGTTAGTTAGGAAATGGACAGCAAAGGAGCTAAGATTGCCCTAATTACAATCCAGCCCTTGAACTCCCTTCTGTAACTAACAATTCCTGGGTGAAAGAGTATTTAAGATAAGTTTCAGTGTTTGGACTTTGAGCATTCAGGGTGAGTCACATTCAGATCACAGAGTTCAGAAAATCAAGCTAAGTATTTGAATGTCAACTCCATATTTCTTTGTGTGCCATAAGTCGTGTTACACTGGCTACCACCACAGGTTAATGTTAACAAACAACTGCACAATCTGCTCTTTCATGACCATCTTTTAGTAGTGTCAAAATGAAAATGCAGTTTTCTGCACTCAGCTGTCTGTTATTGAACTGTCTTACTCACCATAATCTGTATCTCAAGTTTGCAGACTTGCAGATCGTGTTCATTGTTGACATACATCCTTTTTAGTGCACAACGTACGCCTTGATGAGTCCGCACCAAAAAAACTATGGCAAAGCCTCCTGCAAATGAGTGGAGAAATAGATGAGCGTTAATAATGAATACATCTTCTACTGATTTTTTTTACTTTTAGCAATAAGAGCAGCAATGTTGTGGTGATATATTGTTTTTCTGAACATGTAATATGTAGAATATGTATATTAAAAATGGTAATTCACAATTTTCACTAAAGTCAGTGTCAGTTGCTAAAATTCTATAGTTCTCTACTAGTTCGACCAAGAAAGACTCCTGTGCAAGTACTGCATGTCAATCAAAGCGATCATTCTGACTACAACATGAGATGTATCATTTTTGAGAGTGTCTTCAAGTCAAACGTCCCTCAGCTGCGCTCCGACCCTGACAGATCAGACATCTCATAATCATGGCTGCTACTGAGGCTGACTGATGAATCACAGAATTGGCATCTGCTAAATTGATTTATTTATACATCATTTGATGTTTTCATAGCACTGGGGGTAAGGAGAGGGCCGAGATGCTTAAAGGGAAAACTATGTGTGATGAATGCATGGTCGGCGGGTCGGCACAGCGCTATGAGGAGCACAGCACTGTGCTGTGTGAGTCAGCAGTTGTGCTGAAGGGAAGGATGCAAGAAGCAGACACAACTAACAGAGGATACAGGAAGTGAGAGAATTCATCATCCCACCTTTGGTCACAGTGATGCTGACACATGGGGAAAACCACAAGATGACTCTATCTGAGTCAGTTAAACCATAACGAAATTTACATGTGAAGCTTACATCTCGTTATTTCAATTTTATAAATTTATCGATATGTACTGCATAGGGATGGGCATGAGTATTTGAATACTCATTTGGAATTCAGTATTTGTTCAACGTATACAGTACTCGCCACTGCCCCTCTCACATGTGAACACACGCATGCACACAGTAATGGGGCTAACTGTTCGCATCACATGGCTAACGTTATCTAACATTTATTAACAGGTTTAATGAGAGTCAGGTACTTTCAGAGTTGGTGTGAGTTTGGTGGGATCAGGTCGGTGTTGGATGTTAGCCCCTGCTGCTGTGTTAGCTCGTACTAACTGGCCAGACATTGAACTGTATGGAAGGAGACCAGCTCTGGACTCCAGAGACGGTCCTTTAGTGCTGCTTATGTAACAGCAGCGACAGATAGTTTGCTGATTTTTCTTATGATTGGTTTCAATTTATAGCTTAATAGGCTTATTGAAGGTTGGCTGTTCAATATATGAGTTTAAAATTTGTTGGCCAATTTACATTACCATTCCTCAATTTTTAGAGGGCACTATACAGCAATTTAATGCGAGTACCCGAATAAGGAAGTGTCCAATAAGTGCCCATCCCTCGTACTGCACGGAGTTATGGAATAGTCTAGTGTCTTCACTGACTTCCAAAAATGAACTCAGCTTGCATTCGGTTATCTCCTAATTTAATGTTGACAGCATGTAGCAGCTTTCACTGTTAAGGTTGTTGTTGCTGCAGCTCTTCAATTCACAGCTTGTGTTAAGGCCATGCACTGGGCTGACTCATCCAGCTGGCATCACTAAGCCAAAGGCAGCTCCACGTGATTGGTCCGGTTGACGTTTGATTAGGACTGCTCTGGGCAACATTACTGAGAGGTGTATCATTACTGAAATGAATGGAGTATAAAAAAAAGATGAGAGTCAGCAAAACTGAATCATTTCTCAACATGCTTGCCTAGACAATTAAAAAAATTCAATAACCCTAAGTGACCCAGCTCCACCCTGTCTCAGGGTGGAGCTGGGTCACCGTGGATGATAACACATCACAAGTTCACTGATGTCATCAGCTATAAATTAAAAATAGGAAATTTCACACAGAAGTACAACAATGTGCAACACAGTGCTGCACTAACAGACAGGGTACTGGCAGAGCACTTGGCTGAGCAATTAGTGTTATTAACACACAGAGAGGCAATGTGCTCGAGAAGTGGGTTTCAATGAGGACAACATCAAACCAACTGAGAACCAATCATAAAGCTAATTACAGAGAGGAGAGCACACACTTAATGAGCACATTAAACACAGGCTTTAACTGTGTGTGTTTGTGTGATATGTCAGAGTTCAGACAGTTGAACCCCCGCTGTCTCGCAGTCTAATCTGAGATGCCTTTAAGAAATTAGAGGGATTAGCAGCCGTCTTAAGCAACATTAAGCAGTGTTCTACAATCTCAGTAGACAGTGTGAGTGAATAATTGTAAGTGCAGCTACAAATAGCTGCTGCCTCTTGACGTAAATGACTGTCAGGATTATACCCCTCAAGCTTATGCATACACGCTCAAGCAAATGCAGACAAAAATACACCTTTAGGCACTGCTTTGCAAACCACAGCGAACTGTTCTTGTGATTGGTCACAATTTGTCATCAGTGTAATGGAACTTACATAACTACAATCTCAGCTTACTTACTACATGTCCTCACGACTACTATGCTGTTTACAAACATGCTCGCTGCATGGTTACATGACACTGAAATGGCAGCAAGAAATACTAGCAGCAGTCTCATCTACTGCAAACAAAATTGACATGGACTAACCTGTCTCAGTCAAAGAAAGTTTTTGCATAGAAAACGGGATGATTTTGGTTTACAAATGAGGGAATCACTGAAGCTCTGTCGTCTCATTGTAGGAACTGGGCACACATTCTCTGTTACAATGCAACATGTTGCATACAAAGCAGGGCTAATGTTACCATCAGTAACTCTATACAGACTCGAGAAAAATCATCTCATTGACAGTTAAGACAACAAGCTATGTGTTAGAAAATACTCAGACAACTGGTTAAGAGCAAATCAAAAGCATATGCACAAAGCCTAAATGTCTAAAGTCAAATACAGTGGTGACATGATTTAAAATAAACCCAGTCCTGAAGGTACAAAAGCCACTATGGCCATCTGACGTCTTTTGTCTGTACATGGTGAAAAGTGTCTTTATTTCAGCTAAGGGCAACAGAGCTCAACAATGACAACAAAGGGAGTGGACCCAGGGAAAAGAACACCATTTCCAAATGGAGCAGCCAGCTAAAAGAAACTAATAGCCCAGACTACAACCAAAACCATCTGAATAAATAGGTCTAGTGACACTGGGGGGAGTCACATTGCAAGCAGTAGGTCCAAGGCCAAAGCAAGAAAAATATGATCTACAGAAAAACATTCCAACTAGCATTTTGTGGAAGATTTATTTTTCACCATCTTTACAAAATCCTGTTTACGATGACTAAAGATTACCATTTTAAATGGTACCTCACTGAAGTGAATGCCTGTTCAAGGCCGAAGATTTCATACAATTGATAACAAAACTGACTCACAATAGCAGAAATGAACACATTCCACTAATAGTTTCCACTGACTGATCTGAGTGCATGGCATAACTGCGGTTAGATGTCTAACCCATTCATAAAGCCGCTGTGTGCCCAACCAGATGGGCCCCATCTATAGTACTGATGAATTAATCAGTCTTCTTTCATTTATTATTTAGTAACAGGCGCTCTTAGCTAACAGAGCAGGAAGACTCTCATTGCAAAGACAAACGACCAGGGGAAACCTGTTAGCCCTATCATAAAAGTTTTTTAAGCATGTTCTGGTTTCCAGAAAAAAACATTTCTATCCATTTAACGCAATGATTTGGATTCACATAGAGTTAATCTACATGCAAGATTATTGTAACAGATAAGTGAGGGCTCTAGGTATGTTATGAAAGTCCAACCTTGGCAGGGAGTCATATTTTATGTGGCTGCACATAGTGTAATCAGTTCCCTCTTCCTTACCAACAAGAAAATGTTGATCAGAACTTCTGAAATCTATATTTGTGATTCACTCCTTCTGTAAATATCAAGACAGGTGACTCAGCACGCCATCCGTCCTTAACACTGTAGAAAATCCGGTTATACAATGTTCCTCCCAAGCTTGAGGTAAAGAGTGCAGTAATGCAGAGTGGAGTCAACCACAACAACTGACAACAGCACACACACACACACACACACACCCTCTCCATCATAAGATTTTTTTTTTTGTTTTTTTCGCTGTTAAATCTTTTCCCACTTTAGAAATCATAGCATAGATGAAAGCAAAGCCAGGCCACAAAAGAAAAGTCTGGAGTAAAGCTACCTGACAAGTGAATGAAATTCCAATGACAGCTCAAAAGAGCTGCCTTGGGTGGTCACAGATTATACCCTAACTGTTATAGCCTTGTGCCAAAAGCATGACCACTGCCTTTCACATCAATAACATATAATAAAGGTGGTAAAGTATAATTACGTCGGTTCTAACAAGGCCATTGCGAAAGAAAAACAGGCCCATTCATTTAACTTGAGTTACTGTCCATCCTCACAAAGTGGTACAGGTTAGACTGTGGATCGAGTAAACCGTGTTTGTGAGACGTGTATTTTTCCACACTGTACAAAACAACATGGTTCACCTTCGGCGACAATTTCCTCGACGGTCACTTGATATCGTCCAATGGTGAAGACCCGTCCGATGAAGCTGCCACCGCCGCCGGAACCAGCGCCTCCTCCACCGACACCGGAGCCAGGCCCGGAGCTCACCAACTCCCGACGAGAGTCAAAAAATTTCTTCATTTCCTCCCGAAGTTATCCAAAGCACGATCAAGCCAAAACTGTATTAGTGTCGTAACAACAATTTAGATTGGATATCACCAGTCTCTGTTAGTTGAGGTGCTGGTGTTAGCGCTTTAGCGGTTTTTCAATAATTGAATGAATGCAGTCTGCTAGCTTCGAGCTAAGTGCTAGCCAACTAGCCGGACCTCAAAATATTCCAAACACTGCGGTCCGACGCTCCTCGGCTAGCTCATGGTTTGAACAGCAGGCGGAGACAAATATTGTTGTGAAAATAACAAGATAAAACGTCCATGCGGAAGTCGCCGCTTTCCACTCTGAACAGAGAGCAGCACTGGCTGGCTACATTAGCCAGGCAATGAGCCCAAAAAAACACTTGTTAGCCGTTAGCTCACCTAACCTGCTAGCTGAGCAGCTAGGTGCGGTGACAGCTGTCAGATGATAGGCTGGCAGCCAGGTAGGTCCTTAGTGTCCAATGCAGCTTATTACACATCTCCACCGATATCTTCCACCCGAAATGTTACTTAGTTTACCTGGTTTTCTACTCGTCTGTATCGCAGTAAAAAATGACAAACCTACTCAGCCTTTGTGCGTCCAGCAGGCTGTGGGAAGGCTGGTCAACTAACTTACTGACGGAGCTAACGCAGCTACAAACAGACTGGATGCTAGTGGCGAGAGTCGTCTTTGCAGACTCCGTCCTGCTGGACATCTCTTGATGTGATTGGTCAGATGAACAACGACTTCCTGTCAGTCTGCGATAGTCCCCAGGCCACTGATATTCAATTTACGGCCCGCGGGCCAAATCTGGCCCCCGATAGGATGTCGAGTTTTATTAAAAAAAAAAAAAAAAAAGTGCAAGTTGAGGATCTTCTGCACCCCTTACAAAAGCCCTAAGCCCCCTCTAGACACATCCTAAAGTCCTTGAAATGTTGTAAAATACCAGAAATGTCCTAAAATTTCAGAAATCACTTAAAATCCTAGAAACGTCCTAAAGTCCTAAAACATACTAACATTTCAGAAATGGCACAAAATCTATAAATATCCGAAATTCTTTGAAAGTTCCAAAATCATAGAAATGTCCTGAAATCCTATAAATGTCCTAAAAAAGTTCTTGAAATGTCCTACAATCCTTGAAATGTCCTAAGAATACATGCATGGGTTTGCTACAACTGGCAGCAGTCCAGTCCAATAAGGGACTGTTCATTATTTATCAGTGGAGGGGAGTGGCTGGGGTGTACCTTATTTTATTTTATTTTATTTTATTTTATTTTATTTTAATCTGAACCATTCCTAAAGCTACAACCATTTTACCTTGAACCTCCTTGTGTGACTGCAGAAAGATGCATGACCCTCCCTCCACCAAAAACAACCAGATTTTATTATATTCACACCAAACAAAGAGAGAGGGGAGAGTTGTCACCAAAACAAATCTGCTGATTTCTTTCAGCAAAATGCAAATCCTCCTTACAAACTGCATCATCATCATAATTATCATCATCAGCAAACAAGCTGTGTGTGCTGTTTAGCAGAAAATGGGTGTATGGCAGAGAACATTTAAATACAATACATACATTGAAAGATGTGTCCCACTCCTATGCCAAAATAAAAATTATAGATTCCTCTCCAGAGCTTAAAAGAATATTTGACCTCCCCTATTTTGCACCACACCTCAAACCTCATGAATAACGAAAAGTTCCTAAGGTGTAGTTCATTATACATAGGAACCCTAGGATAGGGTATCATGATTGTTCAGAAAAGGAGGAGAGTTATTGAAGAAAAGTGAGAATTTTTAATCTGCTCAATGCAGGCACTTATTCTTAAGTTTTGGATTTACAGCCACTTTATTTACATGTTGAGCACATTTTGTAGCTGACATGTTTCTTTGCCATATGTCAAAAACTCAAAGCAACAAGTTACAATACTCCGCATAAGTATACTGCAGTACAAGATGAAGACAGAGGGTGAGCCCCTCCACAACTGATAGAGAGAGTCTATAAAAGGGAGAAATGTGTCACACTAAACCTAATATATGTGGATCCATCTGATATGGAGAGTGAGATGGATGGAAGGACTATGTGGCTGAACACTGCAAATACAGAGCTTAATGTACGATACTGGCACAAAACTGATGCCTGCATCAGGTAATGTGTCTATAGAATATCTGCAATGATCTTTAGTCTTAATAATAGGCTACTGATGTTGTTCACCATTCAGTAGCTGAATTTAGGGTTCAGTTTCTGCCATGTAATCTGTACCAAGACGATGTGTTATATTTATTTGCAGTGACGTGTTATATTTATTTGCAGTGATGTGTTATATTTATTTGCAGTGATGTGTTATATTTATTTGCAGTGATGTGTTATATTTACTTGCAGTGTGCACAAGGTGCCTTGTTCTTTTGTCTGACTGTTACTGTTTCTTTTCATTTTATTTGCTTTCCTTTCCTTTGATAAATTTAGAGAGTAAAAAAGGGTTAAATGAATCCTTTCTTTCTTTTTTCGTCACACTGATGCAATGATTTTTTATCTTGCAGCAGAGTCAGTATTTTAGGAATGTTAACCTTTATTTGCAACCCAACTGGAATGAGCTATGATTGTGTTTTCAGTCACAGGAATCCCATTTGGCTTTAGTTTGCATTATCAGACAATAAACACAAAATGAAAACCACACATGACAAGTTGTGTAGTGGTTATTAAGGAGAAAGTGATTAAATGTTCCGATGGATTTTTGGCTGAAGGGTAGTTATACTGTAAATGGGCAGAAAAAGAGGTGGGCATACCCCCTATACCTCCACTATGCCTCTACACTTTACACTCAGCGCAGTCCATGTCATGGGTCACCCTTTAATATTTACAGTAATTCAGGTAAACAGAGAAAACAATAGTAATATTTCATCCCACTAGACCTCCTAGATTTGGCCCTGAACATTTCCACTCTGTTATTCATACTTTCCTGATACTGCAGTTTCTCCAGTATTTTGCTTACTTGTTTCACCACTGACCTTTTTTGGTCTTCTTTTGGTATCTTTTAATACAAATGTCAAAAAAAAAAAAAAAAAAGAAAAGAAAAGTAAAACAAAATCAGAATACCACCTCCACAGATCAGTAAGTTTTATAATTGAGAAGCCTTGGTTGACTGCATTTTTATGACAGAATTTTAAGATTTTCTCCTGTAGGGGTCACTGTTCATCACTAAATACATACATGCAGAGCCTGTTATTTTTTTCACCTCCCACCAACTTTGCGATGATTCAAGAATAATGCTGCCATTACTCACTCCTTATCGCGATAGAAGACTTTAATTTCTCTGTGTGTGTTTTGGGGGAGTCGTAATAGGCTTTGTATAAACTTTAACAAAAGACTTTTCTTAGCCTTTTATGGCTCTTTTTTATTAATTGGCAGACAGGTTGAAATCCACAGGAACCACTTCCCTTACTCATTACCAAATTCTTGACCACTGGTGCCACCTAAAGTGTTTGCAGCACAGATGATTTATCAGGCACTAAGTACTCGTGTTTTACATTTCACCTTTAAGTGGTTGACATACTTAATGCATAATGGGTCTGTAAAAGAAACACGGCTGTTGATTAACATTAAGCTCCCATATTTCCTTTTGACAATGTATGTATGGACAATTATTTGTTTACAGAGAACAGGACATTCATTCTAGCACAGCTAATGCCCTGGAACCAATGCAACCACACTTTTAAACATGTGGTGACCATTTCGCTAAAATAATTGAGCCATTAAGCTGTTTGAGCTGCAGAGCTGTTAGTGCTCTGAAGATAAATGACAAAGCTGTGATGCAATCTTTCCTCTGTGTCCATCTACAATACGCTAAATCTCTGCTGACACAAAGGCTAAAGGTAAACATATTCTGTTCTCATTTTGTGTGGTCCCCTGGGAACCAAAATATCTTTACAATTTGGTGTCTGGATTTAGATCATGTGAAAAGGCTGGGTGAAAAAGCAAGCATACCAAAAAGTGTACAATCTCTACTGGTGCCTGTGAACTGCAGTAGGGCTGCAGTTACACCATTAGAGATGTTAGATGTGTCACTTTGAAAAAGTCTCACTAACTCTGAGTTGACCTTTTACTTTATTTAAACCAATTCTGTGTGTCTTGGTGGATTTGCGGTCACATTAATAAATCTCTGATAAAGGAAATATCCAAGATTTTGACATTTTAAAGTGATACTCCATCCAAAATCAATCATTTGAGTATACAAATCTCTGTAGGCTCATAAGAACTATGTGAATTTGAGTTTAAATTTCTTTGACAAAGACGTAAAAGTTTGCAGTTAACTCACCAGTGCAGAGACCAGTTGGCTCATTAAGTCCCATTAGTAAAAAAATGTCCAATGGACTGAAAGTCCATTTCTACAACAGCCTGATACCCCCAAAAGAAATGCCCATTAACCTGAAGTCCTGTTTCTCTGAAACTACACCCTTCCAGCAGTTAGTTTCAGTTTTCTAGCGGTGTTCAAGTCACCAGTCCTGGTGATTTTTAACGACCCTTTTTCAGCAGCTTTTCTCAGCTGTATTTGAGCCACTGAACCTGGGTGTTTTCATCCCTATCTGTTCTTGCTTTTCAGGCTACTTTTGTAGCGAGAAAAGCAAATGTGGGTGTTTTAAGCCAAAACGAGATCTTTTTTCTTATGGTAACCAGGTGATTTTTGTGCCTAAACCGAACCACACATTCACCATAGTGTTGCTTACAAATACAACATTTCCTGGTTTTACAAAAATGCACTATAACACATGTCACAGTCACACACTATGGGTTGAGGCTACCATACAAGGTGCAACCTGCTACTCAGCTTAAACACACTCACATACCGATGGAGCAATTTGGGGTTCAGGATTCTGCCCAACTCCGACATGCAGACTGGAAAAGCCAGCAACTGAGCAACTGATCATCTGATTTATGGACGACCCGCTCTAGCCGCCCACATGTACAATGTGAACGTTTTTTCTGGCAATTAGATTCTGTAACTGCAGGGAGTGTGTACTTTCGAAGAAACATGACTTTGGAGAAGTCCCCACTGGAGTTCCTAGAAAAGTATCACAACATCCATATACAGGAACTTCACAAACAACTGTTAAATTCCACCTGTCTTTTGTCCATCTGTAAGCCTAGCATTTTCCACACAGTTGTAGTTTTGTGAATAAAATAAAAACTGAATGTATAAATACATTGTGTTCATTGGAATGACAAGTACAAGAGTTTTGGTGGAGTATCCCTTTACTAATAGGCCAGAAAACCTTCGAACTTGCATATTTTTCTTCTTTATACGTAAAATGATCCTTTAAATGATTCAACACATAGTAACATTTTCTTAATTCTCTAAGATCAAAAGGATATAAAAGTTTTCACTTCTTTGCTTCACTTTCATTCTTCAGTAATTTATCCCTTTGAAACCTAAGCAAGTGGGCTTGATTTCTTTCAGAAAACATGGAAAGAAGGAAATTAGTCATTTAAATGTATATATATATGACTTTAGTAAATGTATGCATACACACACACACACACACACACACACACACACACACACATATATATATATATATAGAGAGAGAGAGAGTCATTTTCATTTTTTCTGTAAATATAAGATGATAAATTATGAATAGAATTTTGTGGACATTATATAGTCTTTATAATATCTCCTATGGCCAATTTTTAGGTCATTTTCCTGATCTCAGTTTTTACTAATTTATTGCAATTTGCGGGACGTTTCTTGTTAAGTTGCAGTTTGCCTTTTTACCCATGTGTTTAGAAAGAAATCTGAACTTTTAAAGGTTTAAATGCTATTAAAAGTCGTCTGGACACAGCACAAGACAAGCGATAGTGCTCCAGGTTTCGAAAGGTTAAAAATAACTAGAATGAAAACAAGGATTAATTTTACACTTTTGCCTTAACTTCACCTCAATACCTGCCAGAAGATGGAGTTGGTCCCCAAATATTGCAACCTCAACCTCAGCCCACTAAAGAAAATGAAACAACCATTACCATTAATGACACAGCCTGACCTTTACTTTTCCTCAACTCCAGGTGTTTTCATCTCGATGCCCTTTTTCATCTCTATGTGACCTTTCATTATCCTCCTATTGTTCACAGGTTAATGCCATTGTGGTATATTGGCTATTGTCTGACACAACTGGCTGTCACAGCTAATTGTTATGATGTATTAACTCTGTGGTGGTGACTTCAGTAAATACAAGTTGCACAGACAATACACTCCACACATGGGGATTAGATTTTCAATATTTTACACGCATGCATTACACAAGAAAAACATGTCCATACTTACTGCTAGTATTTAAAGACGCTCCAACCAGCATCCAAGTTTTGATTAGATATTCCATCAAGCTTGCTGTGAGCAGAACTAAAAAGTCACGTATAAATGTCTGTGTATATTAAATCCCAATCAAAGCAGTCCCAGTTCCTGATAGTTTATTTTTGAAAAACAAATCACACACGATTGTTAGAAATGGGACTGTCAGATTCCTTCCTATCTGCTGGCTTGTTTTGGCAGTCACTACTATATTAGAGTAGCTGATTATAAGGCTTTTGGAGTGTGTGAGACAGAGCTGGAGTGCCCTGTTTCACTCCAGTAGCAGACACACTACACTACACATCTGGATTTCATCCCCCTGTAAGGAAAGCTAGTCATCACATACCTGAGCAAACATCTTGACTTTCTTGGGATACGGCATTGGAGAGATTCAAGCCTTAATTATTGCTCCCATTTGTCAGAACTGTAAAGATTTTCATAAGTATAGTCCAAACTCTGACGTTATATACTGTGGAAGCTGAGCAGGCACATTTTTGAAAGAAATTTGGACCTTTTAAAGAAAACTGACATTGTGCAGTAAAGGGCATCATGAGAACAACAGGAACATTTGTTGGGGAAAAAGATGATCAATTCCTTAAAACCATAGCCTGGTGCTGGTTGTGGGCTATATATATCCATGGCAGGGTCCAATTCCATATATTACAGCATCGTGGATCATAGCTGGGCCTTTTTACCTATGTGTGCCTAGATGCTTTCAGCATTTTGGAAAAGGAAACACAGGAAGTACCAGTGTGGAAAATTGGGGACAAATTTCCCTTTTGCATTTCAAGTTTGGTTGTGATGCATATAAGCTTCTTCTAATGCCTCATAACCAGCCAACACAAGCCAAGCCTTTTTCCATCCCTGTTGAAGTGCTTATTCAATAGGAAATGGACTTCTAAACACTGGAGGATAAAGACATCTTTTGCAAATAACAAAACATAGAAAGTACAAATGCTATTGTTCAAAAGCAAAAGGGCAACATTCAGTTGCAGCCACTTCACTTACATACTGCTGGTGATTCATTCAAGGTTTTACTCTTGTTTCTTTTCAGAATCTTATGTGACTGAATCCTAATCCTAATGTATAAAGAAAACTGCATACAGCGTTGGGGGCAGGGACGAGTTATTTTCACATTCAACTTACGAGTATAAAATTATTTGGATCTTCCACATCTATGGACCTTTGTTATAACATGTTATAACTATGGATTTGGCTATCAGTGAATTATACAATTTAAGGCCATAAGGGGTTTTAAAATGTTTGTACTGGGAAGCTGATGTACCAAAAAACAAAATGATGATTTACAGATGTCTTTTTTCACAATATTAGTCTTTTGGGGACAAAATTATTGCAGTGTGCTTAAGTATAAATTAGCGACTTATGACTTCATGCTTTGTTCATAATTACTTTCTCGCTGAGTGTGCTGCATTACATTTGCCTCAGAAGTCGGAGCTGGGAATACTGTTACACTCACCAACACGGGACGCAACAAGTCGGAAAACCTAGGTGTTGTCAGCAATACCAGTTCAAGCCAGGTTAGCCATTGTAAGCAATACAAGTAAATAACAAAACATTACAATGTACTTTGAGCATTCAAATCCCGTAGTTACATATCCACATATAGAATTTGGAAAGTGTGACAGATTTATTAAGACACAAATACAACAGAAGAGCCAATAACCAGTATATTAGTACAGCTGTCACTATTGTTGATGCACAGAGCATCTATCTTGGTATAGCAGGTCAGGGCTGCCGCGGTTCCTCTGACTTTATGAGTCAGAAATTGGACATCAGCTGGCATCCCAGCACTAGTGTTCACGTCATTAAGTGGTAACCTCCGTGGTTGAAGAATGAAGCCGACGTGGAATTGCCAAAAACTGCAGTTCATTGAAAGGCCACTTGGGGCTGGCTCCAAAACAGAAGAATCCCCATAGATCCCCATGTTAAAATGTCCAACTTTACATCTTAATAACTACCCATTTACATTTTATTACGGCCCCAAGTTAAGCATTACAACCATCTTGATGGTGTGAACGCTTGCCAGTCATTAACAAGCGAATCTTTCCCATCTCCACTGTGAATTTAGCACTAGTATTTCTAAAATCCTGGCCACAGCCCTGCCTGGCATACATGGGTCAACAGGAATAGACTGTGTTAACACCAACACAGATAGATCAATCGATCCAGCTGACGTGTAAGGATTTAGAGGAGGGAAATCATGCAGACACCATGTTGTGAGGTAAACAGCACTTACCCCTGAGCCACCCTGGTGATGGCTGTGCTCTCTGGAGCTGAATTCTCTGTGTGTTTGTGTGTCAGCAGCAGTGTAAAAGACACATTCATCCTGCAAAGTATTGATTGCACGTAGGCCTAGTGTTGGTGGCAATGGGACGTGCTTCTCCGCACAGGTCTGTGGTGACTGGCGGCTATTCTGTCAGCCACAGACAATGCAGTAGCAGCTTTTGGATTAGTCCTCTGGCTGCAATGGCAGCAGGTGTGCTGACCGGGAATGGATGGTGTTGACGGCATGTGGTGACAAACAGCCGACCTGTCTGGAACAATCACGCTATCTGATGGAACTTTTAAGGTGGCAGCTGCTACAACAACATATTTTGTTGCGGGAAAAAAATGTCATCAAATTTTTGACTCTCAGATGGAGTCTGGATGTGTAGTGCAGTATGAATGTGAGTGTGTTTGTGTTAGCCTTGAGACTGGCTGGTGACCTATTTGAGCTTTCAATCCAGTCTATTCTGTGTTCACTGACATTGAAAAAAAGACACAACATAAAAATCCGTAATTATTTTATATATAGTCTTTCCATTGATACTATAAAATGCTGAGCTTTAAATGATCTGTGTGTGAAAAAGCTTCACACCACTAATGTCTCAGGGTCTCCTCTCCTCATTAGCATCTCTTATCGGCCCACCCAGCCATCAGTAATCAGCGAGGATCGGGCAGGAAGAGTGAGGGATGAAGGGAAGAGGCGATGGTAAACTTCCTGTGGAATGTGCCTCTTTTCTCCAGCAAGGGGTGGAGTGCTTTTTACAGACAGAAGAGGGGAGCATTTTACCCATTTCTGTTTTTGAAATCATTTGTGGTCTGAGTACACTAAGTAAGAATACTTCCCTGTGTTAGTAAACAGAGACGGCCGTTTCAGAAGATAAGACTTTTTTTTTCAGGAATGAGGAAATGACCTGGTGATGTCAAAGCCTTGAGTGAATTAGAGTTCATTTTTACTTCACCAGTTGACTGCCATGTCAGTCATTTTATTTCAAATGGTGCATTTCATTGTGTATTTAAAATAATCTATAAAATAATAATATAAAACATATGTTTATCATCGCTCAAATTGGGAAGCCTTTCAGCCCAGGCATTAGAATAAACTGTTTCAGAAACCCCAGACATGTTACATTTGTAATGTTTTATGAAAAATTTCAGATTACATGTATATGAGCTGAGGCGAAATGTCAAGCCGCAGAAAACTGCAGACCACAGTTTGAGACCAAAATAAAAGGGTACTTTTTAATGGGAGGTCTGGACATTTCCAACTGTGTTTGCAGTGTTTTATTATTTTATTTATTTTTTTTGTACGAGTGTTCGGCACATTTCCAGCTGTGGTTGTTGTGACAAAAGCAAGTTTTTTTATTGTGAATTCCAGACATTTCCAGATGTGTTTGTAGCAACAAAAACAGGTATTTTTTCACATTAGTTGGGAAAATTCCAGGCTCTCAATATTGGTATTGAGATACAGGAAATACTTAAGAAAGAGAATTATTCACTCGAAGGTATCATATTGATGCAACAGCCTCGTCAGTCCATTATTGCCATAAAGTAGTCCTGCTAACTGATTTGTTCACATTGTCCTAATGCAGCTATTTATATAATGAAAAAAAGCAGCGTGTGCAACTCTAAAAATATAAAGAGTAGGGTTGTGGAGGGGATCCAAATAACAAACAAGCAGTCTCTATCATGTGAGCATCTTTGAGTTGTTTTTTAACTGTTTCAATACTTAAAATATATTTTTATGAAGGATATTCCCAAGTGTTGAATATTCTGATGTTTACTTTGGTTCAGTATGTCTGATCAGAAGGGATTACTGAGCAAACACAGCAATAAACTGCTGTCGATCTCTGTGACAACAGAGTCTCTCACAGTCTATGACCCTGAGATCACTCTCTCAGTGGGGACTTTCAAGGCGAGACCATTTCAGGCTCTCTGTGTGGCAGCTTTCCTTTACATTATTACAAATATGTTCATCTTTGCAATCATAAAGAATTATCACAACAAATCAACTTATTATGGTTTAATATCACAGTCATTAGTAACAGATGCATACATATGCACACTGAAAAGATGTGACATTCAGTGGTTTAACAACAGTTATGTCTTCAGATGTTTAGGAAATAAAATTAGCACTTTTGGCAATTCCTTTAATTTTCCTGATTGAATCCTCTCTCTCTTATCATCAGATTATGTGGTTGCAAACCATCAGTTCAACTTAACTCTAGCAATTCCTTACGGATGATGCCAATTTTGTAATTATTTTCATATGATGACAAAAAACTGGGAACTCCGTAGTTGTGATTATACACTAAAAGGTGAAATGGGTGAGATATGGCCAGGATCTTAGTTTTAAACATTGTTAAAAAATGAACTAACATCAACAGAATGTGAAGAGTAACAGTTTTGTTGTATGTCAAAGATGCCTATATAAAGTGTTGCAGTGATAGTTACTGAAATGAGCACTGCACTTGTATAGCCTTTTTTTTAGTCGTTTGACCATTCAAAGTGCTCTCACACTGTGAGTCACATTCACTCATTCTCACACACACGCACGCGCACACACACACACACACACACACACACACACACACAAGGCTACCATTTTTAAACACTAATACACTGATGAAACGTCCATCGAGAGAAATTTTCAGTATCTTGCCCAAAGATACTTCGACATGTTTACTGGAGGAATCAAAATCACAAGTCTTCCTATTACTGGACATGGCTGCTCTTGATAGGAATGTTGTGCCTCCAAAAAATGATTGAAAGCCACTGCTCAGCAGACAGAGAGAGACAGCTGGGACAAACCACACGTAGAGCTAGCATATTTCATGTCTAACTCAAAGAATAAGGGTTTATTTTGTCCAAACCAGAGTTGGTGATTGTTGAAACAGTGGAAAGACTAAGCAAGACAGACAAGCCACTTTCTCATATGAACTCCAGACAATGTCCGAAGACAAGGTCCAGAGTTTCTTTTTCACACATCTAACACACAACAGACTGTGACAGAAGCGTCACAGAACTACTGGAAATACTCTGTTTGGTTTTGTGTGTGGACGCGCCTTGGTAAAGCGTGCAGGAGTTAAGACATGACAGAGAATAATCCGTGGTTACAAAGACGGTTTGTAATTTGATTATAAACAACAGAGTCTCTTGTTGTTCCTTGAAGTTGTTAAGTGTTGGGTTCTTTTTAATCTGTAAAGCACTTTGTGATACTTTTTTGTATGAAAAGCGCTTTATAAATAAAGTTTGATTTGATTTGATTTGATACCGACATATATTACCAAATCTTGACTTCTTTACAGATAGATATTTTAGCTGCTGTCTTCATTTAAATGACCCTTCTTCTTCACTTTCGCATATTTGTTTTCTGACGGTTTTGTGCGAGCAGCATTATAAAAACGCCATCAACGCATCAACTCACTTGATGGGAATTCTCTGGACAATGACCAAACCTATTCACACATGTCCTCAATCAGACATTACACAGACTTTTTCACTAGGGAGCTGGCAGGGCAAAGTCCGATTAATGTCCAATCAAACTGATCTGGACATTTGCATTGTGACATACAGCTCCTCTGGGTAATGTCGAGATGATATCAGGTTCGCAGTGCATGTGTGAAAGGGGCTTCAGATGTTGTAATTCTTTAGAGGACAGTTCAAACAGTATTTAGACACCACTCTCTGTAGATGAGAATAAAGCTGCTTGTTCCCCAGAGTGAAGAAACAGATATCCTTTCCACTTTCATCCTGCCTCCTGGCACAACAAACTGCATTCATCAAATGTACCACAAACCCCTGGTGGATTGTAGTACCACGCTAATGAGTAGTCAGTGGAGACCTTGAGCTGACCCCAAGCTCCTTGAAGGCCAACACAACAGCAAAATGGATTTGCTGGCACCACAACAGCACATAGATGGTATCATTATTTCTATGTGTGAAACGGCTGGTTTGAAAAATCAGCTGTCGTATAGTCCTTTCCTTCTGCATAATGATGGTCTGGTGCAGATAACAATACTGCTGAAGTTTCTATAAACATAAATAACATTTTAAAAAACAGCACTGTCATGTTGAATTAAAATGTTACAAAATGCATAGATTTGTCATTGATAACAATGACAAAACAAAAATTTCTAGCGCTGCTCAATTCCCCATTTCCTCCTATAGTGAGCATAAGCCCCCATACATGTATTTGTGATAAATGGGTGGAGTATTTTTTTAAGAATGAAAATTTAGTCATATGTTTTTTTTTTTATACCTGCAAGTTTTCACTGTACGCTAAATAAATTTAAGTTTTTGTTGTGGTTTATTTCAGCAACGGACAGAGCCATTTGAAGGAGACAAATCTGACAGCAATAGTGATGATAAACAACATGGCAACTTTCATCAACAGAAAACCAAGTGAAACAATTTCTTAATCACCCACAGAGAGGCAATCTCGAAGCCAAAATTGGAGCGAACACTGGCGTCTGAGATGAAAAGCCTTGAGATGAGAGGAGACTGGCACGTCTGTTGTTTCTGAGCAACAGACTACAGTGGGTAATTTTCTTTTTAATTTGGACCAGTGGTGACAGGGACTTTCAGCTCGGTATAATTACTTTATATTTATGTAGTTCTACTGAAAGAATTACTGTAAAAATTAACTGTCCTTTTATAGATAACATTATTATTGAGCGTTTGCACACAGTTGTAAAAGATGTAGCGTTGATTAACTCCTACTTATTAAAGGAAAGTAATGAACCTACTGCAGTGACCAATCCATATCATTTCAACCTAACATTTATAGAAGGGATTCACTGTAATTTAATCTTAGTGTATTGCATAGAGTACTTTGCCATCAGTACCAGCCGAGTATTGTCCAGCTAAAATACCTCAGAAATAGGTCAGAAATCCGTATTACACTTTATGCATTTCTGGACAAGTTATGAGAATGATATGAAATCAATTATCCATAATACATAAGTGCTCCAGGGAGGACATTTTTCTGTAGACTGATGCGCAAAGTGATGCGAAGTTAGTGTCCAACTTTGTATCCATTTTAATTTTGCCCTCCTATTCATTTCATTAAGTTGACTGTTTTTGTTCTGGTCGCATCTATGTGTTGCTGCTTATGATTTTACTGTTTTATTGTTTCTTATGTATGTCACTGTTAATTTATCACAGTAGAGCTCTTTAGTCACTGTCGTTTTCAAACCAGCTAAGAGCACACAACATACTAATATGACTAGTGGGAGTCACATTTTAGTCGTGGCTAACGGCCCCGGCATCAAGCCAATATTTCCTGAACCAGACTCTACACTGAAGTCATCAAACTGATGTCAGCAATCAAACTTTTCCTTTCCTTGTTAAAAATAAAGGTATTTCCCCTATATTGTCTGTGGTTCCAATGTTCATATAAGCAATAAATCCATCTAAACTAATCTTAAAATTCATTTTAAATTCACCTGCACCAGCAGTCTTAAAGCCTCTGGGAACCAAAATCATCAAAAACTTTTCTTGATATGTAATTTGGGGTCCTACATGCATAATAAAAAGTATCAAAAATGATCAGACATTAGCCTCATTACAGTTTGAAATACTTTTATTTTAGTTTTCCTACTGTTTCCTGAAGGTGGGTTGATTTGGGTGTGGTTATTCCCGATTCATATCACATGATATGAAAAAAGCCAATCAAAAATTCAGAGTCAGGTGTCAGTTGATACTTATTTAACATGCCAAACTGAAATTCCTCAACGCTCCTTTCAACAGGGTGCATTCAGAAACACTCACTCTGAGTGCTGGAGCGCACTCTGGGCACTCTGTGTGTGGGGAGAAAGAGCAGCAAAGCACCGAATGGAGTGAATGTGTAATGACCTTAACCATTCGTTAAGTCATGGAGAAATAAAATGCTCGGTGGCTTCGAACAACAGCTCTCTTATTTTAGTAAGGGAGCGTTCAATTGGATTTATGAACGCACCCACGGTACACATAGGGCTGTACCACGCCGACTCTGCTTTGCTCCGTGGCTGTTTCAGAGAGAAGAGACCGCTGACAATAGTGGGATCCAACGAGCTGTCAATCAAATTGTGAACTGCCACACCCACACAGCCTGGAGAAATGCTATTATCCCCAAATGAGCTGTTTTGAACTTGGTTTTCTAATAGTTGGGAACATTTATTTTTGCTCAGATTTTTGTAAATATTTAATGAGACACTCAACTTGGATATAATATGTGCATTCTTACTATTTCAAGCCACATTTCCAGAGCCTCTAAATAAAGAGTACTGAGAGTTGTGAAGGTCATATGATCAATGCGAGTCCATCATTGAACCTTCATTGCGTACGTGCAGATCACAGTTGCTTCGAGAGGAGGCTCAGTCAAAGCCTACTTCATGCTTGGCTGAGAGAAAAGGTTGACAAACATAAGACAAATGACCAGTCACTGTAAAATGAGATGGATGGTGTGAATTGAAGCAGGCATTAAGGGGGTTGTCAGACACATCAGCACTGTTTCCTGAACTTGAAATCTCATCTGTGGTCTCCAAAATAACACGCAGGTCTCTGGCAGGCAAAGCCCTCCAGATTGAAATAACAAACTGAAGTAGGGGCGGCAGGAGGATAATGCTTTCTCCTGCTTAGAGTCTGATTTCAGAAACCCTTCATGTGCCGCTGCAGATTACCGTAAGTGGAAAAATAATAATAATAATAATGTGCTTGATCAATTTTCCAAAGACTGTTTCACTACTTTTACCTTTGCTATTGTTAAACCTAAAATTACAACTTTTACTCACTGACTCTATTGTAGAAATGTGGTCGTGCTATCTAATCATGGCACTACTTGTTTTGGACTCACAAAGTGCTTACAAAGGATAAAAGAAATACAGAATACAATATAATATAGAATGCAATACTTTGTGAAATTTGGAAACCAGTGTTTCAATAACCAACAGGATTAATGTCCATAACTATGAAAATAAGACTGACACCTGGTCTGAATACATAAAATAGTTTTTAATGCAGCTGCTTTTGTTGTTGTTTTGCTGAATAAGCTGGAGATCGATTTGGAAATTTATATTGACCTAGAAAGCAAAGTTAATCATGAGAGACACAGCCAATGATATACAATTGTTTTTGCAACAACTGGTACAATTGTTTGTGCTAGTTAGTTTTATTTTCTTTCAAGAGAAAGTTGATTTTTTTTTTTAACCTGCATCCTATTTTCCCATGTTTTTGTGTTTAATACCCCTTTTTCATTGGTGCGTGTACAAGGGATTTTTAAACACAGTTAAACACGGTTAAAAATAAACTATAGACTGCTTTCCTTTTGCCAGTAGACCAGAGCTGTGTACACCACTCTGCAGCGGGCAAGTATAAACGTAGAAAAATAGGGTGCAGGTTCAAAAACATCAAACCTTAATTTCCAAATCAGATGGATGGTGTTGTTTTGCTAGAAACATATAAAAATATTTTCTCCCCTCTTTTTGATATGCCACTTCATTAAACAATTTAAAAAATGATTGTAATTTATAATAAAATGAACTCTGTGGAAACAACAATATTGCTAAAATGTCAGAAGAGGCAAAGAAGAGATGGTCAGACACGTTTTTAACAAACTCCTCGTATGAAATGATGGATTAATGCTGACATTTATTTTCACTCTCAAATAAAGCAGCTGGGATTGTGTGAATAAACTGTTTGTTTGTTCACAACCTGTCCAATCAGCTGATGGCACAATATTTCTTGCCCCGCTCTGTAAATTAAATTACCAAACACTTTGTACAGGTAAAGCTGAAAAGATTAGTTCATTAAACAATTAGCCAATTGACAGAATATTAATTGAGTTTTAAATTAAACTATTAAAACATTTCAGTCATTTTGTTTTTTTGGGGGGATGTTTTTTTTTATTTTTATTTCATTTTTCAATATTCTACACTGTGTTCTTTTACTTTTAATACTCTTAGTACATTTTCCTGATTATACTTACTTACTTATGTTTTAAATTAAATGACCAACCATCTTATGTAAGTACAGCTAAAATGATTAGCTAATTGACAGAAAATAAACTATTTTCATAAACATTAAAGTCGTTCTAATTTTTTTAAATAATTTTGAGCTTTTTTTTTTTTTTTTTTTTTAAAAAAAGATTTTTCCGCATTGGGTACTTTTACTTTTAATACTTTAATTACATTTTTCTGATTATACTTACTTTTACTTGAGGAACATTTTTAATCCAGCAGAGTATTTCCAAAGTGTTATATTAGTACTTTTACTTAAGTAAAGAAACTGCATACTTCTTTCACCATTGCTCTTCACTGACTACACTGTTACCATTACTGATAAATATATGGTCCAAACTATAATACAGGACCAATGTTGTACAAAACTGAATTTATAAGTCAGACTGAGAGACAAATTACAGTTGGCGCCTATTTACAAAGCTGTCATTTTGACCTGACCTCGCACTACATCATAATGTCTTATCATGGTGTCAAAGCTGACTAATTGCTGATGTTTTCATTCGCGGCCACACAGAGAGGTGATGACCGATCTGCACATTTATAGAGCCGCTGAGTAATTGCTTACTGAACAGAAGCAACTGACTGTGAAATAAGACTCACTGAGTGTATGTTGTTGTGGGTATGGAGGGAAAGCTATCACCTCAACATTTGGCTCCACTGTGTGAATCTGAGTCGCTGGAGGCCAGAGTTTGTCCTCCTGTTTTTAAGCCATTTCCATCAGCGGGACAAGTTAAACTGATCCAGAGGAAATATGTAATCATACTCACTGTCTTTAATAGAAAAAAGCTTGGAAATAACTGGAGGGATTTTGTTTCCACCTCTGATGCCATTCAATAAATCACTGTCTCCGACTATTAACTACTGTTTGATGGAGGATCGTGTTTGTTTCCTTTAGAACTCGACAGACTTCAGCAAACTAAATCACATAGGAGCAATTTCCTTGTGTTTTTCTTCGGCTGTGGTGGGTTATAAATCACAGTACCAGATGGGTGGGTGAAGTGGCGACAGTTTGAGATAAACCCTCTTCTGATAGACCATTGATTGTAGGCTGGGAAAGGATTAATGAAGTATGAGATTGGGCTGAGTGTCCTGAACGAATGGAGCCACCACAGTAGTGGAAGCACCAGAGTTCACTTTACCTCAAGAGACACAACTCATTTCATCCCAGTGTATCAGCTGGCCTCTGACTCCAGGGATCAACACAACACAGCCTCACATCATTAATGTTACTTATAAAGCCCAAATTGGAAACTGGCTGCTTTCAGTTACTGACAGCATGAAATATACTTTTTTCAAAGACAACAGCACCTTTACATGGCAATTCAGTGGCCTCAGAACACCATTTCCTGATCTAATCAGGAATGTCTAATGTGTCCTGTTATCGTGCCAATTATCATGAGGGTAAAGACTTGGACTGAGTTGCACTGTGCTGGCGCTGTGCCAACATGACACCGGCCATAACAGCTCTGCGGTGAACTCACATCCATTAATGTGATGTAATCCCAAGGAGATCTCTGCTTCTCTCCAGAGATTTGATCATACTTCCATAACCTACCATTACTGATCCAAAGGTGAACACCGGGCCTGATACATTACATGTCATACACACCTAAAATGGCTTATTACTGCATCTCAGATGAAAAATTGTCACAGGGTAGTGCATGAATCAGCTGGACTGTGCAGTCTGCAGATGTCTGTGTAATGGTTAAATAGTCAAAACTAATTTTTAATAAAGTGAAGCAAGGATCATATGTGACAGCACAGCTGCCTGCACAGACACTAGAGTCGTGCACGACTTTCATTATTTCTCATATTATAGCACAGGCTGTAAATATAGAAAATATACTATTTATCTGTACTGTATTCCTTCCAGTAAATTTCTTCCAAATCAGGTAAGTTTATCATGAAGTAAGGCATTCTCAGTATGAACCAAGAGGCACTAAATTAATGACAAAATTAATCCTGATCCTGAGTCAATCAGAAAGTGGCCGCTACTGAAACTCTCACTTGGGAAATAATCATTAGAAATTGGTTTATTAACTTTGTATCCAGCATTCTGATAATAACATTACTGATTATCTAATGCTTGTTTCAGAGTTATTTAGGAAGCAGTTATTATCAGTAATTATGAATAACTAGATAACAGCTTATGTTGCTGCACAAATGAGCAAATAAGAAGTTTAGCTTGAATACGTTTGGCAAAACAAAACCAACTGACGCTGTACTCATTTGGTATTTTTTTTCCAAAGCTTCTGCATTAGTTGATGAAATTTGCTTGGTCGTCATGAAGATGGATTAGTTGACATGTATGTTCAATAGTTCTGATTTCATCCTTAGGAAAGAGCTACTGGACCATTAATTTATTCAAAAATCATTTATGAATTTCATTTTCATAGACATTTTTTTAATTTGTCATGGCAGAGAAATTAACGCTGTCACTATTAGCATGAATGATGATTCTGTTTCTTTTCAAGTGTCACAGTAAGTTGTGAACTGTGAAACTGAACCAGCTAAATGGAAGTCAGCCTTATTAGTTTAATGATTTGTTGTGTTGTTGTTGTTGTTGTTGTTGTTGTTGTTGTTGTTGTTGTTTTTAACCATTTCTCCCCAGTGTTTGGCAAACTATTTTAAATTTGTAATCAATCAATGGTCTTGCCAAACCATATGAATTGGTAAAATCTAATTTAGATTTTTTAGATAATTTGAGTAGTTGCATGACTGCTTCTGCGCAGTGATACGGTTGGCAGGTGTAGTTTGGCAGAGAGAGAATAGTAAGCTGCTCACAACAAGGTCTGTGGATTCTCTCTGCTAACCAGGTCATGATTTATGGAGGGAGATATTGCTAATGTATTTTTGGCACTTTGAGCCACAAACTGAGTGCCATCTAGTTCCATTACAATTGAGAGAAGGCAGACATCTCGACACCCGATATCTCCAACACTCAGCAACTCACACCAAAACAATCAAGATTGATAAAAAACATGACCGATAACCGATAACCGATAACCGATAAATATGTATTTTTTATAGATAGATAGATAGATAGATAGATAGACAGACAGATAAACAGATAGATAGATAGATAGATAGATAGATAGATAGATAGATAGATAGATAGATAGATAGATAGATAGATAGATAGATAGATAGATAGATAGATGGATTTAAAAAAAATTTTTTTTTGCATTTTCAGGCTGTATGAAAAACTCTGGCCTGTTTTCAGTCCTCAGTGCTGGTGTAGTAAGAAAACTTGGACTGGACTCTGCTAGGGCCATGTTCCGGCAAGGACTGACCCAGGGGATGGCCATGTGTAACCCAGTGTGAGGGCCTGAGAAAAAGACTGGAATGTAAATGTACCAATGCAAAAGCAACTGTAAACTGCATTGCTGGGTCTAATATAACCCTAGAGGCACTATAAATAAATATATAGGTTTATGCAACTATCTCTTGCTTTCCTATTTAAAACATATACCTTGTGTCTCAGGGGATCTAGCCTTTGAAGAATGTAATTATACTGAGGATTCTCATTGGTCTTAGCTAAGTTCCCACAAACTCTCATTGGCCGTGGCTCTGTGTGTGTGTGTGTGTGTGTGTGATTAATCATACTGGTGTAAAGAAACACAGACATGTCCTAGTTCACAATGGTCTCATGTACCGCCAGCCTTCACTCCCACCATCCCCACCCCAAGTCCTCATGTCCCGTTGTCTCGTCCAGTAAAAACAGACCTATGTTATCTCCTGGATTGCTGATAATACTACCCGTTCAAATGCAACACTGTTTGTTCAGCCATTATAGGCTAAATTCACCAGAAAAGCCTCTGTACTTTGCAGCCGCTATCAGAGTGAAATGCATTACACAGGTCTAAAAACAGATCTGTTCCCCTCAACTGGGCCAGCTGTGCTGAAGCTGCTCGGTGCTCTGCTTAATCACAAACATCAGAGTTCCATCATATTTTTGAAGCTGCATAATCTACGTGCTGATAAGGACGCAGCACCTTGGTATGTCATGATGTCCAATCAGCTCACAGTTTCACCTATGCTGACTCACTCCTTCGATTTGGAAAACAAACAGGCTGCAGGTGGATGTGAGGTTCAGGCCAGAAGGTGAAAAGGTGAAATGCGGGTTTATCTCATCTGGAGGAATCTGATCATCTGATGTAATGTGTCTGGAATTACAAACGGCGCCTGACTGAAGCAGCATACCATCCCACAGACCCGGGTCACTCCCTAAAGCTCAGGAGAGACAACGCAAAGAGGGCAAATACAATACAGTGTTTGGGGAGAGAGGCAGACCACACACTAACAACTACAGCTGTTTGTTTTTTTCTTTTTTACAGCGAATACTTTGTCTCCTGATCAAAGACTTGCTATTTCTGCTCACTCCGACATGGTGGCTAAAATGTCTCCTTTCACTGCAGCTAAAGTTAACATTAATATGCTGTTAGAGAAGCTGACATCATGCTTGACAAGTGCCTGCAATGTATACAAGTCACTTTTGTAAAATCAATCCACATAATGTGTATCTTATGATGTTCTGTTAAAGCGTTCAGAGCTGCCTGGGAATTGGATTCACAGGCTGAACAGATTGCCAGCCTCATCATTCATCCACTCTCTTACCAGGACGGCTGAGAAAACTGATACATAAGCAATGCAAAACAAGTCAATCTCTTCTCTTTAATGTGGCCTTCATGCATAGTGAAAACATTTTTTTCCTGCTGCCGGTCGGAAGGCTTTGGGGTCAAAGTGTGGTCAGTTGCAATCTTGCCATCTGGGCTCTATACTGCAGATGGAGGTCGAGTTTACACAGCACACACACGGCAACACCATTCATTCAACACGGCGACAGGCAGCACTGGAAATTTCCTTTGTGCCACGATCGCATCAGGGGTTAAAAAAAGCTCAGTGGGGAAACTTGATTCAGTTCTGGAAATTGTCTGAGTGTTTCACCTGTTGTGAATTAACACAGTTTGATACACCGTAGGTTCACACAATAGTGTAGAGTCAACAATAATGTAGCAGCTTTCTACATTATGAGATATTTTTTAAAAACAAAAAACAGATATTTGTTTTAAGATACCGTGTAATATTGCTTATATAATATATATTTTTATATTTTTTTCTACCTGTTGTTTTTCAGTCAACATGTAAAGCAGCTTGTTGTCTTAAAATGGTGATACGATGGTGATACGGCGACAGTGTGCAATCTACAGTCACATCAAATGTGTTCCACACCTGTTGAAGAATGTGAAAAATGCAGGCGTCATCAAGCAGTAAGTCGCCTCTTCTGCTCAAGGTCAAGTCTAAATCTTACGCAGTCAGATAGTACAACTAACAACTGACCAATAATAATACAAAAAACACCAAACAGAATGCTGTTGGCCTCTACTGTACGCAGTAACACTCAGCCTACTTCTCAAGCATCAGATTGTCTTTGGCCTAAGCCTGGACCTGTCCTCCAAGCATCAGGGATCCATCATGGTGGGAGGGGGGAGGAACAGGGAAATGCTGGAGACAACCAAATAGGCAGCAACCCAGGAAGCTCTAACTCAAGAAGGAAGCCTGATTTCACTCTCAGATAAAGGAGGAATTCAATTAGAGGACACTCTGTGAGACATCTAAAAAGAGTGAGAAAGCAAACTGCAGATTGAGACGAGAGAGAGCTGACATGAAATAATGCACATGTTCACTGGCTGTGTGAAATACACATTAAAGATCCAGGTTAATTTTATCAATACAAAATATTTTGCCTTTACTGCTATCAGTGACATGCAGATTAGAAGAGACCAGTATAGAGCCGCTGCTCCTCCGCGTTGAGAAGAGCCAGATGAGGTGGCTCGGGCATCTAATTAGTATGCCTCCTGGACGCCTCCCTAGTGAGGTGTTCAGGGCATGTCCCACTGGTAGAAGACCCCGGGGAAGACCCAGGACGTGCTGGAGAGACTATGTCTCTTAGCTGGCCTGGGAACGTCTTGGGATCCCCCGGGAAGAGCTGGACGAAGTGGCCGGGGAGAGGGAAGTTTGGGCTTCCCTGCTTAGGCTGCGCCGCCCCCCCCCCCCGACCTGACCCCGGATAAGCAGTAGAAAATGGATAGATGAATGGACAGTATAGAGTGAGGGCCTGTTTACACTAACATGTATCTTCGGTGATCCCAACCCAGGTGGACAGCTCTCAGGGCTCATTGACATGCAGTGTCTCACACCGGCTGAAAAATGCACATACCAAAAATCCGTAGCTGATCTTCATGCCGGTGATGTTTTTTAAATTATATAAAATTTACTCTGTGGGACCTATATAATAGACTGATATTTACAGAATAAAGGAAAATATCCGCTGGCTGTGACCGGTTGCTTCTTGTCACATGAAATGAGGAGCACGTTGCTGCATTCAAAAAGTTGAACTATCTTTATCACAGGGCGCAGCCGTTGTGCCCTGAAGAATAGGCGCTTGTGAACACTTGGGAGCTCTTGTGCACTTCAATGACATCACTCTCACTTTTGAGTGCGCCATCTATGCGTTGGCAACAATAAGGAGCGGAAAAAATGTGCCATCTGTCTGGGCCCAAAGTGTCTGATCACACCGTGTACTTTCACTTTCCCACTCTATGAGCAAATAAACAAGTAAGCATCATTTCATAGATTCAGTACAGTGCTATGAAGCTCCACAGTGTTTGATGTAGCTAAGAGTTACAACTTTTTCCCACTGGTAATAATCTGTAGTAGCTTGCATGCAAATCTACATACTTATGTCTACACAGAGAACATCAGCTGAGTAGGTTGTCCTTCATTGTGGCCCATATTGTGGTCACAATAATCAGCTCTCAAGGTGCATTGAGGATGCATTGGATGCATTCACACCTTTACTAAGAGCTATCCATGATCACCCAAGACACGTGTTAATACCAGGTGTAAACTGGGCCAGACGTTACTCGAATCCACTCCAATTCACAGACTCATGAAAGAAAAGCTCTCTTGGTTTCCCATGGCTCACTATAGATACCTGAATTAACTCTCTCCAGTGGGCGATCCAAAAATGCATGAGAAATCACTGGAGCATATTTAATGAACTATTTTATTTGTGTTGTTACCTCTAGCTGAACTCATCTCTTTCAGTGCGCTCTCACAAAAAAACATTACTGCACAGGCTCTATCATCCACTCTATTAAGGCTAAGTGGGTCACGACAATACACAGGATAATGAGATAACTTTATTTGATTTAAACTACAGACTCTTGGCAGTATATGTACCTCTGTCTCTTATGTGGGAAGGTGCTCTGTGCAAAATCACACAACCTCAAGATTAGTTACTGAGCTTAACCCTGTAAAAAAAAACAATCTTTCACTTGAGCCGCTTGCATCCTCCATTTCACAGTCTCATCTACTTGGCGCACAGGGGGGAAACATCATTACAAAATGGTTTGTGTGGTTGTCTTTTTGCATAGCAAACATGTACATAAAAAAGTTGTGCAGGAATTCATGCAAACACACACATATGCAGAGTGCAGAAAATATTGGGCACAACTTCTGTGCATGGAATCACATGTGATCATGATCTGCGCTTCAGGTCAATCTTTGACCAGAGGGTACTTTAAATGACAGCGCTACAGTATTTCTGAAAAAAACAACAAAAAAACCCCAAATCTATGGTAAAATTATTATATTTATAATCTTATTATTATAGTTACTATTATTCCAATACAAAGTGAATAATGTAGCTATGGGCAAGCAACTAATTTAATCTGAAGATCCAAGTAGCGATTCACTTCAACACAAGTTCAAACATTTTTAAGATTTTTTTTTTTTATCAACACTAATTGGGTTTATTGAAACTGACTCTGTCCTTAAAGGCCATTGTACTATCAAAGCCCAAAATTTTCTCATGGCATGCAGCAAAAACAACCACCACCAACACCACCAACACTAAATCCCGGGAAACAGGACAATGCTCAAATCATAAGAGTGAGAAACTGCTGGAGGCGTAAACATAGAAAAGACCAAATTTCATTCTTTCTTTGGTCCAAAATGTGTAGCAAAACAGTAATAGATCATTTAAATATGATTCTGTTGACAGAGCAGATAAGCATAACATACATATAAAGTCGCAATGAGAGAGGGCAATTGCTTTCATATCTCAGCAAACAACTTCCCGTTGGCTATTAAGTTCCCATTTGACCTGGCATTGCTATTTAGAGCCATTAACATGAGTTTATAAGGGGACAATTCTTCTGGTAACTCCAGGTCTAATCTGCCAACATCAGGCTGCAGCACTAATGGGAAACGGAGATTTTTGCCGCTGACACAGTAAAGGACAGGGAAACACATTCATAAACTATTTAAAGTTGTTGGTTGAGTGGAAACTAAGCAAGGAAAACTGCTCTAGTGCATCAAAGACTCATTTCTTTATGCATACTGTAACACGGGGCAGAAAGGTCAAATTCCAAGATCACTCTGCGTTAACAAGCATCAGCATCGTATTTAAGTTGTGACTCAGGAAGAGCTGCTTTTAAGCCCTCTGGGGCAAATAAAGTCTGAAGATACCAAAATAGCACATATTTCATTAGACGCATTTAATAGTTTGGGAAGTCTTAACTCTGTTTTTTAATCTTTTTCTAAAAGCCTGGATTCAAGGCTGGCCCAGTTTATGGAAGTAAATCGGTCTCATCTGATTTTGAATTGAAAAAGCAATTGAATTTTTAGCACTGAATATCTATACATTGTAATTATGAATCTGAATTTTCTTCTTCTAAATTTAACTCTTTAATCTTCTCATAGCCAAATTTCACCTTTAATTTTCAATGTTCAAAAATTCAGAATAAAAAATTCAATATAAAGAATTAAAAAAATCTAAATTCAAGTTGCTTAAATTCGGCCAAATCTGAATGCCAAATTACGGGGTATAAAATTCAACTTATAAATTTTCAAGTTTCTCAAATTCTATAGGCCAAATTTGGATGCCAAAATATGAGGTACAAAATTCAGAGTAAACAGCTGGGAACCCAAGGAAAAAGCTATTGATTCTAGATCAAGTCAAACCAACATCCAGCCAATCACATTATGCTCCACTGGTCACCAGACGCCAAAACTTAAGACAAAGAAGATTTACTTCCATTCCAGGCCCTCGTATGTCATTTCCTCTCTCTTACCAGCCTTTCCTCTCTAACTGTCAAATAATCTTTAAAAAAAACACCATAAGGTCAAGAAAAAAAAATAAAAATATTATATTCAGTTTCTTTAGGTAATAGAACAGATTTGGGCTTCTGAGAAAAAACATTCAGGGGCTGGAGGCCCAGAAGCCACCCCACTTTGTAAAATCTGGTTGTGTGAAGACCTTGTTTTGGAAAATTGTCTGTAAGCACTAAATCACACAGAATACACAAAAATAGATGGGTTAATCTTATATTTCACAAGATAGAATTATTATTAATTATTATTATTATTAATGTACAAAAATAATAAAGATCACAAACCAGAGACAAAGGAAATTGATAACTAACAGCTTTAAACAATCACATCTCATTAAAAGAATATTGTCAGCAAACTAGCATCTGACTTCTCAGTGTAGAGTAAAACACAGAAACATGTTAAGACAGCTGAACATATGATTTCATATGACTTCTCGTCCAGTTTTTAGCAAACAAACATGTTACCTCCATATGACCTGTTTTCACTGTTTCAGTGTTTGCAGTATTCAGTAGTTATTGAATTACCGCATCGATGTTGTATGCCTCTGTTTCTGAGTTATGACACTGAGTAATGGCCAAAAAGGTGCTTTTGCAAAACATCACAATGTCACAGTGAAGTTGACCTTTGATCTTTTGGATATACTAAAATGTCAAAACGTCATCAATATATCCTATTACATATCTGTGTAAAATTTTGTCTTAATTATCAATTCTTGAATTATGACCAAAAACATGATTTGTGCAGTTCATTGTTGACTCGTATTTGAGGTCTGTGTCAAATTTGAAGAAATTCCCTTAAGGTGCTATCGAGATATCTCATTCATGAGAATGAGACGACTGCAAGGTGTGAGTGACCCTGACTTTTGACTACCACAATCTGAGATTATCACTGTTGAGTCCAAGCAGACGTTTGTGTCAAATTTTTAAAAATTCCCTCAAGGTGATTTTGAGATATCATGTTCATGAGATTGGGATGGACACACAACCTGAAAATATAAGACCAGCAGCCACAGCTATTGCTGGGGCAGAAGCATAATGATAAACTAATGTTGTTATCGTAATTTAATTGCACATTAAAATGACAAGCTTGTGACGTAATCTTTAGTTCACTTTTAAAAACTGCATGGGGCTGTCTTCTTTGTATGTAAGGTCAAAGCTTCAAGTCTGAGAACAAGTCAAAAAAAGGATAATATAAAGTCCTCATTTCTGTGACTAAAGGCTTGTTTAAGTCCTAGTCTGAGGTCCAGATATGTGGGCACATTTATCAAATGGTTCTGAGTTTCCAAGAAACATTTTGAGTGATCAGATTTCTATCTCTGCTTCACCCAATATCATGTTGTACCATCTGATCTCATCAGCCACAGAGAAACAAACAGCAGGACAGCGAGGTAGTCCTGCCCACCTGATCACATTGTCATCAGTCTGTTGCTGATAAGCTGGCAATTACAGGAGCAATCAACGTCTCAATGACACCTAATTCCATTAGAGATCTGTCCCAGTGTCCTAAACTGTAATCACTACCTTGGTTTCATTTCTCACTTCTCTCCCCTTTGGCTGACCTTGTTGACACTGCTCGAATCAAACCAGTTTTACTATCTGGAAATAAGATGTCAACAAGAGCTGCACAAACACGTTACCCTCTAAATCTATGCAGAAAAGTGAAAATGAAAGAAGGAGGAACTTGTGCAAAATCCTCTGGTTTTAGTGAGGCGTATAATAGTGCGGACGCTGTTCCATGTAGTTCAGAAAGCAAAGGTTGAGCATTTTAGGCCAATTTATCTAAAAAACATTAACTCCATGCTGGATCAGTGGCAAGGCAGTATCTCTAATGACTTTAGCATAACCCCCCCAAACACACACACACACACACACACACACACACACACACACACACACATAATGAGGATTGGTTTCCCTGAGCAATGAGATGTCCTGTTTGCATTTTTGGGCTGGTATTCAACTGGCCTTGTTGCAAAAGAAGAACCAAACACAGGGGCCGGCTGTTCTATTTTAAAAGTCAGAGGAACAGGTCTAAGCTCGTCGACTGCCTACATATGCCATTAGCAATGCAAGCAATGTTCCAAAGCAAAAGGAAGCCAGCTGAAGAGATGCTATCAGAGCGCTTTCTTGTGTTTTTGTGCCACTCGTGGCCCTCTGCTGTCTAAGGACTAAAACCTCTCCTACCTATCTTCTCCTCCACCCACACATTCTGACATTCACATCTGCTCGCTCTGTCTCCCCAGCGCAATTCAAGCATAAACTGGCCGGTCAAGATTCTTGACAGACAAACGGTTGCATGAGAAAGCAGTGATAAGGTGTGTCCTTCTAATCGTAGTCTGACTGGCACTGAGGAGGTGAGCATGTCAAGGGACTTGCGTGCAGCACAGGAATTTAGGAACAAAGAAAGGCAGATGCCGCCTTTCCCCCACTGGCCTCTTGTCCCTTTATCTCTGGAGCCCATTGGGATCACCAATTACAGATACCATCCCATTATGCTTTCCCAGAGTAATAACATACACTGAGATTTTATTTCAAGCAGCATAATCCAAAAAAATAAATTCAGAATACTACAGCATGTTGTTCTTCTCAATGAGGGATCATTCAGTAGTAGATTACACAACCCAGTTCCCCTTCCTCTACATTTCCTTTTCTCGGCTTTATCTTCAATCAGCATGTTAAGCCTTATTACAATATGCTTCACATGGCGCCAGGGGCTGAGCCCGCTAACCAAGTCTTAAAGGTGCAGTCACACTAGGCACCAATGGAAAGTCACTTTACTGAAAATTACATGAATAAGGAGTAGAAAACTACTTTCAGGTGCACAACTGTTTTATTTCACTGAGCACAGGTTCATTTTCACAGCCAGGCAAATGGGTGGGTTGAGCTCTGACAGACAAAGCTGCATGGCTCTAAAGAAGGCATTTTACTCAATTTAAGATGATTGAGCAAAAGTTTGAAGGCGGACTGAAAGACTACAAAAAGAAACCTGAACATAATTAGCATAATTCTTCTTGCACGATGAGCAGACACTCAGGTGCTGCACATCAACAGGGCCAGACAGCCGGAAAAACGAGGTGAGCAATGCAGACTAGTTGCCAAGTTTTGGTAATAACAAGAAGCCAACGTATTTTAAATCTACAACACATTTTTGGCCACGTGGAGGAAGAGGAAATACAGCGACCTTGTTACCTACAATCACTGCCACTCAAAGCCTCAACTGTTGGGGATAGTATAAACATGATTGGGGTTGAAAAGGGCCTGAATCTCGTGTTTTGCTTTATAAAAAAACAGGTCGGTCCCCAAGGTTATTCATATTTTATTTGATCCCCTCCCCCAAAACTGCAGTAACCTGTATCTTAAGGGAATATAGTCATCATGGTACACATGTAGTGGCCGACAAGGGCAAACATGCCACAAGTCCCAAAACTTTTCCATGAGGAAAGACGTGATATCCAAAACAAAAATTAAAAAAACTTGATGCAGAAAGCCAAAACAATACACTAACAGCAAATGGCAAAAGCGGAAAAGTCAAAAAACAAAAACACACACAAACCCTTAAAACAAATGCAACAGAAACATTCTGCATATCCCGTTAACACAAGGCCTCTGGCCAAGCAGCTACATAAACTGTTGCCCTTTGAAATTATTGTAAAAAAACTAAGCCCATATGTTAAAAAGAATATGTTACTTTTTATGTCGCTCATTACTTCACTTCTCTTCCCACTTCTGAAACAAAACACACTCTTTCCTCTGGTCTCTTACCTGGATCAAGTTGTACCACTTAGCGCTCCCCCTCGAGGCCTGGAGAATTTAGGTTTTGTTGACTGGATATGCAGGATTTTTCTTTTGCATTTATTTTTTGGGGTTTGTGTTTTGTTGACTTTGCATCGCTTCTGTATTTGCAGCATTTTGGCCGAGAAAAACCAAGCTCTAATTCAGAGACAGGACTGTTGTCCTCTGTGGAAAGCCAAAGACAAGTGTTATTACCCGTGACATGACCCGACCAGTCTTCAACTATTGGACAGACTTCCTGCCAGCTCAGTGCTCTGACCCTCTTCCACTAACCCCTCCCATCTGAGATTTATAGTGGCTTGTAATGAACCGAGAGTTATGTTTTCACAACAGAGACCACATTAATTACAGTAAATATTAAAAACAGTTTACAAAATCATTATAAGATCCTTCAATACTATCCATGCCATGACATCAAAATTCACAGTTGATTTCTATTGACGAAGGTGCATTGTAGTCTTCTGTAGGCTACCTTTACCCACTAATAACAACAGATTCCTTTTTATTGTTGGGTATAATATGTTTGAGTTTATTGTGCTGGTAGTCTGTCGTGCCGTTATCTAACGTTGGTAAACCTGATAGCAACCGATAGGCAAACTTATAATCATTTTATGCTCAGTTTCCCCACTTTAGTGAAAAAAAACCCTTCTGTACAAATCTTACCCACATGGTAGCTTTATTTTCAAAACAAACAACACAGATGCCAAGACCCCTTCTATTGGCTTGTTTTTCAAATCTGTTATCTTGATACTAAATACATTTCCTACTTGTGTAAACACAAGCGATCACTTCGTCAGTGTGCAGAAACTAGAGTCAAGGCTGGTAAAGTGTACAGCAGATGAGAATGAGTTTGGCACCTTCCTTCTGGCGAAACGGCAAGTTGGCAGCAGTATGCCCAGGCTGCGCAACAGAAGTTGTCAAAAGTTCACACAGCCTTGTTCATCTGTACACCATCACCTGCAACTCGTCAAAAATGTGATGTGATAGATTGCAGGCCACATATTGTTGGTTTACTTCCATTGATTTATGTATAACATGAACACATCTGTGTGCATAAAACATCCGAGGATTACAAGTAGCTGCTGACAGGCTGAGTATGAAGAAATTCCTAAAAGAGGTGTGTCCTTCCAAACTCCTCAGTATGAGTGACACTGGAGGCAGTCCAGAGGACTCCTACTCCATGAACATCTGCGAACAATCAAACACTGCAGGTAATGTGTCTCATCAAAACAACAAAAAAAAACTTCTTAAATATTTTCAGT
This sequence comes from Plectropomus leopardus, assembly GCF_026936395.1. Classification (NCBI taxonomy): domain Eukaryota; kingdom Metazoa; phylum Chordata; class Actinopteri; order Perciformes; family Serranidae; genus Plectropomus; species Plectropomus leopardus. The sequence continues at coordinate 25,861,789 of NC_142179.1, forward strand.
ATTAAGTATTTCACAGTTGGAAAGATGGTCTTCTCATAAAATGAGGCTGTCAATGCATTAGAAAGACAAAACTGCGTTTAAAATTGGTGCTACATGACCAGAGAAAACAGAGTAAAAGGACATCACTTTTGCTTTGGCTCAAAAGATAGAGAACCTACAACTACCAGAATGCACTCCTCTGCACCTGAACAATAAACGTTGCCGTTGTTGGGTGACGTAATGCGAATGACCTCATTTGACACAATGGCACCCGGCCTTATATTACATTTAAGATGACCTAAAATATATTGCTGAAAACATTTTATTTGAGAAATAGGCATTACAATAACATAATCTTAGTTTATATTGGTTTAGCACCACCTCATTTTATGTTTTATTACAATTTGGTCTGAGTTTGGGAGAGAGAGAGAAAGAAAGAGAGAGAGAAAGAGAGAGAGAGAGACGGGTCTGTCTCTTGATGCACTTTTATATTTTTGTGTCCATGGTGACGGCATGGGTGGCAGGCAATATGAAAATGTGGGTGTACAGCCTGCAGTTCGAGCAACAGTCCCAAGAGCCAGAAAAACTCTGCCAAATGACACACTCTGTGCCATCGGGCAGAGCTCTGCTCAGGAAGGAGCAGGGAGATTTTGTCACTCAGAAGATGGAAGGAAGTTTACCACAATTCATTTTTCACAATCAACTCACATTGTTATGATGAATTTTCATGATGACATATTTGTTTAAATTACTTTTGAACCTTTTTGACTTTTGAACCCATGTATAAATTAAATTGATTTAACTTTTTTAAAAATCTTTATACCTTAGTTTTGTTTTAATAACTGATTAAATAAAAAAATAGACTTCATTTTTTGAATTAAATTCAGGTTAATTTCATGTTTAAAAAATACACATCTATTTTATCTAATATCATTTTAAATCTAATTGAATATAAGTAAACTGAACTTTTTTAAATTAAAGTTATTAGATACAGTTTAAGGGCATGAGGCTGCCGTGTGCAAAAACTGAGACCGAACATGAGTAAAAGTTAAGAGACACAAAAGTCTGAAGAGGAAAAAAAAACTTCTGATCTGAAGTGGAGGTACTATTTAATTCTATTTCATTTCCACATTTATTTGATCTAATTTACATTTAAATTGAACTGAATCTAAGTTAACTGAACTTGCTTGAATTAAATCTAATTAAATATAGTTTATGGTATAGGCCCACTGTATGACAGACAAAGTGTGGAATAAGTTATTACATGGAAACTCATGCTGTATATATTAAAGTATCATTTAAAGACAAAAAAGAAATACTTGTATGCATTATTAAATTCTACAGGTTGCAACTGTAAGTTACCATATTTTTTTTCTTTTGACATTCTCAGTTACCCAGCATGTGGGTGTTCCCCCATGAGAGTAATGTTTACATTTAATACATATAGCTTTTGTTTGCATACATGCAAGTGTGTGTGTGTGTGTGTGTGTGTGTGTATGTGTAGGATGGATATAATTGGAGGAATGCAGCATATAAGGGACTGGGGTAGCATAAGTATTAAGGTTAAGAGACGAGGGTTCAGGCTCAGGTTAGAGATTAAGGGATGTACAAAGTCAAGTCAGATTTCTTTTTTTTTTCTACAGAACAAGGATGATGTGTACTAGTGCGAGTGAGTGCTGCTTGATGTGAAGGTATGTCCTCATTTTATCCATTATATCAGGTGAATATTCACATTTTATTGTAAAGAATTACAGACACAGCTGCATGAAAAACAGCTCTGTGCAAGAATTTATCAGAGAGCTTTCCTTCTGAACCTTAAAATACAAGAAATGACTCAGTCTATAATGAGGCCACTTAATGTGGGTGGTGTGGTGCAAAGTAAGATACAATGACCAGCCTTGAAACACTGTGGATAGAGGCACTGTGCTTGCAAATGTACATGACAAGTCAGTGGAAACATTTGGTTACTGCAGTGTGACCACTAAGGATGCAGGCCAGTCAAAAGGGGTTCTGTGAGCCCAAATAAGGACTGTTTATGTCCTTAACACAAAAAACAGCTTAAAGCTGATTGACGGGTTTCTCATGTCCTAATTATTATACATTGGACTTCATGCAGCCGGAGAAAATGGGTGGTACACCTTGTTTATTAAGAAAGGCCCAAACCTCTTACTCACTGCACTGCAGTTTGACATTAGTCTGGAAAATGTGTGACTGTAAACACTGTGTATGTCAGCACGTCACTCCAGGTAATGTCTGCAGAGTGTCTCATTTTTCACTGATGTTTACAATATTAGAGCAGGACAGTGAGAGTTTGCTGTGCAAAATGACCACTCTGGATACATTCAAAAGTATTTGCTTGGAACAATTTAGACACTCCTGAATAAATAAATGTGGTATAAACAGACAGAAGAGCAAATTAACTGGTTTCAAATCCACTCGATGCCACAACAAGAATTCTCTTCAGTCTTAAGTAATCATTTAGAGGGCAGGGATGACCAGACAACACTGTGATTTCTTGAATTATCCGTTATCTTTCTGATCAACCATGTTACAGTTTCACAGACAACTGCTCTGCACTCTTTCAACAACAACTAATTTGCCAAACTACAAAACAAAAAGTGGTGTGCTATAGTATCAGGGACACAAATCATGAGCACCAACATTGATCTTGCCTCTGTAAATGAATTAAAGTTCACCAAAGTTGAAAGCCATTTGAGGTGAATGTACAAATTCACATTTCTGCTACAAGCCAAGTCACCCCTTTGCTTGAACTGATTGGGCCTCATTCACCAATGTCCTCCTAAGTTTTTTCTTGATTTGTTCTTAAGAAAAGTCCTACGTAAAGTCTACGTCTGATACATGACGTCCTCTTAAACTCCAAAACTGTTTACACCTGTGTTCTTATTGTGATGGATCCCAAATCTTTGCACGTTAAAAGCCTGTGCCTGTTAATCCCAATTAGCATAGGTGAACGCCCCCAAACGGACAAGGGCTTGAGGCTGCAGTGCCGTGTGCACAAACTGAGTCTGAACACGAGGAAACGTTGAGAGACACGAAAGTCTGAAGAGGAAAAAAATAAAACCATCTGTCCTGAGGCGGAGGTATTTCTGCAAAGAGTGAACACCAAATTAACTGCCATATTTAGTAGCGTAAAATAACACAAAAAGATAAATGGGATGCTAAAAATATGCGTTAATCAATCACCCAACCTGCAAACTGCAAACTTTATGCATCACACAACTGCCAGGACTGACAACAAAGACGAGTGGTACTCCAAGAAGTGCATGTGTGTGTTCATAGGAGACAGAGATGAAGGAGAGGCAAAGAGAGGGGGAGAGAAGGTTAATGCAGACGATTTCAAGCAATATTTCTGTAAGATATTAACAACTTACTGCGTCACTTTTTGTCCTGCTCGTATATTTTCTAGCTTGCCCATTCATTTATTATTAGATGACATGGTTTCCATTAACATAAATGATGTGAACTGACTTTCTTCGTAAGACAGGTCGTAATAGTTTTTTTTAAATGGTGAAAATAGTTAATAAAATATTATACACTAAAAAAAAGTTAATGTAAAGTAAATCCTATGATATTATACAACTGCAAAATTTAAGAAAACACAATAGCTCTTTATTCTGCAAAAACCTCAACACAAACTATGTTCTTACCTAGGAACAAATCCCAAATGAGAAAACATTGTTGAATATCAGAATCTTCAAGTGGATTTTAAGAACAAAATTTCTCTTAGGAATGGTTGGTGAATAAGGCCCAATAAAAGAAAATGGGAGGAAAATTTGCCAGTGTTATTTCTGTGCATGTGGACTATTTGTTGGAAATACTAGATAAGAATATGGCTCTGTGGAGTTAAAGATGATACCCTGTACTGTATCTTGCATTCAGCTCACGAGGCTGTGCCGCCTACTGCAAAGTGTGACAAAAGATGTGTTAATTACAGACAAAACAACATTAACAAGGATAAAAACAATCCAGGTTTAAAAAACAAACACTGCAAATATTTAATGAGGTGTCTCTTAGGCCTTAAACGTGAACACAATATTACCCAAATTTTCTCTCTGCTGTTTTTGTGCCCTTATTTTACTTTCCTAAGCTCAATTAACTGTCTGTTTTGCCTCACATTCTTCTTTCGCTCTGACCAAACTGTCACAACTCCGATCATCCAGACTTCCCATGTGGCTAATCTTTATCCAGCATGTTTACCTGACAGGAGATTTCACCTGGTGGATCTCACCTGGAACGCCATCAATAATTCAGTGAGATCACAGGTGGTAATGAGCAATTATGGTGATTAATGTCAACTAAACTCCTGCTGGCTGCAGAGGGCCGACATGCTGCTGACACCAGCAGTAGTCATTGATCCACCGGGGACCAGATGAGAGCTGAACCAGAGCCCTTTTCTCTCTGTCTGTGTGTCTCTGTCTCTGGCGCCAGCACCATGCACTCCTGCCTTCCTCACTCTGACACTGATGCAGAGGATGATCAGGAGCAAAGCACTTGTTTTTTATTAAGATATAAAGCCAGTGTCAAATGCTGACTCTAATTTATTGCTTGCCTTTAAGCAATAATGGCAGACCTTGTGGCTGTATGGATTTTTAATAGCATGTTGTAATGGCCATCGCCAGCAGTTCCTGCAGATTTACAACCTGCTAACGACCTACTCCTGCTGACTGTGAGTTCAGGAGTTGATGTCAATATCACAAGCAGCACGACAAAGCAAGCAGGCCACATTTACTTTTGTTTCAGTGTTTACCAAATGGAAACGCCAGCATGGATATCGTTCATACCATGTTATTATGACAGTGCTTGGCTTTCAAAACTAGCCTAACAAAATACTCCAACTAACCTGCTGTCTGTAGCATGTGTCCTGTTTTGCACATACGGTTACCCTTGGTCATTAGGTTGAGGCCTGTACAAGTACTCCCAAAGAAAACACAAGCAAAGCGTCCTACATGTTGAAGAGCGACACTTAATTAACTGCCAAAAGTAGAGACGCTAAGGTGGAGGATTTCACTTAATAGACGTAACGTGAGAAGCGAAGACTCCCACATCCTCCACATACACATGTATGAATAACATGTATCATCGTATGTTGTTACGCATACATGCATGAACAGATTTCATTGTATATACATGCAAACAGTAAACTGATGACAGAGCAGCCATCGTGACTCAGTTAAGAAGATAAAACACACATCAGAATGATCACTTCTCCTCTATTAGCCTGAACAGGATTTTATGGAGCCTGGAGTTCACCACCAGAATTATAGACTTTTTGCTCAAACATAATGAACTAGCAGACTGACTAATTAATGACTTAATTAACATGATGCATTATAAAACTTAAAGTAAAAAGTCTCTTAAATTGATGAAATGTTAAAATGAAAAGGAAGAGTTACTTTGTTTTAAGGTTATAAATATCATTTTTGTTATTCCATTTATTTATGTATCTGCCTGTCATATTCCTTTGTACAGCTTCAATTTTGTGACCGCTTTTTTCTGAAGACATCTGTTCTGGAGTTTCGTTTGTGCAGCTGCTACATGTTAGCAGGAGGCTCGCCAACAAGAACACAAATTAAAATTGTGAAAGTCTATAATTCATCGTTTATAATCATAATTATACAAGTCATACAAAAGTAGTAACCATCTTCTTATGTTCTTCAACGCCAAAAAGCAAAAATAAGCATATTTTCCAAAATGTCAAACTATACCTTCAGAGGTCCAGTGTGTAGGATTCTATTAGAAATTGTATATAATATTCATGTTCTTCACTGTGTTTTCATTAGTTTATAATCACCTGAAAACAAGAATTGTGTTGTCATTACCTGAGCCGTGCACTGGACATCTGGAGCGGGTCCTCTTTCAGGGAGTCCGCCATGTTGTTTCTACAGTAGCCCAGAATGGACAAACCAAACACCACCTCGAGATAGGGCCATTCACGTTCTCGCATTTTGATGTCGGTCACCGTTGTTCTCCTACACAGTTGGTACAGGGAAGAAGTTTAAATTAAGTTAGCTACTGAATTCTACACAATTGACTTTTAAAATGCTGCATTAAAAAATTAAGGTAAGGTTAAACTGATAAATTGTTTATCTACTTTAGAGGTGGAGAGTAAAAAATACTTGGCTTTTAAATATCACTTTTTTGTTATTTCATTTACTAATGTATATGCCTGTCATATTCCATGTGACAGCTTCCATTTTATAACGAATTTGATCTTAAGACATCTCTTTTGGAGCTTTGATTGGCCGGTTGGTGCACGTTGACAAGAGTCTGGCCAACCAGAACACCCAGGCTGCATCCTCTTATCCTTCTTACCCCTAAAAAGCGAATAGGCATATTTCCCAAAACTACACTTTTAAAGGTCCAGTGTGTAGGATTTATGGGAATTTATTGGCAGAATTTTTATATAATAGTCATAGGGTTTCATTAGTTTTATAATCACGTGGAAATGAGAATTCTTGTGTTTTAGTTTAGAACAAGCTGTTTATGTCTGCATACGGAGCGGGTCCTCTTCTACAGAGTGCAGCATGTTGTCCTACGGTAGCCCACAACAGACAAATCAAACACTCTAAGGCCATTCACATTTTCTCATGGGCCACTGCAGTTCTCCTTCATGCTTGACACACAGGAGAAATTCTGCAACTTCACTGCTTAATGCCTAAATCCTACACACCAGACCCTAAAGATATTCAGAGCATTTTATTACTAAAGGTATAAACAGAATAATAAATACATACATTTTGATGCAAATGAGGCGGATGGAAGTTTAAATGTAATCACAAAGCCAAATATAAAGAGAAGCAGAAGACATCTGTGCTCTGAGATGTGAATAATGCAAAAGGTCCTGTCAATTTTATGAGCTTGAGAATGGAAGCATCTGTATACATTCAGCTTGGTTTTCAGAATGAAATACTTAAAATAGCCTGACACTGGTCTTAAATGTCTCTCCAGAGTTTATGGAAGGACATCAGTGCCTCTGCACTCCCTGTATACTGCCCCCCAGAAGACACTCCACTAAATCTCCGCATGTGGTTCCACTCAGCGCATAATGAGCGTGATTTACCAACAACATGATAGTTATGGAAGACTGGACAACCCTCCTCTCACCTCAACACATGATCTCACGCTATATAACTGCTGGCCAGGGAACTACTTTTTGGCTCTAACCCCCACAGGATGCACACATGAGGAAGAAATGTTCTCCAGTCAAATTTAATTTCCTTTACGTAAATCACAATACATGTTATGCATATTATTATATTACAGATTTTCTACAAGAGCCGTCAGTAGTGTTTGGGGGTTTTTAGTTTTGCATTTGGAGCCATGCTTCTCCTTCAAGTCGTGTTTAGCTTTTCTGGCTAATGTGGAGTTTCCTGTGCCACAGGAGGCATTCATAAACATCTGATGTACAGAAAAGTCACAACAATCCAAACTGTGGTTGAGGCATTGTGTGAAAACTAAAAATATGATGGGATTTAATCTGGATTTCAATCACAGTCGTTAAACCTGTAGGATCATGAACATGGCACAGATTGTGCGGTCAGATTAGATGTGGAGCCTTATTTTTAAAGTAGCATGAACCCTTTCGTTTCATGTTTACATTCATACCACACTAGCTCTCGTTCTACCTCTGACAGATGAAGACATAAAATTCTTGTCTCCTGGAAAAGCAATGGTTGGCACTCTGGCAGATCCAAACATTTTGAGGAGCCACTCATTGAAAAATCTACATCTCGTGTTTAGCAAATGACCTGTTATCAGTCCTGCTGAATATGAGAGAACTGATGTCGGCAACATGTAGCCTACACCCTCCGGCTTTCTCCACTGACATTGAGTGGGAGACTGACTGCCTGGACTTTAGCACGCATGGGAGTGTTGGCACTGACCAGATGGATTGTGTTGTGAATTGAAACGTAAGCTTGTAAAGTCCAGATGGCTGCCACGGATAATGCCTTCCCAATACACAGTTAGTCTTGACAGAGAAATACCAGAAGTTTTTTTGACTATTAGTTGATTGGGACATATTTCCTGTGAGGTTTCCATGGAGAGGAGGGAAATATTCCCAGGGAACAGTATATGTGGGCGCGAGCATGTCATAAACGGGCTTTCAAAAAGTCTTATGACTGCTCTGATGAAATACAGCCTGCCATCATGAACTGCAATGTAAATCTGTTTTTTTCCCCAAAGGGAGCATGCAGCTGCTGTCCAGAGTTAACTCACTTCATACAATGCCCGAAACAGGTAAGGGTGTTGTAAACATTTTGGTGTTAATCTGAATGACTAGGAGATCATTTAACATGTTGCCACTGTTTCAGAGAAAGGACTTCACACATTTGGCACAAATGGTTAAATGACGTCATACATGAGGAAATGAAAATGTAAAAATGTAAAAATGTAAAAATGTAAAAAGCTAATTTCGTATCTTACTGTCCCCTGTTATGCCCACTGTCATTCACACTGAGCCTCTTTCACAAATCTGAAAGAAACATTCAGAGGCATGTAGTCAGCAACTTGTGCTTTAGATGTAATCCCAGCACATCTTTTTAAAGAGGCCAAAAATAATGTGGGCACCTCTGTTGTTTCTATTATAAATACCTCATTAGTCACTGAAAACTTTCCATGCAGTTTTAATAATGCTGTCATACAACCCCTCTGAAAAAAATCTAACCTTGACCTTTTATTTATTTTCCAATCAAGCTTCTTTACAGTACAGAGACAGCTCTCCTTAAAGTGACTATCGCCTTCTTTTAAAATGCAGATGGAGGGCTCTGTTCTAGTTTAGTTCTTAATATCAGTGCGTCCCTTGATATTAAATTCTTAGAAACCATCTGGGTGACTGGGCTGGTATCTCGGGTATCTTGGATCAGAAGGATCGGTACCAGGCCCAATCTCGCATTTTTCAATAGACGGGGAATAATTATTTTAAGCACGTGCCCCACCCGCTTCTTTGTTTATGTCCGCATCACACAGGTGTTGTCAGCAGAGAGTATGATTTGCAGGAAGTTTTCAGGTTTTTATCTTGATGCTACAACCCAAATAAGTAGAAGTTGTTACTATACCACTTTGTGGAATTTAAATTTCTGTTTTTCATTTTTAATGAAGTAGTTTTACTATAATGCTGTAATAAGATGAATTGTGTCCAATTTTTATTTGTTGTTACTTACTCATTTATAGTGTTCTGTACTTTTAGTCCACTGCTGCACTAAGTGCATTTGAGAGAAATTCCTGAAGACACATTTTAGTTTACTTTGTTATTTTGATGAAAAAACAAATGCTACACTAAGAGATTGAGGGATCATTTAGTTTGTTTACTTGGTTATTTTCTATTTTTTTTAAAGTGCTGGGATAAGAGCCATATAAAAATATTTTTAGTTTGTATACTTGGTTATTTTTGTAAAAACAAAATTAAAAATATATATACCACAATGACCCCAATAGCTTTATTTCCCAGCATCACAGCCAAAATAAAATTAAAGATTGGACACGGACCTACCTGAGCTCAACGATAACAAAACAGAGGTTTTACTGATCCGTCCACACTACAAGACTGAAGTGCTCAAAGCCAGCTGTTTTTTGTTTTGTTTTTTTTTAAGCTCTCTATGCTGTACACACTGCCAGAAATTTGGAAGTCACATTTGGGTCCAAACCTGCTTTTGAAAAGCAGGTCAAAGCAGTCATTCAAGTTTTTCTCTATAATTTTTTTTTTCTGTCCTCCAGCAGTCGGAGAAGGTGATACATGCTTTTATTTTTCTAGACCTCAGTTAGGAGCAACATTCATGGCTACAACAGGTTCAGACCACAAGGGACTATACCATACCTGTCTTCGCATCACATCACTCTGGTTTCCTATACATTTTAGAATCAATTTAAAAAATGTTATTACTCACTTTTTAAGCACAACTTGGCCTGGCCAGCAGAATACATGATGTATCTCTTAATACCCTATGAGCCTGAAAATGGTTTTATAATCAGCTAGTCAGCTGCTTCTTGCTGTTCCCAGGTCTAATTTTGTGAACAGAGGCATCATAATTTCGCTGTCAGGGCTCCCAAAACTGTGGAATGGACTTCTTGTAGAGATACGATTATCGACATCTGTATCCACTTTTTAAAAACATTTAAAAACGCATTTTTTTCGGATGGCATTTGACAAAGTTCCAGTGTTGTGCGTCCATGTTTATTTGCATATGTGGTGAAGCGTATCTACAAAGCATGTGTGTATATGTAATGTATGTGCCTTTTTGTGTGTTTGTATGTATATATTTACGCACAGTTATGTTTTAGAACATATAAATCGAGCTGCACGGATTGATCTGCTTATATGGTCTGTGAAGCATTTGTTACCATCTCTTTTAAAAAGTGTTAAAAGTTAATGTGCTACTATTATTAATATGAATGACTGCATGCAAAACATTGTAATATTACCATGACAGGACCTGTTCTGTAATGTTGAGAAAAGCTGTCATGGCTGATTTCACTATCAACAACTCCTCCTGTGCCAGCTGCCTTGCTTGACTACACAAGGACCAGGTCCAGGTCCACCAATGGCATCTTCTCACGCAAAGACAAATGAGCATCTATCAAGCTGTCAGCTCCACAACAGTGACCTTCATCTACAGAAATGCAGTCAGATGGGGCCTCAAGTTTAAAAAGGCGCCAGTGTTTTGCTTTTGCCCGCTTTTCCCTTTTGTGAATGCACTCACAATTCCACAACTTCCTGTCTGATGAGTGACAAAGTGACCCAGACAAAAAAAAAATCCTTTTCAAATATAAACTTAAGGGTGACCAAATGGGATGAAAGACATGTGATGGCAAAGAAAAGCATGCCACAGTGTAATTAGATTAAACATCTATTAGATCTCTCTAAAGGCTATTTGTTTTAGCACTGACATTTATTGGTAACAAATAAATACAAATGCAGACAGCTTTCTGCTAATTGCAGATATCGAAACTCAAGTTCAATGACTTAAAGAAATGGGTAGTATGTCCAGTGTCTGTTGAAATACATTTATTACCCTAAATTGATGCTATATCTAAAGTGCAAATCACAAAAAAAAACATGTCACTGTGTTTTCACAGGAAACTGGAGCCAGCAGCAGGTTATCTTGGCATACAGACTGCTGTGTCTTTAGGTAAGAAATCCACCGATCCACACCACTAAAATTCACAAATGAACACGTTGTGTCTTATTTGTTTATCCATACAAAAACACAGATTTTACTGGCATTAGACAGGCTGGTAGTTTGACTGTGTTGCCCTCCAACAGAGCCGGGCTAACTGTTTCCCCATCTCTTTATTGTAGGCTAAGCTAAACATCCTTTGGCTGTAGTTTAATATTAAACGGACAGATAAGAAAGAGATACTGACCCTTTCTAACTCTCAGCAATAAAGTGTAGCTTAGCTGCTTTGTAAAAGAGTACATAATATGACTGATGCCATGTGTTTATTTAGCATTACAACTCAGTGATGCTCAAAGCCTCTGCTGTGATAAAGTAGCATTAATATTTTGGCAAAATCTTTGAAACTTTGGCATTCACTATTGTATGTTGAACGGGTTTAACCTGAAAAAAAGAAGTTTATTTGGGGCAGCGTTTGTGAACATACCACTGCTGTTGACTTATCACCTTTCAATTTTATATGGTTAATTTCAAATTATTGGAATACTCAGGGCAAAAATCATCATGAATGGTATGTTCAGTAAAGAGGTATGAAAAGTATTCCCTCTTCTCATTAAGCAGAAATAAAATGCAATGTGGGAATAAAACCAGAGCAATCACAGCTGCAGTCGTACAGCTGATCAGACCAAAGAAGGAACTGCTCGGTGACAAGAGAGCTCAGCGCCGCAGCGGTGCACTGGATATCTGAAGTGAATCGCATGGAAGGCATTTGCCTGATTGTTCTTCTTCAGCGCACCGACTTGAGTAACAGCGAGATAGCCATCTATTATTTTCTTTTACAGCTTTGAGTCAAAGAGAGGGCACTTATTTCCTGTTCTCTACAGTCGGGGTTGCCTCGTGCCTTGTGGTCTGCAAAGTTGACCACAAACTGGATAACAAATAAACCTTTAGAGTTGGTGTATTACAGTGTAGATAATGAGCTATAATCACAAACAGCGAAACTTGCCAAGACAGTCCAAAACCTTCATGTTTACTGCAAAGCCCATACTCAAATGAATGACAAAACATGTTGTTGAGCCTTGAAGTGTGTGCTTGACATACTCCAGCATCATTTGACAATCAGAACAGAAGCCAGCAGTGGAAAAGCCTGTCATATTGTTGACACAGTCAGGTGACAGATACACTTAATGGGTTAACAAGCTTAGTGCAGCTGCTACACTCAACACAGCATCAGCGACATTCAAGAGTAAAGAGCTGACAGTCATCACATACTTTGAAACTTACAAGAAAACAACATGTGCCACAAAGATAATTTTTCAATTTTGACACACATTATACGCTCTAACGCAGGATTAACTCACTGCCTATAGTTGTAAATGTGTGTCATTTTGTGTGTGTGTGTGTGTGTGTGTATGTGTGTGTGAGTCTCTGAATGTGTGTGTGGCTCTGTTAGGGTACTGATCCCTGTATGGCTTCGGCACACTTTTCAACTCCTCCCCTCTGCCTTCAGCCGGGGTGTGATTAGAGCCAATACAATCTTGGTAAAGAGAGAGAAAGAGAGAGAGAGGGAGAGAGAGAGAGAGAGAGAGAGAGAGAGAGAGAGAGAGCAAAAGAAAGAGTGGGCAGCCACTCTGGTGCACTCTGGTGGTTCCTGCAACAGCGTCACTATTGCTTGATCTCCAGCAGTCCAACTGTGGCATTGTGGCTCTTGCAAGATTTAATGGAAAACACTGCAAACTACTCTAATCCCACTGGACGTATCTAAATGGACTCGGCCGGATTTTCTTCTCGAAAACTTTTTTTCACTAATGTTTCCTGGATTGGTGAAAATGTTGGAACTCTGTGAGCTAATATTGCTTCAGCCCTGAGGACAGTTTGGATACATCTTTTTGGGAGAACATGCTGTCGTTGCCCACACCAGACGAACTGCCATCAACAATCAAGTCTTGGGAAACATGGGAAGCCACCACAACCTTTTGAATACAAACAAGACGTCAAAGGTGTAAAATGTGACTGCAAAGCAAATCATATTTTTTTATTTATTGAGAAAATTTATGATGCTTGTAAGAAGTGCAGATTCTTCAGTTTTGGTAACTAACTAACTTTGGTAACCAGCTGACTGTGAATAATGGATGGCAACCTGAGCACTTCAGCATCCTATGTGCTTAACAGAACAGAGCCCTATCACGCTGCTCTGGGACCCTGGAGCCTCATCATACTGGTCATCATCATACTGACGATAGTGTTGGGAAACCTGCTCGTCATCATCGCTGTGGCTCGCACGTCACAGCTACAGACCACCACAAACATTTTCATTATGTCCCTGTCTTGTGCGGACCTCATCATGGGGGTCCTCGTGGTGCCTCTGGGGGCCACTATTGTAGTGACAGGTAACTGGCAGCTCAGTGACACATTCTGTGAGTTCTGGACTTCTGTGGACGTCCTGTGTGTGACGGCGAGCATTGAGACGCTCTGCGTCATCGCAGTGGACCGGTATATAGCCATAACGAGGCCGCTCCGATACAAAGTGCTACTTAATAAGTGGCGCGCCAGGGTAATAGTTTGTTTAGTGTGGGTTGTGTCCGCTTTAATTTCCTTTGTGCCAATCATGAAGGGGTATTGGCGTGATAATGACGACCCAGCAGCGAGGGAGTGCTATGAAACCCCTACATGCTGCGACTTTGTGACAAACAGGGCCTTCGCCATTATATCCTCTATAGTGTCTTTTTACATTCCACTGCTCATAATGATATTTGTGTATGCAAAAGTCTTTCTAATAGCCACACGGCAGGTCCAGCTTATAGATAAGAATCGCATGCGTTTCCAGAATGAGTGTCAAACAGCACAGTTACAAGTTGGCCTCCACATCAACAATATCCTGCCGACGTCGTGTGCAGGTTCCAGCAGCGTAGCGCGGAGAAAGAGTGCCAAGCGCAGGCCTTCCCGGCTGATGCTCGTCAAAGAGCACAAGGCGATCAAGACTTTGGGAATCATCATGGGGACCTTTACTGTGTGCTGGCTGCCATTCTTTGTGGCCAACATCATAAATGCATTTGAAAGAGACATTCCCTCAGAGAGGATCTTCCGACTGTTAAACTGGCTGGGTTACATCAACTCCGGCCTCAATCCTATCATCTACTGCAGGAGTCCGGAGTTTCGTACTGCTTTCAAGAACCTCCTTGGCTGTCCGTGGCTGTACACCCCGCGGCTCAATGCTTTCTATAAAGAGTTGCGGACGCGCTGCTCCTGCTTTCTGTGGCAGGCTGAGTCAGGCACAGCCGGCTCTTTCCACAAGTCTCCCAGCAGTAGGACTGAGGGCAACGAGAGAGTGGCGAGTACTCAGGGAAGCATTAAAAGTGAGGAGGCTTCCCTCGGTCCTCTGCAGTCTAACGGCAACACGCAGTTCAGCGAATTATCAGAACCAGAACCCAAATTGTAAGTTCCCTTGTCTTCATTTTGTTTTACTCACACAATCCTTTTTAAAGTATGATGAATGTTTGAAAAATGCCCCCTTTCAACAATCACATCAAAACTCCCACCTCCTCAAGTACAAACTGTAAAATCTGACTTTAAAGACAATGAAAGGAATCATTTTGACAGCTAATGTTGGACATCTTGCCCAACTACGGAAAATATTTAATAATCTACAGTTAAGTCACACTCAGTGTTTTAACTTTTTAGATTTTTTAAATTAATTAGACAATTAATTAAAATGCATGACCTATTATTACATAATTTAATCTAACTTCATCTTTTTTGAAAGCAACTCATGAACTTTTGATCTAAACTCTACAGCGAGGTGCATCAGGGAGTAAGTGACCACGGCCACTGGTTTCCTTTTCACCTTTGTCCTTTCTCTTTTTTTTTCATCAACAGTTACTGTTAAATCTGTGTTATATCATGTGACGTGAGCTTTTGAACAACGTAGAATCGATGTCACGGAGAGTCAAACAATTTTCACTACTTGCTGTTTTTGTACGTCCTTTTGCAGATAACAAAGCTCTATCAAATGACAGCGATAAAATCCATCTTTGGATGTGCTCTTATTCATCAATGTGGTACTGTCTGAGAATAAAATAGCTGCGGGGTGTTACTAACATTACAAAATCAAAAGTGAAACTCAATCATTTGATTTTGCATGAATCAACAAATGTTGAAGGACTGTAGCTGTATCAGTTACTGCGTTACCTGCATTCAATATTTGAATCCAGCCGATGTCAATAGCAAAATATTGTTTGTACTGTGTTTGGGGTGGGTATATTGTTGGCACACTAGTTAATAACAGTTAACAGTATTATCTCATTTACATTTTATAGAAACCTTCAAACTGTAAAATGTAGATCCTTTTTATCATTTCATTGCCTAAAAACAATCCCATAATGACAAAGATGACTGTAAAGAGGCTCTGTATAGAAGTACAGGGTGATTTGTCATTTGAGGACATTTCCAAATAATAGTGAGGCTCTCTGCCTGTCAGTGGGCCTCAGAGTGCCCTGCCCAACACCCACTGCAGCAGATAAATCTTTATCACTTATGCACAAGACTTCCCCTATAACTAGAGAGCTGTTTACAAGTCTGACAGCCAATGAGAACACCCTCATTAACACAGGTTCAACCAGGCTGGTTGAATACACCACTACAAGATGACAGCGGGCCTGTCACCGAATACAAGCGGATATGTTGTAATGAGTTACATCATAACTCTAGAAAGATCTGGAAACAATTTTAAGAAAGTAATCTATTAAGTAAATGCTGACTATCTATGGTCTAAGAATAATGCCATTTGCATATTATTTATTACTGAATAGTGTGCTCTGAAATTGAATTGAGTAAATATAAAATCTCAAAACTGAATACAATTCAATGACGTTTTTGAATGCCTGGTTATCAAAATTCAGATGTTTTAAGAGATTCAAAATTGAATTCCCAGAAAGCTTTAAATTTCAGATATTATTATAGCAGTACAGTTTTAAAAGTCAAACGAGGCAAAGAATATACGTTACTTAACAAAGCATGAATGTACAAAATGTAAAATCTCGTAAAAAGGAATAATTAATCACCATGTTTGGCTGACGTTTCCAACATGTGTCACAATTGAAGGTTTTTGATGCGATTTTAATGTCACAAACTTAAATTGTAGCTCATTTCCAATATCATACACACTGTAAATTTAAAAGTGTTTGAAATTAAGATTAAATCTATCCATTTAATTCCAGTAATGTTTGAACAAATATAAAATAAGTAGCTCAGTTTCAGAGCATAAATTTCCAATTCACAACTCATAATTCAATTTTATTTGAAAAGTGGCACATCTCCTGTACTGCAGCCGTCGCTTTGCTATGTGAATCCCCACAAGTAACCATGCTTTATTAGAGTGGGTTGTTTCATTTTAAGTATTTACTTCTCACTATATGTCATATTTCTCTTCTCTTTACATGACATCGTCTCAGCGGAATTTTAGACACATAATCAATGGGAGTGTAAAACAGGAGACATTTAGGAGCGTATAAAAGTCTTCCTTAAAAGGAGCCTGGTGTGATCTGTAGTAAATCACCCCAAGGGGAAGGCTCAGTGGACTCACCCTGCGCTTTGAGCAGGATTACAAACATAAGTGAGACCAGCCGCTTGAGAATGACTCTGGCAGGGGCTGCGGCTTGAAGACAGGTTTGACGAATGAATACGACAAACAGTTCCAGGTACAGTCTGGGGGGCTGAAGTGGTTAGTTATTGCTTCAGACTGCCCACACTGGGCCTCAGTCATCCCTGACAACCTTCTATATCTATTTAACTTCCAACACAAAAGAGTGATGGAGCTGCATATTTCCTTTAAATCCTGAGACAACATGGAACAGCAGGTTTGGTTAAGCCAGGAGCTGATGTATCACAGGTCTGATAAAAAGCGAGGCACAACCACTGAAATGAATGGTTACTAGGTAGGAGTGGCAGCACTGCAGAGAATGGCCATTATCACCAGTTACTTTGTTTTCATAGAAATACATGCAGGCATATCACTGTTGCTCTTATCAACACCCACAGCAGCCTTCAGCTTCTGTCACGTATGCACCATGTGATATGACAAGTTCAATTTTTCACAGATTCTCTGTGTAACAGCATCTCTAATCCAGCTATCTCTGTGTTTTGGTCATCAAAGTTGAAGTGGAGGCTAATGCCCGTAACTTTTTTTCTCCACAGCATTAATTTATCAAGCTGTCTCTTGCTTTGTTTTGGTCAATCATAGTGCTCTGAAGTGAGAAAGGCAGCTACTGCATTAGTCTTAATATGTGTATTGGAGGTATTTAAGAGAAAATCTTCATGTATTTAAAAGGCACCACAGTGTTTTAAGAGCAGAGGGACTTTGTTAGCACAGTTTATCCATGATTGAAAGCACTAAAATTAAGCTAACAAAGTGGAATATATTATTTCAAACAGCAGCCAACTAGGTTGTAGACTAAACTGAGTTGTGAATGTGGAGCAGAAATGAAGAGTCTAGACTGGTTTAGAGCATAAACACAGGACTAATATTCCTGCAGAATTACTTGCGCCACGCAGGCACACAGAATCATTATCACAGCTCATACTCTGCGGGAAACGTGTGCTCAAGATGTGTCAGTGCATCAAAATTAAAGTATCAAGAGATGCACATGAGGAAACGACTTATTGACTTGTTGGTGAGAAAATCAGCTCTAAAGAATGAAAGACACCTTGCATGGCCACCAAATGCACATTAAAATGCCCTCCATGTTATGAAAAAAAAACTATCAGGGCTGACCTTAACACTAATAAGCTGCCATTGCTGCCTCAGTAATCAACGTCCAAATCAGTATTTGAATGCCTCATAAATCCAAAATAGCCAATAAATTAAGAAATCCAACATCATTCATTATGCATCAACATTAGAACAATAACATTTAAACTCTGATCGTTTTGTGACTTGGCTCACTCTCATATAACATTAATAACCAGCAGTCTAATCTTACTGAAATTAGGACTGTTTAACCAACAGCCCTACAGATTTGCTAGCAAGATGTCAAAAAATTCAAGCATCTTGAATAGTTTCAAAATTGACTAAGATGACCCCCGAAAGTAAAGTGCCAGATACGCCAAAAGAAGCTGGCATATTACAAATCTACAACAAGCTTGACAAATCAAGTTTTGTTTTGAATTGTTTTATATATATATATATATATATATATATATATATATATATATATATATATATATATCCTTTGGCGTATCTGTGTCCTAACTAAATTTAAATTGTCTGAAACAAATTTGTTGTAAGACTGAACTCTGAACAAAAAAAATGTGGAAGCTCTTCGAGGCTCCTCTTACCCCTTAAAAGGTGTTAAATGGTTTAGTCAATATTAGTATTTTTTCTCAGCCTAAAGCTCCTGCTAGAGGCTGCAATCATCCCTTTAATTTAAAGTTATAGTTTACTTATGTATGAAAAACTTCACAATATGAACAGCAGTTAAAAAGGCTTCAACACCAGCCACGGATCAATGTGCTAGGTACCCCAACAGAAGGGTGGCAAAAAATGGGGACGGTTTTATTGGTACCGTCCACAACTTGTCACAGTGGAAATATAAAATAACTGTTCTAATGTGTGCAAAATGAACCCAGCCGGACTCCCTGCTGTAAAAGAGGCTTTAACGTAGCTAAAGCTGAGTAAGTGATTGCTTATGCTGCTGGAGCAACCATTGTTATGTCTTTCCAAAGAGAGGGAGATTGGGGCTCCAAAAAAAGAAAAGAAAAAAAGAAAGAAAGGAGAAAAAGAGAAAGAGAGGAAGGGTGGAGGGCCCACAGAGACTGCTTATGCATAGGGCCCAGAATCTGGTGCTACGCCCCTGTTAACTAATGTATTTGCAACCTGCATGCTAACAAAGTGGCTCAAGCATCAGTTAATCACAGATATCTCTCACTGAAGCCTCGAAGCCCAAAACTGGTATTTGGGACAGCAATGTAGTTACTTTCACTGACCCACTGTTGAGAACAGATTTTATGGACTGTTCTCATGACAGAAAAATAAATAAAAATGGTGCATGTTTGGATACACATTCATATTATTAGCTTGTGGACTTTAACATATGGTGAGCTAAAAAAAAAGATGAAGAAAAAAGCATGAATCATCCGGCATTAGACAAAGCACAGAGTGACTGAGATGGAGAATGTCATTTCCAGTATAAATACTGACTCAATAAAGTCACTAAAAGTGGCTCATTATTCCAAATGATTGTGTAAATATTTCGAACATATTCATGAGAACACATCTGAAAGGATGTTTTGTATATAATTCTAGCATTTCAGGTTTATAAATGACTGTGTTACTGGGACAAATTGCATCATTAGCTGGCTAAATATGTAGATATATACTTGTATTTCCCACACAAGATTGCCGAGTCCTCCCAGAGTGCCCAATGCTGTGTTAGTGAATATTTGTTATCGCACTATGTGTGAAAATATAGCATGCAGTAAATCTGGATAGTTATTTCTAATGTATCATGTACTGTGTAGGGCGAGTCATGTGTTAAATTTGGACTGGAGACAGACATTTGCTGCAGAGCCTGTGACTGACAAGCTTTTTACTGCATCGAGCTGTTAATGTGCAGCAGGTTAAAGCTCTGTGTGATATCAAAGTGGCCATAATGCTGGTGTAATACGTTAAGGCACAGCAGAGAGAATATCAGTCACTGCAAATTAGGGCATCCTGATGTTTTGATGGGGTTTTAGGAGGAGGCGATGCACATTAATGCTTTTATTCCTGTGCTGCGAACCCTGTAATTCTGAGTGCACTAACAATGCCGACCCAACCTCATACACCGGCTTCCATAATGTGCATTTAGTTAACCTAGAGTCAGATCAGGCCTAAGAGAGCATGAAACAAGGAGCAGGATAAAGCAAAACATGGTGGCAGTGACCTGTGGGAAACCTCCAGCACTCCCTTTCAAGCCTGACTGATATCAGAAACAATCACACTGCATCGCGGTCTTTAAATGGAGGCATCCGGGAGCTGAGCAAACACAATTTTTTTTTCAGCTGTATACCCACAACAGCAGCTAGAATCAACGCTGTATCAAGACAGTGTATTACAGTCATTCTTTATATAACAATTTAACATTTAAATTTATACAGAGCAGGAATATTCTAAAGCAAACAAACAAAAAATTATAGATTCATAAGTAATCCCTCTCAATCATCACTTACAACCCACAAGAAATGTATGTTCGTGTATTTACCTGCAAGGATTCTGCCGATGGCAAGCGGACAAAGCTTGTTCCAATTAAAGAGTGAATTTAGAATTAGCCTTTAATTTTGCTGTTGATGGTATTTACAATCCTAAAAACGATCATCTAATACTCTGACTAACTCTGACACAGTGACAGTCTTTTAAAATGAGCTTGCATTTTGAGATAGAGCTATACAATTTGATCTAAAATCTACATAATAATGCATGGAACTTTAAGTATCTGCTTTTCATGTGTTTGTCTGTATGACCAGTTAATATCATCTGGATTTTGGGCTCACTGGTTGGTTAAACTTCTGGTGACCTTTAACTGGTTATTGAAGCTAGCTGTTCTTAAAGGTCATTCAGGGTATGTATTTGTTCAAAATGAGGTTGAGGGTAATATTGGGCTGGCACTTTATTAACTGTTTCATTAAAATATCCTCCATGGGCAGTAGCTCAACTAGTAGAGTGGGCAACCCACATACAGTCCTTGCACCCACTGCCCTTTACTACATGTCATTCCCTCTCTCTCCCCCCTCTCACTCTAAAGCTGTCCTGTCTAATAATGGCAGAAGACTAAAAAAGTTATCTGTTGCTTAATCTTGTCAGTGGTTCTTCACTCAGTACCAGTGTATTAGGTACATCTAGCTGAAACTAATGCATTTAATGACAAATTTACTTTATGTCCCTCTGGAGACTATAGTTTGTGGTGCAATTGAATTTTATCGCACTAGAGAGGTGTTCCTATAGAATTAATTCAAATATGCTACTGCAACCACTCTTTGACGGGCAGATTGATAGGAACACTTCATCCCCAAAATTATGAAACATGCATCAGTTACTCACCGTGTTATGTTGAATTCCTGAAGAAATGTTGTTTTTCTCGCATGCTTCCACAGTGACCAAAGAACCTGAAAAACGGGGAAAATTCGTGATGAATTTCAGTCATGAGCAGAAAACTATATCAAACCATACATATACAAACTCTCAAACAACTCGTGCAGTACAATCAAAGTCTTAATTATCCAGTTGTGTGCTCAGTGCTTCCCAAACACATGTATTTTTACTTAAACCTTATAGCACCTCTGCATAAACAGTCTCATGTGAAAACAAGTAGCATGCCTGGGTAGGTGCATGCATTCAACCTCTGCTCCATTACATTGATATTCATGCAAAAGTACGCAGAAAAAAAATTCTTCACAAATTTAAGGTAACACTGGGTGAGCAATTGATATACAAATGAAAAATGATCATTTATGGGCAAACTATTCCTTTAAAGACAGAAAAAAGTCACAGACGATGGATGGACTTTCCTCAACTTTGACGAGCTTAACTCCTTTACTATTACTTTAATTACTTTTCATAAAACAATGGCAATTCCGATGCAGCCATGCTGTTAACTATTTTCTATAGATTTTCCTTCCCTGTATTTGTTCACTTCTGTGAATCTCACAGTTTTAGGTAGTTTATGTCTTCCTGTGGAGACATGTACAGTGGAGGAGATAGCATCAGAATTCCTGTCTTGTTGGAGAAAAAAAAGGTAGAGTTTCACAAAGCATGAAAGGAAGAGGGCAACCCTTGAAATAACTTTTTTTAATTAGCAATAAAAAAAGAAATAAAAGTGATATAACTAGTAAGACAGCAAACCTTTGTTGTTGTGATGGAGGTTTCTTATCTGATCGGAACTGGAATACAGGGTGTGAACAGCGCAGGCCAACAAGTCATATTGAAGTACACAGAAAAAGCTCATTTGTTTGTAGAGTCACATCTCACATGGCTGCACATCACAGCAATGATGAGTTTTTTCCAGACAGCTGGCTGACCTTGTTATCAAGTGGTTGTCAGTTATACAAATCGACAAGGCTAAGAAAATATCACAGCCATTAAGAATTTAATGGAAAACTATAGAGTTTTAAAAAGTGAAGAAATTACTTTGTCATCCTATTTCTCCAATTCATCTTAACTTCTAAATGTTTAGAATATTGTATAGACCAATAACCACACTTCATCTATATCCACTACTTTTAAAATACACTAGATACGAGTAAATCACATGTGACATTCACTCATCATGTCTTTTATCTATTTTCAGCTCCAGATTGGAGGAAAAGGACGGATGAACTGTAAAATGTCGAGCTACTGAGGCAAACAATGTTCCCCAGCTACTACTGTGAGTACTTTGAAGACTAGAACCAAACAGCAACGAGGACAAGTTGAAGTACCACCACTGGCTGATAAAGGTAGCTGAACTGAGCTAAACCCAAACAGAGGACTGGTCTGACTGTGGAGAAACAGCTGGTTTTGTTTGGACGGGATTACGGTGACTGTCTCCATGGACAGAAGTGCAAGCTTTAAATGTGTTCCAGTTAACCTTTGGACACAGAATGTGGCCTGTGGTTTCTAAAATGACAGCGTGAACTAATGTTGTACAGTATATTACCTGGTAAGTTATCGAGTGTATTTGTAATACACTGAATCTGTAGCAAAGTACAAAAGTTGTCTAACTTAATAAAAGGTCATGATTCTGGCAGGACTGTCTTTACTGTCATTGCACAAACTCAAACTTGTCAGTGTAGTATGAGCTGAACCAAAGGGCTGTGCATTCAAATATTCTGCTCCTGTGTCTGTTTTCAGTCTTAATCTTTCTGTCTTGAGTCTGGACTTTGTATCCACACAATAATTATCTTGCTTAAGTTTCCTTGTCTATCTTTAAGTGGCGATCTCCAAGATTTCCTGGTTAATTTGGTGACACCTGTAGGTCCTGGTGGTATTAACTGCGGTTTAACACTATGGGTCGCAGAGGCCTCGGGGCAACAAAACAAACTACTGTCGTTTTAATTAAAACAAGGTAAGGCAATAATTGGTCTTTTTCCATCATTCTGTGAGAATCTGTGATCTGATGTCGCGCTGCACACAGCACGAGTCTGCAGACAGCAGGGCACAGGGAGAATAGCTGATCCTCGCTAATTTGGAGGTGTGCAGCCTGTCGCCTGCAGCTCTCCATCTAACAGCTCACTGTGGCTACTCCTCACTCCCTGCAATATTTCAAACTGATCCACTGTCAAAAAATGCCAAAAATGACCCATCATTTTGTTTTTATAGGCTATTTTTTATGAAAAATGGTAGTAAGTGCATTGAGCTATAACAGTAATAAAAATTTGCTTTGAAAAAGGAAACATTACCAATAATTAAAGTTTTACCTAAAAATAAAACACAGGCTTTAATCTTGAAGGACTGTGGGTCAAGAAGAGCCAGTCCTTCTTCATTATGTGGATTTCATGTAAAACATGCTCTCCTAGCCTCAAATATTGACAAGAGGCAAAAAGCAAAAAACAAACAAAACAAATCTGAAGAAGATTGAAAATAAACTTTTGTAAAAAAATAAAAAATAAAATAAAAAAATAAATAAAACCTGAAAAGCTAACATGAAGAAAAATTCAAATATTGTCATTTAAAAACACAAGAAATACCAAAACCAAATAAAACTGTGTCTAATGCCTGTGTTTTATTTTTCAGTGGAACATTTCTCACTGCCATTGTTTCCTTTTTCAATATATTTCATTTTGGATGCCAAAACTTACTGTCACAGCAGTAAAATACTTTATAACTGAAGGTGCAGCAGCAGAAAGTGTTTGGTTTGCATTCACAGTAACCTAATGCAGCATTTTTTCTGCAATCTGTCAATATTGAATATTGCAAATATATACGGTATATATTGAAATACTCTCAGTGGGCCACAGGCTCAGTCACTATTGTGTTACCTCATTCAGCAAAAAAATAGTGACTTGAAAGACATTCATTTGAATTAAAATCTTTGAGATTATTACTTTAAGTTAGACAGTGGCTCTGAAAAATGTTCATTTCTGATTGGCTGGCTACATGCTATGTTACCATATAACTCCCTGGTATAAGCTCAACAACACACTCAAAAATGTTCACATATAGAAAAGTAATGGACTTTATGGAGAAAACATCACCCCCACCTCATCCATTGTTTTGTTATACAGGGACACCTCGTCATGCGTTACTCACATGACATTATCTGTTGCATTGAAAAATAAAATATTATGAAACTGTGTAACATTGGTCACGTGTGTTCTGTTTGCAAACTCGCTGCTATGGAAGTGAAAAGTCGCAATAACACTAAAACACCACTAAGTTTACATTGAAATATTTACTTTGAAACCCTTTTATCAGGATTAATACGGTTTGACGCTGCCTTTTCATATGATTGAAAAACTTGTATTTTAGGTTTCATATATTCAGGTAAAAAGAAATCAATTGTCCAACAAAAACTGAATATCCATATTCAAGTACTGACATTGTACTGGTCATTTTCAGAACTAAAAGTTCACATCAAGTAAAGAATTTGTTTAACTCCAAGATAAAAAAAAAAAACATCAAGGCTGCAGTGGATAAATAATGAAGCTTGAAGAGTTTCAATAAGACCACTTAAGTTCTGTCAGTCACATGACTTACAAAAAGCCTGGGGCTGAAAATCATGTTAACTTGAATGTTTTATCTGAATTGACATTTACATTGGAAACTGTCAACCTGAAAGTTTTTGAAGTCCCCCAAATTTGACTGAGCAACCAACAAGAAATTTTAAACAAGGGAGCCATTAATCAGATAAGATTTTCTAACAAACAAACAAGAAAAGGGGGAATGCTATACATTAGCTAAAGTCACTTGTAATAACAGCCTTTATTTGCATCTATATATCACAACCATTTATCAGTGAATCATCACTACCTTCTATAACAGTGGTTCCCAAAAAGGTTTTTCTCGTGAGCCTATAAAATGAAACACTGTATACGTGTGACCCTTGCCACAAATTATTTCTTCAATGCAAGGTTTGACTAAAACTTGATTTTTTTTCTTCTCAGGGTTATTTTAGTTTAAGGAATTTTAGAGGCCCAAAAGGGAAGGAAGTGTCCAGTACTGCATGTGTAAAATTTTGAGAAAAATCAGTACAGATGTATGCATTTTCTTATCCCTTTAATAATATTAAGACCCCTTTAGATTTATTTTGGGAACCCCTGAGGGGCCCCGACTCCCACTGAGTAATGTAAAACTGCTGTTGATATGAGCTCAAGACACAATTCTAAACATCTTTGTCTTTCATATAGTATTTCTCCGCCCACCAAAACCACCATCGCCTCTGGCTCTGCTACTGTTTGAGTAGATATCGTGTTATGCTATCAGAGAAATTTAAAAGACTTGGGAAATTAAAAAGTAAACCAAGATCTGAGTACACGACATTTAAAAACAAACTGCAGCCAACATTAGCTGTGCCAGGTGGGCTGTGTGACCACTGAAATATCAATCCAGCAGGGAACGGGAACAATTATCCTGTCTGAGTTTAGGACACATTTATCAGCTGATTCCAGTTACAATGTGTTCCAAGAGCAAAATTAGATTGAAATCAAATCCAAACTTTTAGGGAAAAGAGAAGAACAACCACAACTGGGACTATCTGATAAGCTACTAACATGGGAAACAAACAATCAAAGCAATCAATCATTCACCACTGTGTCAATAAGGTGAGGGAGATAAATCATAGCAAAATGATATTCAGCATAATGAGCAGCAGCGTGGTAGCTCATCCGGCGGAGTGTACGCCCCATGTAGCCTAAAAGAAAAAAAGATGTTCACTCTAATGGGACTATTTTTTTAAAAAAAAAACAAACAGTTGCATATTTCACACACACATTTCAAGTTAAACTACACATTTAACCCTTTAAAACCTGGATCAACATCACTTTTCTTGTGCTGCGTATTGACGCCTTTCACACAATATTTAACCCTTTGAAACCATA
The DNA here is from genome assembly GCF_026936395.1 of Plectropomus leopardus. Classification (NCBI taxonomy): domain Eukaryota; kingdom Metazoa; phylum Chordata; class Actinopteri; order Perciformes; family Serranidae; genus Plectropomus; species Plectropomus leopardus. Next base: position 25,887,945 of record NC_142179.1, read on the forward strand.
GTAAATTCATTTCTTTGGGGAAAAAATAACATGGGGAAAAAGGCAATGACCAATTGAGCAAGAATGCCACGAACTGCAAGAAATTATTAAAAGGTGACAAGGAAATGACCTAAAAGTTACTTTAAAAAAGGGGGAGGTTATTAGAATTTTTTTTAATTAGAGAACCATATTTTTAATCATTATTGTTTTATATTGAAATTATGTTGCAGAAAATCTGTACACATAGATGTTTATTTTTTTGGGTCACTGGGTCCCTCTTTTTTTGCTTGTTTGTTGGAAAAGCAGCTATTAAAGAAAAGTTGTAAATGACACTAGTGGGATAATTTCTAAAGAGTGTATGTGTAGTTTTTCTTATTAATCAAGCCAATGGCACTCAGGTCAAACACTGGTGTTTGATTAAAAGTTTTCAATCTTGGATCTGCTCCAAAGTATGCAGTATTTTCTCTCCCTCTTCTCTTGATTTTGCATACAAATATTGCTAGACTTGAAAAACGCACTATTCTGTATAACACAGCTTTTCTTTCGAGCCTTTCCTGTGCCGACAACTTGTCCTGAGTCAGTGTCACGGCAAAGTTTTCTTCAGGCCACACAGATATTTTAAGGACACAAGACATCTCAGACAAAAAAAAGAGGTCCAATGACACCAAACTTAGACTTCAGAGCTCACCACTTATGAATCCTTGAAACTAACTGAGTCCTCAGCAGCTTAATTAGATTAGGTATTGTGGATTCATTTTGGTCAGCATGACTGCATACCACTGCTTCCAGCTTACAACTTCCACAAAGGAATCTTCTTTCAATACCCAAACTAATAGTAGATTCAAAATGTGACAGTATGGTATACATAAGAATCTATAAGTCCTTCTCTCAGATGACCCCCTGAGTCATGTAATCAGCAGGCTACATAATGACTCTTCGCTGTTATTTTGTACCTTTCAGGGCCTATTTTGTTGTTTGACAGTTACCTGTCTAACTCCAATCAACAACAGGGCAAACACAGATAACCTGACATCCCAGCAGTGACAGGTAAATGTTTTGTTTTTACTCTGTAAGTGAAAAGTACTTCTTTTCTCACTGTACTTACTGATGTTTAACAATCCCACAAGGGAAAATCCATTACCGAGGGGGTAAAGACACCAATTTTTCTACTGACAGCTGTCTCAACACGCCTTTCCACATAAAAACGCTATTGCGTAAATAGCTGAAAAGCATACATTGGAGAAGGCAAGCTGAAGAAAACTGTGTTTCTTCCTTAAATTACTCTTTCTGAAATCCCTCCTGGTCAGCTAATTGACAAGACTAACTGCTCGGTTTGGCCATTTACTGCCATCTAGTGCAGTGATTTGTGATTACCAGCTTCACAAAGTGAGAAACAGAGCCTCTTCCATGTAATAGCTGCAACATGATTACTTTGATTCTGGTTTGCAGTAATTGTGAGATTCACGGCTACTTCTTCACCCCCTGAAACTGCTGTTCTTCAATTTTCTTCCCCAAAGGACAAGCTCCGTCTCCCAGAGGCCTGCTGCATTAGCAGAGTGGTGGCCTGTTATAAGAGCATTATGCAGTAGGTCAGCTGGATATGTCTTTAATTATTGGCATCTGAGTAAAAGTGTGATTTGGTGCACATGCAGCATATTACTCCTAACACATTTTATATCATCAGCAGCAAATGTGATTTCAAAGGAAATCACCTAAAATCTAGATACAAGTTTGATCTAACAAAGTCATCTATTCAGCACAAAGATGGATCAGTGAAACCCATGAAAGCAAAAAAAAAATCCATTTCAAATTATACAGCAATAGCTATACACGCAAAACTAAGTCCAGCACCTGTTGACTGTACTAAGTGAACCTGCAACACACCTGTTAAATTAAGGGAATATTATTTACTTATCAAAGGGGGGTGGAAGGAGGGGGACTTTTTTAGTTTTTTTAATTATCATTATTTTGGCACTCCCTGATGATTCAAGGAGTTCTCCATGAGCCCCCCTGTGTGACTGGCAGAAAATGCATTACCCTCCCTCCACCATAAATTAGTTATTAGATTTTTAAAACTTACTCTTTGATGTTTGAAAGTTAAAAGATGAAAGTTGAAGACGAAATCCTGGAGATAAAAAGCACAGATTTTTCACTCTGGTTGTGCATGCTGGCTAGGACGTACATGCTTTATTTTTGTCCAGATTTCAAAATGAGATGAATGATAATTGATTTTAACGAAATATCACTATTTTCAGCTCAGATTTGGTTGGATGGGTTCCACATGTGTCAAAGGACCATCAGAAATTTAAAAATCCAAAGATAATTCACATTTTGACAGTTTCTGGATAAGATAAAATGGTATATTTTTGCCAGTGTTTAAAAGAAAAACATGTTGTTTTTAAGAATCGGTGGTAAAATAAATGCAATATAAATAAAGGCGCTCTTGTGCTCCCCCCTCCAACCTTACAAATAATTAACTGTCCCTAATTGATGCCTCTTGACTCAGTGTCTTAAAGTCACTGGGTCTTCATTAATTTAGGGAGGCTACAGAGCCTTTGAGGAGCCACCAAAACAAACCTAATGAGGGGCAAAGGACCCTCTTTGAACTGATTTGTTGTCGGTGTTAGAGGCTGCAGCTAATACATGTGGCACTGGCCTCTTCACCTAAACTGGTCCTTTCACGTCCAGACAGGCTGGTCTATTTGATGACAGCTCACTGTGATGGCAAAAGTAAACTCACCAGACCCACAAATTAGGGAGTGATAAACTCATCCATCACCGTTGCCGGGGTGACAGTATCCATATACGTGCTGTAGCCTGGCAACGGTGCCCAAACAAAAGGTTTGCGGGCAGCGGGCTGATTTTCCTGGCTGGGCTGAGGATGAGCCAAACCGGCAGCAGCCCTAATGAAAAAGGGGTCAAGCAAAATGGAGACACGGGAGGTCATCTTTCTGTGTTTACCGATGCTCGCAGCGCAGCGGTGAGTCCTGAGACGAGGCTACTGTCCGCCCTCACGAAAGACAAGAGGAGAGTCCACCTGGCAGGGAGAGGTGAGTCCGCTGCATCAGGCCCTCATTTCCGCTATTTGGTTTCTCTTTTCACAAACAACGCTACTGTTTCAACCCCGGAAATAGCAGAAAGGGGAGGAGTTTTCCCGCTTTTATTTGCTTACTCCCAATTCTCTAATTAGGACCACCTTCATATCGTCTTTGTTTTTCCTCTTTTGTGTAGACAAAAGGTTATTTGCAAAAATACATTCAGATAGCCTACACAAACAAACAAACAAAAAAGAAGAGAAAAACTAAAAATGCATTAAGTGCAGGAAGTTAAGTTTCGGACCATTTTTTTCTTTTTACAAAGATGGATTTTTCCAAAAAATAATAATAATATTGAATGATACAGGCCTACAGCTTGTTATTTGCAGTCTTAGCTTGACTAAAGTATAGCATTAGCCTACATCAAACATATGTAGGCTATTTCATGATTGTTTGATTTTTAATTAAATTTTATTTGGAAAGCATCCTTTTGTTTTTGTTTTTTAATATTTCCTTATTTTTAACCTGACCTACAACTTTGATGTTTCTCATTAACATTTCTCTTTTCTTTGTATATGCATAAAATACATTTAAAATGAACATTGGCACCTTTATTCTTTTGCTGCGTTGTAATATTCTCTATTGAAAAAAAGCAAAATTACAGCAAAAAGCTAATCCTAAACATTGTGGTGTATACAAATTTAAATATGACACATTTAAAAATGATCTGTTGTGGGACTGCCGGACTTTGTCCGGCAAAAATGATATAGTACTTAAAAAAAATGTTGGATTGTCAAAAAACATTGATTTAAGAACTTCACTGTACCTTTCTTTAGGCCCAACACATCTGTAATTTAGCATGGAAAATGTATGTAGCACCAATCATGCTGCATCTACAGCAGAAAGAAAACAAGAGTAGATATACCTGCTCCCTCAGCTTTAATAATAAGACTTGAATGCAGTTAACACCTGCAGTTAAGTGACATTTAATTATTTAGTTAAATTACTGACTAAACCCCGGGTTTCATGAACATTAAAGTATCACCCACTGATACTGAAAAATTTTGGTTTCCATCCAATACCAAGTAATGCCGAGCCAGAATCGTTCATCTCAGTACAGATGGTTGACTTTATATTATTAAAGGTGGTTCATGTTAGGGGAGAGCATCATGATTTATGAGGTGAATAATCAGTCTGCTAACATAACACCTAATGATGACCAATTACAGTTTGAAAATGTAACATTAAACTGTGCTGAAAATCTGATTTGACCAAAATATTCATTTCACTACCATATACCTGTATATTCCTGCCTCTCTGAACAAACTCGGCCAGTTTACTGTGTCTCTGTGTTGGGGGTCTGGATGCTGAGGCATTTCCTTCATCCACCCTTTGCTTTGGCTGCAGCTCCAATCTTTCTGTCTCATGTATTTTTTCCCTTTTTCATTGAGCCATTACTGCAATATATGAGAGATAAGAGATAAGATTTAACTACTCAGGTTGCACGCCACAGTGTGCTGCGTGTGTGCAATGCATTTTGTTTAACTGCAGACAATACAAAGCAGTGGATAAGTAAACTGCACATGATCCAGATGTGTTGATGTAAACCATACACTGTTTTCACAAACAGTTTTACGATTATTATTTGTAGTATTGATATTTTGCTATCGATCCGCCCACCCCATAGACATTTTGTATGAGATATTACCCCTAAATATTCTAATATAAAACTAACAGTAAACCTGAAAAAGAAGTTCAGTGAAATTAGTTAAAACAGATTCAGCCATAGTATTTAAGTTCACCTTTTACGAAGCAACAGCTCCAGGATTTGTATCCAGGGTTTGTGAAAAACAGGGATAAAGTGTTATTCCACCAATAGGTTCTCTCGAGACAAAAAAACAAGAGTCTGTCCTTTAGAAGACGCTTCCATAAATGTTTATATCTCTTTTATCTTTTCTTGTCCGGCACCTAGTGTTTTATCATAGGGATGTGCGTGCTTTTTTTTTTTTTTTTAAAAACATATATTTATTGCACATTTTGTTAGTTATACAAGCAGTGAACAACGTGCAACAAGAAGGCACATGAAGAAACAACAATAATATTAATAATAATAATGAAAATAAATGGAATGAAATTAAATAAACTGAAGTGAAAAAAAATGTGCATGCCTTTTGTGGACCAATAGGTTTTCTCTCAGCACGGTTGCTCTATCCTAAAATAACCCTTTTATCCTCTTACTGTTTCTATCATTTTCAAAATCTTTACTTCGACCGGAGTGACGTGCCAAACTCATTTTAATTTATGGGCCACCTACGGTCCAATTTGATCTTGGTTAGGCCGGGCGGGACCTGAGCTAGCCACAATGTAATAAACTACTAAGATAATAACTTATTAAACATATTTCTAGGGGAGGATCTGTACTTGAAGGCACAACCCCATTTTTTGAACTTCTTTCTGATTGTTGAATCCTTCAAGATGACATGTTAACTGCTAATCATATATTAAAACTATATAAAAAGTTTTTTTTTCCATTTTAGGGTGGAATTTCTGAAAGTCTCAATCACGGTTTCTTCTCGTTGTGACCCTCCTTTTCCTTGGTGATTTTTTTTTGGTTTGATACTGTGTTTTGTTGACTGAAAAAAATTGCAATAACTGTCTTTCACAGAGTATTACAGCGAGGAAGGGAAGACCTTTGGACTGCGTCTTGTTCGAAAAATAAAGCAACAGCTAAGCACTGATCCCACTGTCCGTCCAGAGTATCCATCTCCTTTTGGTCTGAAAGACTACACCAGGCGAGCCACAGAGATTACTCTGGGGAAGAGCTCTCGAGCTATAGTGGAGGACCGGGTAATCTAAGCTGTACACAAACACATTGTAGCTTTGGTAGACATTTACACCTCTGCTTGCACTTCAACAAACACGTAGAGCTGAAGCAGTATCCTAATTATCCTATCAATAAGCATTGTCATTATCTGGAGGCACTGTGCAGAAGAATCTGTATTCATACCCTCATGGATTTATGTCCAGGTTCATCCTCAGAATAAATCAATGCAAAATTAGTTCTCAAATGTTTTTTGCATTAAGAACTCAAGTCTTGGTGTTTCCTGACTGCTACTGAAGGTGTTAGGTGTCCAAACTCCTGGTTTTACCGCTGCTGTGCGTCTTGGTGCTGAACTCTTGAGACACTGGTCTGATGTCAGTGCTGCTTGGTGCGGGCCGGTCTACCTCTCTTCTCCTTGCGATGGTAAGTAAAACCAAATTTCCTCCTGACAGTGTTTGAAGAGGTTAATCTACATTTTGCCAACAGGCAAATGCAAGTTAACAATAAAAAGACAGTAGGTTCAGTGGTGGGTTTGAAGGGTTGTAACGACAAAAATGTTTAATGTTCGTGCAAAAGCGCTTGACTAATTTTGAGCAAACTGAATTTAAAGACGGATAAATTAGATAAAATGTTTGTGGCAATTAGGACATCATAAATCAAAATTTGGGGCAATTAAGTTATTCTAATATTTATAATTTAATTTGGAAATTAAAACATTTTAAGACATTTTAAGGACCTGCAGACACTCTGCTGTAGTGACACTAATGTAAGTTAGTTAATGCTAGTTTTTTGCACCAAATAAATGGAACAAGTTACAAAAGGTATTGAAATTAGATTGGTATGTGTCTGCAGATCATTTTAAGTGTATTCTGGATTACATGGTTGTTGTGCAGTGTAGCTTTGTGTAAGTAACAGACATGATCATTTTGCTGTTGTTGCTATGTACTTTTCACCAATGGCAGATTTGTTTGTTATATAACTTTTTCATCTTTTAACTTTTTTTTTTTTTTTGGACCATTTCTAATTCTTGATAGATAGTTGCTGCTGGTTATTTGTTTTTATGGACTTTATCATATTATTGCAATTGCTATCATATAGTATATATCCTTCTTGCCCACTGGATTTGAATTCAGGGCTTTGCAGTAAAATAGCACAATTCTCAGTTACCTTGAATAAACAGTGGTTTGATTGATACAGAGTAGACTGGCTATATGGAGAGGAACCTTAACATATTCCAAAACACCAGCAATGTAAAATGTCAATTTCAAAATGAAAATGCCAAACAAAAAAACCCGCCAACACCACGTAAATTGTCTCCATGGAAACAAGAATCAAAACTGAAGCAGTTGTCAGTCATTAAAAGAAGCAAGGAGTTGGCCATCAGTGATGATTTTAAAACAGAGCATCAAGTAAAGCCTGGTTTTTAGAAATTGTGAATCACCACAAACAGGTGTTTGAGCCTCGCAGCAATAATTAGCAAGAATGGAGGATGACTAACATGTGTGCCACAAATAATAGAAAAAAGATGATTTGCCACCAGTGAGTATAAGCTGTATCCATAGTAACAATTATTGTGAAAGATAAAAATGAGTAGAAAGACTTTACTGACATTACAAATGCAGCTCAGACCAAAGGTTAAAGGTCCCCATTGTAATTACATCCTTAGTTTTGTTTTGTAATCTTCCCTGCAGACTCACTGGCAGGTATCTTCCAGGCAGCAGGGATCCAAGATATCCGTGAGTATTATTACTGGGATGACACGCAGCGACACATTTGTTTGGAGAAACTTCTAGAGGATTTGGAGAAGGCTCCAGAGCAAAGCGTTGTTGTTCTGTCAGCTTCTGCCCATTATCCAACCGGAGCAGACCTCTCTCAGAACCAATGGGCTGTGATTACAAAACTCCTCATGGTAACTGACGTGTACATTTATGCTCTTTTATAGAGGCTCAAATTATGATAATAAGACAAGAAGCTCTTGCTCCTCCTCATTTGCACTGTTTTAACAGAAGCGCCGGCTCATCCCTTTCCTGTTGCTGCATGCTCAAGCGCTCTGCTATGGAGATTTAGAACGAGATGCCTGGCCTGTGCAGTACTGTGCATCGCAGGGGATGGAGCTCCTTTGTGCTCAGTCGTTCTCCCACTGCTTTGGACTGTATGGTGAGAAAGAGATGTGAAGAACATCACTCTTTAAGGATTCATGTGTTTCACTGTGGCCACTGGCCAAAATGGGCCCACGCTACAAACCGTAATGTGTGATGATAAATCAGTGCGCCCCACAGCTATTCAGCTCCTGCCAGTTCGAACTCAATTTTCTTTTCTCTTGTGCAGTCAGATAGTGTCAGCCTCACATGGAACTGACAAGAGCCTCTAAGCATTCATGTTTACCTCACCCTTTGCACCCCAGACAATACATGCTAATAGTATCTGCCGAGTCACAGTCACACTTTTTATTGCCATTTTTTTTTTCTATTCAGTCTTAGTAGTAGAGACTGGTATCTTATTGTGCAGATCTAGACAAAGATTCTTGTATGAATGACCTTGTGAATAATCACTCGCCCAGAACTGACTACTGTATTTTCTATTCTGAATCAGTGTCCCTCTTCAACTTAATTTTCAATAGCAGACACGTAAGAGATAAGGAGCAGAACATTACAACACTTCTGCTGGAACAAAGTGTTTTCTTCAACACAGACTCCTCCTCTCGTTCTCTTCACCAGGTGAGGCTGTCGGACACCTCCTGTGCGTCTTAAAGCAGACCTCCCTCCTGTTATCTGTGCGGTCTCACGCTGACAAAATAGTCAGGTCGCTGTGGGCTCAGCCATCTGTAGGAGGAGCACATATTGTCGCCACAGTGCTCAGTAACCCTGCTCATCTTGTTGAATGGTGAGTCACGCTCCACTTGAATGAATATTCCAAAAATGTGACTTGGGCGGCTGCATTGCTACTGAATCAGTAGATGTCCTTAATGATGTCGGGCCATTCACACAGGCATGCCAAGCTTCAAAAAGCATTTAGCGCAACAAGTAAAAATCCTCCATTTACAAAATGCACCTATGCTTACAGGATCTTTCATATTTTCAGATATTGACTTATATATTTTAGATATTATTTCCCAAATTCTGTCCACTTTTTTAAATCCCAGGCAGGAAGAAGTAAAGCATGTTGTGGAGAGATGTATGCTGATCAGAGAAATTTTGAGAGACAGGTTGAGGCTTTTGGGAACTCCAGGTTGCTGGGACCACCTGACTCAACAAGGTGGACTCTACTGTCATACAGGCTTGAATGGTGAGTAGTACATGCAGCAGTTCTGCCACGTTGAACTTTTTCCTTATAATGTAATATGCTGTTATTAAACTTTATACACAATCATGAAATATGTTTGTCTAACTTTCTTTCTGTACAATTACAGGCCTTAAAGGGATTGTTTAGATTTTTTAAGTTGGTTTGTATGGTTTACTTATCCATAGTAAGTTTATTAAATACTGTAGATGACAGTTGGCTCGCCCCCAGTTTGGAGAGGCAGGCTTTTCTGACACAGATGTTAAGTAATGTTCTAATGTGGAAAGGTATAGCAACAATACATATTTTATGGTATGAAAGTTGGCAATTATCATACCATGAACATTTGCTTATCTACAATATTTAAAAAGAAAAAAAGGAACTGGATCAAGACTTCCACCTTTTTGTTTTTTTTAAAGGGGAGACTTTCTAATGGCTCCATTAAGAATGGTTTCAGGTGTTAATTATATTCATGTAACATTCATTCAACTAAAACTAATCCTGTTTTCATTCCTTTAAGGGTAGCTCTTTCTGATAATAATAACTTTAACACCATGAAACCATGATATTTTCTGAGACAGTTATCACACTGTAAAAATCTCATACCGTTGCAACCCAAATGCTATATTGAGAGTATTTTTACTGCTTCACTTAATGTCAGGCAGCTCTCTTCATTGGGGAAGCCTTTAATGGTTTCTGTTCCCCATCTATTCACTCGTCAAAGGCACCAGGCTAAATTGAGAAAAACAGTGATTTTAGTTCACTGAAAACAGGAGCTGCTGGTCTACAGCTGCATCGATCAGTTAGTTTCTGCTATTGTGTGAATTTGGTGATTCCCAACTGAAGTCTCAAAATAACACAAACCAACTAGATGTTTGAAGCAGTTGTTGACCGGCAGCTCCTGTGTTCATTAATGTTAAATCACTGTTTTTCTCAGTCTGGCTTTAAAGAGAGTGATAAAACGGCTTCCTATTTTCCTTGTAAATTATTCTGACATTAAGTTAAAGCAATGAAAATCTTGTATATAGATAATATAGCATACACCTAGACTGATACTCTTTTGTATGTGGGGCTTTTTTAGGTGGCTAAAATATGTTTTGTTGCTGACCCTTGTCCATAGCAGCATATTGTTTAGCTTCAATGTCAAACTCAAACTGGGAGCATGCTCAATGATATTTACTGTTTGTTATCCACTGTGTATAGACAAGTACCTCACTTCAACAAATATGAAGTATATCTTTAACCTTAATCAGTGTTCATTAAAGCAATATGCAAAGGGATTTACAGGGAATATTTATTTACAGATCTTTAACAGTCTATTTGATTATTTTATAATAGAGATGGTTGTTAATTATACTGATTTACACAGATTGCCATAGTATTCCAATCTTTTTACAGTAAGAAAAATAATAAAGTCCATGATATAATCAGAAATACTGATGTGCTTTCACATTTTTTTTCTTGAATACTTTAGGTGAGCAGGTTGAATATCTGTCAAAGAGGAGACACGTGTACCTGCACCCCAGTGGCTGTCTAAATGTGAGTGCAATCAACGCTCACAACTTGGACTACATAGCCGAGTCCATCCATCTGGCTCTGACCACTTCACCATGACCATATGGCTTTTGATCAAGCACTGAATCAGTGTCAAAGGAGCTGTTCAGTCTGACCGCAACTCATTTAGATCAAACCTTTCATGTGTCACTTTGAAATGTTCTCAAGAATACTGTAATTATTATAGCAGGCCCAGCTATTGCAAACTGTTATTAAATTGCTGCTGACTTTTGACAGCGATCATTAGTAGTTGTATTAGAGACCAAGCTGTAGGGGCCCTTCAGGTACAAAGATTCGAGTGTAGGATGTAATTGTGTTTAATGTGTGTAACATACTACAAACTCCGCCTACAAGCACATCTGAGGCTCAAAATGAACATGTTACATTTGGTTTGTTTAATGGAAAAAACTGGACTGCTAAAATTATCAGTGTGTTGTTTTTAGGCTAGGGTTTTTGTACTGATTAAACAAATGAACATGTCAATCAGTTGGCTTAAGAACCGCTGCTTGAATGTATGCTAAGCTAACAGCTGCTGAATGTCACTTAATTTTTTAGTGGACCAAGAAAGCAAATCAAGTGTATCTCATTGTCAAACTCTTCCTTTATGTAGTGGGCATGTATGTGTTTAGTGTCATAGGTGTGAGTTGTTTATACGCGGTTGAGCTCAACGGGTTTTTCTAGTTGTTGTTGTAATAAAGTAACATCAGTGAAGATACAGTGTCTTTGTGTGGCTCTATACGTCCTGTGCTTTGCCAGGGACAACCTGATCCGTAAATGACGTTACTCACCGGTGCTTTCTAATATAAAGCGAATCAGGAGCTTATGAATGGCTCAAAGATAACTTAGGCCTTAGACAAACAACATATATTGCTTACTGCATTTAAAGCACAAAGATGCACTGGCATTATGAATAACTTTCAGTTGCTGTAAATATCAGTCACACAAATAAATCTAAGATATATTGAAACACGTGTTACAGCTGATCAAAGCTGCCTTTAGAACTCAGCTGGAGTAAATGGCCTTTACTGAAACTTTGTCACAAATATCTGTGCTTTTGTAAAGTATATATCCATGTGCAACCTTGATGCACATCACCTCCTGCTTTTCAAATATCCCAGGTCGGTCTGACACTTGTATCTTTTCATAATATTACCGATTTTTTTCTTAAGATTCCTTCTCCTTACCTCTTGACTTTTATTTTCTTTTCTTTATTATTTTCATGTCTCAGTGAAGGACAGCAAAGTGATACAAAAAACAAATAAGAGAACCAACAAGCCAAATGATTATTATTTAACTTTCATTTTCAAAAACAATAGTTACTGGGTGATTGGGTGCTTTCCATATGGAAAACTTTCTTCTGAAAGGGTTGTATTTGAATTTGATTATTTGAGGGGTTTACTGCCAAAAAATGTTTTTAGTAACATTTTCTTGCAAATAAGAAACATTTTCATGTTGTGATGTGAATGTATTATACAGCGGATGACTGCTCATGGAAACATCAGTGAGTAATGCTCCGCTCTATCATGCATGGCAGTGTGCCAACTTTTTTTTTTTTTTTTAAATTTAAAACATACAGCTTTTATCTAACTAACTTTATACTCTCTTTTCATTTGTAAGATATGCCACTAATGTGACTGGATGTTGTTTGGCTCTGTGAAACAGGTTGTGACAAGATATTTAATGGAGGCAGTGTGCTCCGCTCTTTTCATTTCAGTGACCGGGGTGAACAACCAGGATAATCAGCATCCACCATCATACAGAGTCTGAGCCATTAAATGCTCTTTGCAGCCCTTTGATTTGCTTCTGAGTGTGATTACATGTAGACTGTGTTGCTGATATGTGCTGTTTACATGCAACTGATTATTCCTCATGCAGTTTTCCTCACATGCATATACAAAGGGGACTGTGTAAAAAAAACAAATATTACCATGGAAACACAATTTATATGGTCTGCAAAAGTCAAAAGTAAATGAAAGAAGGGTGCTGTTTGCCCTCCAGTAAATATCAGCATTACCCAAAAAAACATTCAGATCTATAACAAAGAAGACTCGACCATGACTGAATATTAAATTTCAGTATCCTAATCAGGCTGTTTTCACAAACTCTTTGTTCATTTCCCCACAAAAAGTAATGCAAACTGCAGCAATGATACAAACTATTATGGGTACATTTTTTTAAGGATATCATACGACCCATTCTATGAGATAAGTTGCCAAAAAATATGTACATATAAGTTTGAATCATAATATTTTTAAAAATAAAATGTCAAACCCTGTAGAGTTATGCATTTTTATCAGAAATACATTTGAAATACTTTTACATTTGAAGTACTTAAACACTGGTAGACATCACTGAAGATTTAGTCATGACATCTTTTTAGCGGCACTTTTTAATAGTTTTTAGTTAAGACAAAATACTTTCAAAACTGATGACCTCTCTTTAGTTTTAGCTGTGTTTAGTGCTAATTACCAAATGGTAGCTTGCTAACACCCTAAACATCAGCATGTTATCACTGTCACACTGACCTATGGATGTATAAAAAGAACTGGATGCAGCGTTGGCAGCAGGGCCTCATTCTTTGAAAGTTGCTCAGTGGCTCATGAAGCCGAAAAAGCCCAATGTCCGCGGATCTGGTAACTTGAATCAGGATTAAATAAATTAATGTTGTGGCTTTTCTAGACTTTAGAAATGATATTAGACTGAATGGATCAAAAAACAAGTCATTTTGCTGAGGTTGTGATGCTCAAAAATGAATCCAGTGATTTACAGATGTCTCTTCCTCAGTATAAGTCAATGGAAAAGGTCTTTCTGGGCTCTATGGCATCACATGACAGAGCCAAACATAGCAATTCAACGTTTGGCCACTATGTTAAGTTGGCCTTAAAGTCTTATGCTGTTCCTGTGGGCTGTGGGCCCTGTACAGCCTCGCAGAGCTGCTTGCATGGCAGTAGATTCTTTTGTTTTGTTTTTCTAAAAAGCACACCATCCTTGTCATTAAAGAAGATTAATCAGTGTGAGGTAATCACTATGTCTTTATTTTAAAAAATATTTTTGCACTTCAAATTGCAAAAGAATAAAAGGATATGTTTTAAATGCAGTGTGATGGGTAACAATCTGATCAGCAACTGTGGAGATATTAATGTCTAACATCAAGAAAACCATCTGTCCACAAATTTGAGGGTGAGGTTTCAAGTAGCATAACATCTGGACGCTATTAGCTGTAGGTAGATCATTTGAACATATTGACTGAGGGAAACATATACTAAATACTTGACCTATAAGGAAAAACATTGCTAAGAATATAAAACCCTTTGAAAGGTCTCCTTAATGTCTCATATTTAGAGGATATTGGACAGGGGAGCACTGGACCCTTGGGACACAGATTTGCTTTGGATCAATATTCTGTCTCTCTGCCATCCCTCTTCAGCATGCACATCCAAGCAGAGACATTGCGGTTTACCCAAATTCTGAAGGTGCAATCACTGGCCAGATAACACTCTATATCAATGCATTACAAAAGCAGTTAACTTTGGCTTAAATGAGCAGATCTCCAAATTGTCACAGCAAGATAACAATCAAGACACAGAGCAGCCTTTCATTACCACAAGATGAAACGATTTTAGGTGCTCATCTGCTGGCCTAGTCCTCTAGTGCACTTGGACCCAGAAAATGATGGGCTGATTGACAGTGACCAGTGATTGGCCATGACTCATACACTGCATGGACAAAATTTATTTTAAACAAAACAAGCTTATAAAACTGAATCTATTTACTGCGAAATTATTCCCTAGAAACATAGTAATTTATTTCTAGTGGAGTGACAATAACAAGGAAATTATGTGTACTGAATTAACCACTGTAATAAAGACAGCTAATTATATAGTGTTTCAATTGTGTAAGTCATGGATGCATGATATTTCTCATCTTTAATGGAGCCATATTCAAATAAAGCTTCTTCATTATATATTTATCATCTGTAAACTAGGTCTTTTGTCAAAACCGATGAATTGTATTTATCTGGCGCATTAGTCATACATCATGCGGGTAGTTCAAGCTACATGCTAGATAAGTTGTCATAAGCAGAAATTTTACTATCTAAATGAAATTTAAAACATATCATGTAAATGTTCATATTTAAATCCATTTTATCATATTTGTGATTGTCTCTGATGCTATGTGTCATCTTGTTATGTCTGACAATGTTTTTCTTTCTGTACTCAGATCTCTCTGCTGAAATAGATCTTGATCTCAATTAAATTACCTGATAAAATAATGGTTTAAAAAAAATAATTAGGATATATATTGTGGGGGAAGCATGGCTATCCCTCCAATGGCGTTCCATAAACTTGGCGAGGAGTATTGACTCTGTTCTGGAGGGTCTGACTTCATACTGAGACACTTCATGCTGCTTCTAACTTGTGACCCATCTGTGTAACAGCCTCTTGTACGATAAAAATACTTCCACAATTGTGTTGAGTGAAGAAGAGGGTGGACTGAAGTTGCTTGTTTTAACTAACATGTAAAAACTTACAAAAAACCCACAACAAATTTGTTTTTTAGACTGTAAAAAGTTAACCATCTTCTGAGTAAGTGCAGGGGATATGTCCCCTGTGTCCCCCTGTAAATAAAACCCCCGTGTTTAACTGCACAGCTGACTGCAGGAAAGAGAAACACATGGGTGACTGATCATCCTCCACTTCATCACTCAACATTAGAAGTTTTGATTCCCTCTCATTGTGGTGTTTTGACCTTGGAGACAAGCTCTCTGTCTGAATGCTGGGAACACGGCCTTTCAGGAGCTCACGACATACTGTGGTAGATTATAATACTGCTGTGTTGCTGTGCAGAGCAGCTCTTCAGTCATATATCTGTCAGAGAGTCATTCAGTTTGCGATCATGATTGTTCTAAAGGAGTTTGTCGGAGTTGGCAGCTGTCTTGTGACACTTACCATCTCTCAAAAAACTGGTGATCATAGGCTTTGTCTTGCCCGTTTACAAGTCCTTCAGGTTTAGTATTTTTTTCCATGTGCTTCAGACAAAAGTTTTGGGGTCCAAGGAGGAATTTCAATTCGTATTCCCAAAGTTTTACAAAGCACAAACCATAAAGCCAATCTGGAGTATTGTAGAGTATACTTTGAAGTGATGGATTTTCAAGGCCAGTCTCTTATACTCTGTCCATATTTTGCATTTTTATTTTTACAAATTGATGATTTTTTTTTTATCTTGAATAATCTGAACTTTGAAACAAAAAAATGAATGAAGAAATGAATAAAATGCTGAGATCTATGGTTTACACTCTCCCGAGGTGGTGTGACTTCGGTTTGCTTCACAAGGGTCTGAGATTGTTTGGATATTCACATTTGCACAAAAAATACACAGAGTCATCAATCTGAGTCCGCTTGAAGGGGCCAAGTGTGAAAACACTGTAGGGTTCCTTTAGTAGCCATTCACTTTTAACTCTTATTGTTGCACATTCTGTTACTTAGATTTCTTTACTTATTGCACAATGCAAATTTGATGTTTTAACTATTATTTGTTGTTTATAGAGTCTTCATTTCTTACCCTGCACAGTAGCTACGCTTCTTTGATGTACCTTGTTTTTCTTTAATCCTGCACTACAGCTGCCCTTCAAGGACAAAATGAAGTGAATTCTCTGTTTTTCATGTGCAGTGTTTATACTTACATCTCAAGTGAATTTTGTCAGCAAGGAGCTTATGTTCCTGCCTTGAACAGAATGACACATCTGCTGGTGATCCTGTGGAAAGAACAATAGATACTCTGATCTGATGTTGCTGTAAATCTGAATTTGATGCAGTGGTGGAATACATAAGTACATTTACTCAGTTACTTCAGTACAACTTTGAAGTTTTTGTATGTTGAATATTTTCTCCTACTTTATACTTCTACTCCATTTGCTCCTAGTTACAGGCAAATATTATACTCAATTGCATATGTCTGTCTTTTTTTTCTTGTTATTTTGCAGCCAATGAACCTAACCTGTATGTGTCAAACAGAAACTGGAGAGGAACTCATAAGATTCACACACCTGGATAAAATGTGTGGGTCTTTAATCAGGCTCAGGTCGGTAGACAGTTTATCACTCACACAGGCAAAAGTATCCAAATCGACAGGCAAAAAGGGTGGTCAAAAGGCAAAATTGGTCTAACATAAACTCAGAAGGAACACTGAGAAAATGCTGCATCTCTCACTCGAAGGTGAAGATGATCTGGCAACAAAGGAGGGGAAGACAAGGACTTACATACTCTAAGACAAGGGACACAATGAGACACAGGTGAAACACATTAGCGTGGGGCAAGTAATCACAAAGGAGGGAAACTCGTAAGGAGGCAGGATCTGAAATGAGACAAATCAGTGGTTACCAAAATAAAGCAGGAAACGCAGGGATGACAAATATAGATGAACTCGGGGAGCTTGACAGGTTATGATGGTGTGTCCTTGAACTGTGGGAGGAAGCTGGAGAACCTGGATAAAACCCACAATGACACGAGGAGAGCATGCAAACTCCACACAGAAGGGCCTAAACTGACATATAAATTGAAACCCTAACTATAATCCAAAAATATAATCATTATTCTGAAATGGGAAATTCTGCATATCAAGAGGTACTTTTAGTACTTTTCTACATTTTGATGTTGATACTTGATGCTGTATTTATTCAAGTACAATTCTGAGTGCAGGACTTGAAGGGGAGTATTTCTGCACTGTAGTATTACGACTTTTACTTAACCATTTAAAGCCTGGAGCAACATCACTTTTCTTCTTTCAGACACCTTTCACAGGTGTTTAAACCTTTAACCCTGTGTGCATGAGTTTGATTACATTTAGAACATAATTTTTAAAAAGCTGGCGAAAAAATGACTAGAAATGTCTACAACAGAAAAACAATAACCAAGAATAATTACAATTACAATTCTGCTAGACAATTAGTGTAATTTTTAAGTTCTTTTTCCTGGTTATCGCCACCTTTTTTGTAGGTTTTTGTAGAAACAACATTGCAGACTGACTGATATAAACAGCTCATTCTAAGGTAACAAAAACACAATTTTTCTCATTTTCAGGTAATTATAAACTAATGACAAGATAATTATAAAAAATACATTTCCTTTATGCCAATAGATGCTCCTAAATCCACAATCTCTAAGTTAAAGATCTGAGCGTCCCTTCCACCACTTCTTACTTGCGGGGCAAAACCACACATATTCCCCAACAGCCTGCTTGTTATCTTATAGAAATTAGGCCTGTAATATCAAACAGGGCGACTGCAGCTGCGCAGCATTATGGTCATACATGCAGGAACTTGAGAACATGCAACACAAAGCCATTAAATACCCTGAAATCTGGAAACACTTTACACAGCCAGACAGTAGAGGGAATTAACCACAACAATCTAATGTACAGTGTCCTGCTCTGTAAGATGTTTCTGTCGCAATTACATAATCCACTGAACGAATAAACAAAAAACATGCTTGTTCATGTTTTTGAAAGTTTAATTTCTGAACTTTCCCAAAGGCTTTTAGATTGTCAACTAGAATTAAAACACAGTAATAGCTACGACAAAGAAATATCAGCAAATAATGGAGTGATCCAACTCGAGCAAACAGTGTTACCTTTAAATGCTACCTCAGCCTTCGTCTCACCACCTTATATGTGAGTGTGTGCTATTGATTTAAAGAAAAGATGACTCTGCTACATTGAAACTAACCTATAAAATCCAAGGAGACCTTGAATAGCCCATTTTTCTGCTTGTCAATTTCTCATGTATTTATCTTCTAATTACTTTGTTTGCTTTAGAAAAAAACTTTTTTTTCTCAAGTTTAGCCAAGTTTCATAAAGAGGTCCTTCATTTGCAGAGACAGGAGATGAATAGTTGCTGGTTCTTTCACAACTGAATCTCTAAACTAACAGTTTTGAGTCTGGCATGAAAGTCATTTGACACATTTAGGTCAGAAAGTTGAGTGTGAACTGTTATTTATTTGTGGTTGTTATGTTGCATTTTCTGTTTATCTGGCTTTTTCCAGCAACCTGAAGAATAAGTCCAGTCTTTACACTGCCTTAACAGATCCTGCTGACAGGAGACTGAGCTGTGATTGGCAGCATGCAGGAGGAGGAGTAGGGAGAGTTAACCTCTATTGATTACGAACAAACTCTTGTAGCTATAAATGAACGTGGTGAAGCCTCAGACACACTGAGTACAACTTCCATTGTGAACATCCCACCAGCAGGCCTGGTTCTCAGGCTTCACGCAGGGTTATTGATTCAGAATCAATCCGCTAATGCCAGCATATAGCCATGATTGTTTTGTCTCTGCCCCAAATTGTTTAGGAAAAACTGAGAATCAGTTTGCAGAAATGAAACACCATGCCTGCAGCGCTCCAGCTCAGACTGTCCTCCTCTCAAAGGCCACTCAACATTCAGACATCACATCACGTCACCTCCTTATCAGCCTGCCCCTCGGCCCCTTTTACAAATATTTGTGACGGGTGAAGGAGGACAGTTCAAACATTAGAGCAGTGACCTCAGACAGCAGTGGGACCTTTAGGGCATGATGCTTGTCATTATTACCCATGACTCATAACCAGTGGCATTGTTAAGACCTGCATCTGAGGCTTCGGCCCCGAATGTTTTATTAATGACCAAAGATCTAAATGTATCGGCTACATACATTATATATATATAAAAAGGAAAAGGCTTAATTTTCTAAAAGTTCAGAGTCTAAGAAGTCATCATTCCATTGCATGCATGAAAGCCCGTGAGATTATTATAATATTGTCTATCAAAAGTGCAAGTTTTTAATCCTCTCTGCCTATCATTCAGATTGATGTTGCAGCTAGTAAATCTGGAGTTCATTATATATATATATATATATATATATATATATATATATATATATATATATATATATATATATATATATATATATATATATATATATATATATATATATATATATATATATATATATATATATATATATATATATACTGCTGGGTCTTTTAATCTATAATAATATGTAATCATTTATTAGTTGATTATATTTTGCATTATTATTCTGACTTTTCAAAGAAACTAAAGCAGACATATAAATGTAGTGCAGCAGAAAGTACTATATTTCCCCCTGGCCCTGGGATGTAAAGGAGTATAAAGTAGCATAAATGGAAATACTAGTGTAAGTACCTAATTTTTTTCAAAATTTAAATGATAGCAGTTCTACAGAGTATTAATTGCTAATAGTTAATAGTATTTTAACATCACAATTCTTAATTAATCTAAAAATGTTTTAAGGGTAATTATGCTGCCAGAGTGCATAAAAAGAGCATCAAAATAGAGCTTGTTCCTGGGCATTGATCAGACCCCAAATATCCAGGCTAAGCCCCCTATGTCCTCAAATCCTACAAACACCCCTGCTCATAACTCACTTCAGTCATTTCAGTAACAAACATCAACTGGTCAGGTATTGTGCATTATTTAATAGCAGTTCCCTAGGATTATTATAGTGAGCTCATACATGGAAATATCAAGGTCATACAAGTTTTAACTTGTTTTTATAGCCTATAGCTTTTGTTACTGTACATATAGCCTATTATAGTAAAGGCTAAGTGGTTTTCCGTTGATTACATGCAGAATTAACTATCTTCCACAGAGATACGCGCGTCAGAGGCTCTTTTACCCCTCAGAGCTGTCAGTCAGGTTTAAAGGCACATATATAAAGCGAGCCACCCCCCCCTTAGCCGGACCGCACCTGTTGATCGCCTGACAACACGCTCTCCAGGCGTAAAAACGACTGTCCCATAAGTTACTGCAGTCTAAATCACAATTAACACCTAATGTTCAGAGTTCATGGATGCATAGCTTTAGCGCTGCTCGGAAACCCGCGTGCGATCATTTGTGTGAAAAGAAGCGCGCATCTCTCCAGAGGCGCACAGAGGCTCCGCGCTGGATCTCTCCTACACTGATATTCTCCACCTTAAAACTGAGATTCAACACACGGTAGGTGTGCTACTTTTTTTCTCCAATTCCAGACTCGAAATTTGAATCTGATGTAAACTGAGTGTAGTCAGAACTAAAAGTCAGTGCTGCAAATTTTTGAGCTGAAAAGTGAAAGATGAAGATGAACAAATGCGTCATCGCAAATGAATTCAAGGGTTTTTTTTACCTGCATGAATTAAGAATATTTTAATTTGGTCATGGTTTTGTGACTGAGACTTTACCCACGATGTGGTCTATACCATTGCGCCTCTTTTTGAGAGAGTGATTAGTCAATATCTTTTCCATGCCTTACATTGATGTTTGTTCAACTAAACTGTAAAAATGCCTCTGGTTCCATTACCGTAGCGTCTATTTATCCCGCTTGTCAGAGGGGGTACAGGTTAAACCAATTGGCAGAGCTTTTTAAATAATATATTTTTCATACGCATGAATATATTAATAATTATATTTATTTCAGTCATTATTGAGTTAATATATTCATTTGATTAAGACAAATGTCAGAGACAATGTGGGAATCTAATGTTACATTTTCGTCTGTCGCACAGTTATTAAAGAATTCATTCACAGTATGTCTGATGTTGACGCGTCAGTTCTGCTGCAGTGAGCATCCTGTAGAATTTGGAAACGCTGTTATGGTTAGGTGATTTGAAGGTGATTTGATTAAAAATGTCAAATTATATATATATATATATATATATATATATATATATATATATATATACACCACACACACATATATACTGTACATACACATACATATTCCACAGCATATCCTTAGACTTGTATATATACTGTAATGACTATTTTAAAAAAAATGTTTTAATAATCTTTTACTCTTCTTTAAGACATATACTAACTTTACTTTTCACTTTAATAATTTTGATTTGATTGATTGATTGAATTTACTGCCATCTGGACATTGTGGTTTAATCTGGAGCAGAAATTGTTCCTTATTTTTTGGCAGATACTGTTTTGGGTTTTTTTTCTTCTGTGCCACTCTGCTGGGAAATCAATATTTTTTGTCAGTTCTCACTGGCAACAAATTTGTAACTTCCAAATGCAACAAGTGTTTCCTTGTTTCGCTGCTGAATTAATCCCTCTGCTCACCATTTTATGGCAGCATTTTTCCATTTTCTCATGTTCTCATAACATGTACTTTAGGTTTCCTCACTAGGGCGCAATATAGTTGTATTGACTCAATGGGAACTGGAACCAACACTGCCTGCGCTTTGCACATAAACACCACACAATGCAGAGTGTAAGGGGAGATAACAGTCCAGAACAGGTCTGAGTCATGCAGTATTTGCCTTAAATTTAGTGTTTGTGTTGAAATTCTGAAACTGACAAAAAACTGAAAGGCAGTGACAGACAGTCAATTTCATGTCTATAGCAACAAACTCTGCACATATTTAAGACTTCAAACACAATAACAGAAACACATCTCTGTAATCGTTTCTAAATTTAATTAGCCAAGAGAAACTGTACTGCCTTCCAACAAAAGCAAGTTACTGTCAGTACAGTGATTTTCCCTTCGGAGCTAAATAGGACTGAAAAAATATGCTATCAAAAAGAAAAGAATTATAATTGGATAGTGGAACTTGCTCACCAAACTGTAACCTTCAGCTTATATGCAGTATAGGATTATATTAAAAGGGAAATATTCCCCTTAGGTTTATTAATTCACTGTAAACGTGTCTACACTTCCGTCATTTAGCACCTCCTTGGCTTAGCAATGATATTTCTCTGTGCATGCCTTTGAATACATGTGCTGTAGTTTACTGTATGCATGATTTCACCCTTTCAGGTTGACATCAGCCTTTTGGGATGGAGGGCACAGGCAGCGGCTGGGCAGCTGAGCTAGCTCCCACGATGCATGAGGTGAATGGCAATGAAACTGCCCAGGTCTTTGAGGTGGCGTTGCAGAACAGCTCCTCCAAGCGTAGCCCCCAGTTTGTAGGTGTGGAGCTGCTGCAGTCCTTCAAGCTGCTCATCATTCCCTGTTACACTCTGGTGGCTCTGGTGGGGGTCTTCGGCAACTACTTGCTCCTCTATGTCATATGCCGCACACGCAAGATGCACAACGTCACCAACTTTTTTATTGGGAACCTGGCCTTCTCTGACATGCTGATGTGTGCCACGTGTGTCCCCTTCACACTGGCCTACGCCTTCAACCCACATGGCTGGGTATTCGGCCGCTTCATGTGCTACTTGGTGTACCTCATCCAGCCTGTGACGGTGTATGTGTCGGTCTTCACTCTTACCGCAATTGGTGTGGACAGGTAAGATGAGCCAGAGGAGTGAGACAGACTATAAAGAAACCCTAAAACCCTGGCAGAATATTTATCATCCTGCATTTCACTGACATGTTCCTCTATCATAGGAACAAGTTGCTTTTCAGCTTGAGACATTTATTCAAATCTACTTGCCCATCTCTGTATTATGACCTACACATAAATAATTCCTTGCAATGAGTGTTGATATCTTGTTTTGCACAAAAGTGCAGTTTCAGATGCAAATATAACCACCTGGCTGGCTATAGTGTTGTGTTTTTACACTCCAAGTTTCTAGGACCACATTTTTGATCTTCCTTGAATGATCTCATGCTAGTTCTGAAGTGTAGCGGTTTCAAGGAAAGTGTTAAAAATCTTGAGGTGTTTTTTTCTGTCTGCACTCTGTGCAAGATATTTGGGAAGCCATTAAAATTCAATATCCTGGCAAATTCATGACAGCAGGTTAGAAATTTACTTTATTACTAATAACCTCTGTAAAAAGAAGATATCTCCTAAATGGCCACTCACACTACACTGCAGATCCTCTACAGCTAAACACAGAAACTGTGCACTTATCCTATCCTTGAGTTTCTATTAACGTTATTCTGCATGGCATGACAGAGAAGGACAGAAGATGATCTACCACACAATAATACTTTACCCCCATCGCACAGGACTCCAAGGTTATTGCTCTTTACACCAAGCTGTGAGCTAGAGGCAAAAACCCTGCCTTGTCTGTTCACCATGGATACAGTGGCAGAGCTGAATAGGATTTGATTTTTGTGATACCTTTGTTAACATTTAATTATTTTTTTTTTGGTTGGAAACTCTCAATTTGCCATTAACTACCTTCTGTGGTCATTTTCAGGGTGTATTATCTGTAGTGCTAAATAGCTGTGCTGTCTCTTGCATGTTGATTGCTGTTGGCACCTGATGACTTTAGTGCTGGTCCTCTTCTCGTATCTCAAATTTGGCATGTTTTTATCATTGTACCCAACAGTTAATTTTATTACTACTACTACAAACTTTATTTTAATAGCCCCTTTCAAAAGATGTTATAAAAGAAAATATTAAAAAAGGATACAATGGTATAAATAGGAACAAGAAAAAAGCATCAGTTAAAAAAAAAGTCATGAAAAGTTTATCGCAAACTGTAAGCCTACAGTTTATTTAGATATACAAGTTAAAACAAGACATAAAACAACTGCTGTGAGCAATCATAAATACACCTTGTATGACTTTAACAGGAGGAGGTACAGCCTCCATATAGAAGAGGCAAGGTAAAAACTCAGGTGGGAGGGTCACTATCTACCAAGTCAGGGGAATGAACCTAAATCAGGTTCCAGCCTAAATCACAGACAACATTAAAATGGGCAGGTGGGAAAATTGACTTACATAAAAACTACATAACACTACATAAAAATTAAACTCAGCAGTAAGTGCTGCAAGAAACAAATGGGCAATCATGAAATGGGTTAACACAGCTCTTATTTAGGGCAGAAACAGGGCATTCACCTCTTTAACATCAGTCCTCAAAACCCAGGAAGTGTAATCAAGCGAGAATCCAGCCTACAACATCAGATAGCCACATACAGGACGCCAGTGTATACAAACCGAAGAAACAAAGAAAACAGCCTGAATAAACACATCACAGTAACTCACCGCGGGGACGAGGGGCAGCATTTTTGCAGCCAGAGAGTTTGCATGGTGTCTATATAGACCAGCCTGAAAGAGCTTCACCTGGTGCCTATCAAGACCTAATCAGGATCACTGAAGGTGGACTGAATTTATAAAGGGTCCAGCCAATCCCATTAAACTTAAAATTCAATTTTAACCCATTTAGAACCTAATTATTTTCCAAACACACATGCAGAAAAAAAGATGGATTTCTTTTCTTGATGGACTCTAGATAAATTAGGGAAAAATGATAAGTGCACTTAATTATGTTCATTTTATTTATTTTTTTGTCCATTCCTCCAATTGACTAATAAATTAAACACAGAAATTGCTTGACAGTAAAAGTGACAATGAATGGTCTTAACCAACTTTTAAAAAGAAAAAAAGTTATTTTCATGAATAATTAACTCTAACAAACATTTTTTTGACTATATCCTCAATTTCTGAAGTACCTCCTAAAAACAGTGTGTGGAAAACCTCCAGAAATGTATATGCTGTGAACATAATCAGTAAAATGCATTCAAAGCTAACTGCATCCTTAGAGAATCAAATCAGAGCAGTATTTTCCTGTTTTAACTGTATTTCCTCAGTGAGAGAACAACCTGTCTAGCAGAGAGGAGATGGACCAGTATAAAGCCACATTAATGATACCAGCAAAGATTTTTTTAGGAAGTTGATTAACACTTTGTGGTCCACTGTGTCAAAAGCTGAGCTGAGGTCAAGGTGAGATAGATATAATCTAATATAACCGTGGTAAGATGAACTGAAGTTATCCTCTTCTCTGCTTCTTTATAGATACTATGCCACAGTTCATCCTCTGAAAAAGCGCATCTCAGTCTTGGCGTGCACCTACCTTTTGTCTGGGATCTGGTTGCTGTCTTGTGGTCTGGTGGCTCCAGCTGTGGCTCACACCTACCATGTGGAGTTTAAGAATGAGGGCTTCACCATCTGCGAAGAGTTCTGGATGGGTCAGGAGAGGGAGCGGCTGGCTTACGCCTACAGCACTCTCTTCATCACCTACGTCCTGCCTCTGTCGGCGCTCTGCATCTCGTACCTGTGCATCTCTGTCAAACTGCGGAACTGTGTCGTACCAGGCCACCACACCCAGAGCCAGGCCGAGGCTCAGCGCATGCGCAAACGCAAGACTTTCCGACTGGTGAGCCTGGTGGTGGCCGCATTTGGTATCTGCTGGCTGCCCATCAGTGTGTTCAACGTGCTGCGTGACATTGACATTGACCTGATTGATAAGCGGTACTTTCTGCTCATTCAGCTGCTCTGTCACCTGTGCGCAATGAGCTCCTCTTGCTGTAACCCTTTCCTCTATGCTTGGCTGCACGACCGCTTCCGTGCTGAGCTCCGCAAAATGTTTACATGCCGCCGTCGCATTGGCATCTCAGCTAACAACTGCGCCACAGCCAGTGTGGTTTTGTGAAACTTGTGCGTTTTAGGCTGTTGTTGGTTAGTCTTTGCGTCTTTGGACAGTAGAATTATCTCATTCTGGTAACATACAGGCAGAGCAGAGTTAGACAGGTGTAAGTAAGATCCTGGTCTAAATGGTGAGCCAGCTTTTACTCAAGGTAGCCACATTATACACACCATAATTTAGAGGCTGTCTTTCAAAACTGTTGCCCTGTTAACCAATACCCTTGAAAGAATACTTCACCAATTTAACGTAACATTATTGAACTCATGATGGACAATTTGAAAAAAAAGGATCATAATTCAACAGAACCAGAGATATCATCCTTTATATTCCTCAATAAGCCAAAACGCAACTCGAGTTTGGTCGCAGATTTGGGTGTGTTGCTTGTAATGATAATGTTGCTTTGGTGTACTAGCCTCAAGCAATGAAGAGGAGCAGGCCATAGAGGTCTGATAAGCTCAGTTCTTTTATTTTTAAACTTGTAGTCTTTCGCCCCAGTTAATCCTGTCGTGTGTTTGAACAGGTACAATCTGTTAAGTATCGGTTCAGATGAGGACTCAAATTCAGAACAAAACTCAAATAATCATAAATGGAAAGATCTTGTTGATGAAATGTATGAAATGGAAAAGATCACTGTGAGAATTAGAAACAAATAGCATATGTTTGAAGAAAGATGGGAGAAATGGATTCACTATAGAACATTAAGAACCTTTTTTTTTGTACGTTAAGAACTTTAGTTTTGTATGTATATATATATATATTTAATGAAAGATGTAAAACAAAAACCCAACAAATGCAGAACAAAAGCCAAACAAACATAAAGGTTTAATGTAGCTGTTAGAACCTCCAAAATCTTGCAAGTAACAAAACCCAAAGTACAAAAGAAATAAGAATCAAAACTAAACTGAAACCAACCAGGGAGACCCGAGGAACACAAGACAGAACTCAGGGACATCATTAACATGGTGAAGAACACAAACGAACTGAGAAAGGACAAGGGGAAAGACGGATATATACACAGAAAACTAATGAGTGAAACTGGATACAGCTGAAGAAGGTGGACACAGGCAAGAGGAGGGACACACAGGGATTGGCTGAAAACAGGGGTGTGGCAGGGAACACCAGTGAAGACAGCAAGCCTAATATTGCACAGGTGCTGGGATTTCTATGGGATCAGGTAAGGACAAATGAGACTGATAGAAGACAGGTGTGAGAGAAAACAGGTGGGAAACAGAGAAAAACAGGACATAAAATGTGAAATGACATGAGGAGTGAATCTACAACTTACAGCAGGAAACAGATAAAACATGGATGAATGACACAAAACCAGAAAAACAGACAACCCCAGAACACTATATAACAGAATATAGACAAAAACCCAAGATCATGATGCACCACATGTATCTATTATTGAAATGGAGCCAGTTTTTATGAAAGTCTTGTTGTTGTTTTGTGTGTTGCGTGATCATAAAAACATTTATATCCACCAATAGATACCACTAAATCCTACAAACTGGACCTTTAATTGACGATTAGGCTAAAGAAACTCTATATATGTGTTACTATCAACAGGTTTCATATAGACCTAAAACAACAGCTCATAAATCCGTCTGTCGATACTCTTCGACTTTCCCTTCACAAGGCAATTCATTCTTAATCAAGGTGTTAGACCTGAGTGAGTTTAAAGGAGGGGGGATTGTTGTTAATCATCTGGTTAAAAACACATGCAAGCCAAAAGGATCAACAAAGAAAATTTTTTAAAAAATCAACAGTTCACAAATCTATACTTTCATTTTTAGAAAAGGAAAGACAATTTCCCAAACCGCTGGGCACTGTAATTTCCAACAAACGTTTCTCAAGCAGGAGTAAATAATGAATTTGGTGGGGACTATTCTCAGCTGTGGATTTGGATTGCTAAATATTTATGACTGATAAAAAATCATGTTACTCAGTGCAACTGTGAGGCTCATTGGTGTGTTTCTGTTACTTTTTGGACAACGATGGAGGTCACAGCAGAGTACATGAAACAAGCTTTAGCCGCAAAATACTTGTTAGTAGGATCAGTTTGTTGTTTTTTCTATTTCTGTGGGAATTGATGACAATGAACTGCCATAGAAACGGACTGATGTGCAACCACACTGTGCTTCGCCTTGTGTACAATAAAACATGCAATTTACAAATCCATGGTAACATATTTGCTCATTCATGTGAGAGCCACTAATGCATTTACGTAACATAAAATTTGACAAGGGGAGTCAATGCAATATGTAGCTTGTTTCAGCGCTTATAAAATGATGTATGTAGATTCATATTTAAATTACATACAAAGGTTATATTTATTTGCAAATGTACATAAAATAATTGTAAATAACTGCAGATGCAAACAATGTGGTGAAATAATTAGTGTCTTTATTTCAAATAAAACCATGTTTTGCTCAGCATCACTTCCTTCTGAAATTTTACATCGACTGCAGCATTATTATCATGTCACCAAACACTCGATACATCAGGCTGTACATTCTTTGAGCTCTCACTCCAGAAAAAGAAGAGCCAATAACTGTTCATCCAGCAAATCAGGCATAAAGTCATGAAAAAGGTTTTGAAGGCACAGGTCTATACATTCTGGAGATTAATATTGCTATCATTGCTGCCAAGACATAGAATAATGTTGTCATATAAAGGCATAGATGTTCATTCATTAGTGTAATTCAAATACAAAGACAAGGCTGGTTGGTTATTATTACTGATACTGACTCGATTACTGTGCCTCTGATTATCTCTTGGTTTTCATTATACAAACACAACACAAACATCACAGTGATCAAAGTCTTATTAGTAGAAGAGTTTGATTCCGCATTATTACTTGCATAATATTTTAAACTATGTGCGCAGGCTACCACATGAGAGGAAAAACTACCATACCTGCTGTGCAATTTTATTCATTGCTGGTTTTCTAAATAACACCTCTGTGAAGCTAAATAGGCACAATATGTTATTAAGGACTGGACAACCAGCTGACATTCATCTGTGCTAAATTAAATGTGGGAGGAATGTTGTTAATCAAAGAAAAAAGAAAAATACATGCAAGCCAGAAGGATCGAAAAGAAGATTAAAAAAAATAGTGTGCAGTTGTCATATAAACAATTTAAATCACGACTCATCTCATAAGATCATAATTCATAACAGAGAAATATTACATTCTTTCCTTACTAAGATGGTGCATGAATTTGGAATAGTTGTGAAAGGTTTGATATATGATCATTCATCGCAGTCCAGTGTAAAGAGTAAAAAAAAAGCCAGATAATTTAAAATAAACAATCATTTCTATTTGCATCATTAATATATTAAATAAAGCTCAACCCAAGTATGGTATATGAATAAAAATGTTAATTTGATTTGTATGTAACAAGTTTCTTTTTAAAGCAAAGACCAGTACCTTAGTGTAAAAAAAATACATTCATTTGCTCATAAAAAGATGTTTCATTTGCTTGTTATGTTCATTTGAAGTGTTCATCAAATATTTTACTTCAGAGTCAGTTTTTCAGCATTCTCAAACAAAGTTGACTCTGAAACTTAGAAAGTGCATATGCTCTAAACCTTAATCGAGACTGTCTCTCAGTACACTTACGTGACAACAGTGCGATGACACACAAACATAAATGGGTTATTAAGTGGGACTCTCCTCCTCCAGCAGCTGGTGCCTTACACTGGCTTGCTATTAAGAGATTGCAGGATGCTGGGTTTCTCATCTATGACGCGAACCAGCAGGTTGTCAATGTACTCCTCGAGCTCGACAATCTTGGAGTCCTTCCTGGACAGGTCGGCTTGCTGCCTCACCACCAGTGTGATTAGCTCTTCCTGTGTCAGCTGAGTGTAAGGGCCACTTCCCACTGAGTCTGTCATCTGAAGGGGATGAGAAGTGGATACAATATAATGTGCATTCCAATGAAAACATAGTTATTGAGTACATATTGAACTGTGGAGGGCTCATTGGATCGCCTCTTGGGAGGGATTTTTACAGATACATTTATTGCTCTATTTGCACAATAAATAAATCAAAGTCGCATCATCTGCTTTGATTATACTCCTTTTCCAACAAAATTAATGCATGCACACAGGTTTTTTTAAGCATGGGTCAACCTGCTAAATAAAGGCTATAGACTCCGGCTCTATCGCTTGAATGGATGTCAACAAGTGTGTGTTTTGATCTCAGTATGTTATCAGAATGCCAACAAAACAGTACCTGGATCTTTCCTAGTGTGCTGTCACGGACCTTTATCTCCTTCACAGCGGGGGTACTGATGGGATGCTGGCTCTCTAAGCTCATGGGCTTCACAGGATGAGGCCTACAAAGAAAAAAACATACATGGTTTATTAAGCCCTAAAAGAGACTGCTATGACAGAGACTACAACCGTGTGCACACAAAAGAATTGTAATCAGGAGAAAAAGATTCAAGTATTTAATTATTTTTCTTTTTAGCTAACTGTACAGTAAATTAGCGAGGTGTACGGGCGTATGTATATCGGTGTATTGTGTGATGTGTTTATACTGCCTTGTAGAAGTATTCACCCTGTTTTTTTTCTGTTTTGTTGCATTACAACCTGTTATCTAAATGCATTTTTGTAGAGTGCTGCAGGGATGAAGTTTTTTTTGTAGGCCGACCCGAAAGTTAGCATCGCCCTGGTTCCCTCAGTAAAATGCTTATGGAATTTTTCCATTGGATTTTGGATTATTGCAGAAAATAAGCTCTGTGGCAAACAAAAGTAACTGCCTGTTTGAAGACATGTACAAGCTTTAAAGTTCATGAATGTTGTATTTAGTGATGTATTTTATGTCGTACAACACAATCTGAAAGTCTCTTAAGCCTCTGTCAACCACACAACTTATTTCAGGCATCTAATCAAAAACCCACTCAAAAAACCCAATAGATTTGAGATGAGGAAACCGGAGTCCTAAAATGCAAACTCATCTTATATTTAACGACTCATTCCTGCACCACCCTATTTTAATGTATTTAGTGTGACTGTATGATACCAAAAGCTGTATATTTTGATTAAACTGTACATGTAAAAATCCAACTACAGACAGGAGCTGAAAAAAGCAGCTGTTTTAAACTCTCTGTGCAGCACATCAGTTTCATGCTTTGTACTGAAATGCATGTTAAACTGCAAACATAAATAAATCCAATTTAATCGAGTGTATTGCAAAACTCCTACATCATTTCACTTTGATACAAATTGATTAGAATTTACAAGCCTCAGAATTGTCGCACTCACAGAAGGTAAACCCCAACACCTTATTCGCCTCCTCATACAACAGCAGCAGCCAGATGCCATACACCAAGTCTAGATAAACACACCACAAATGCATTCGTTGTGAGTGGCCTGCGTGATCTCACCTGCGAGGAGTCAAGGCTAGCCCACCTCCATTGCTATTCTGAGCACTGACAGGCTGAATGTCAGAGGGAGACACCCACGCACGCAAAGACGGCTTTCCACCAGACAAACCTCCTGCTGGTTCCTCCATAGCTACCTGGAGGAACTCTGGGGTAAACTGTTCAGCTCCAAATGGATCCTCTCCTCCATAAAGTTTGCTTTGTGTTTTTGCATCAGCTGGAGGCTTCAGTGCGACAGACTCTTTCCTGACACCTCTTGCAGAGAGGACCTGATTATCTGTGGTTGTGGTTGTTTCTGCTTTAGGCGTGGGTTCTGGTCCAGACTTGGAAATCTTACTGTCTGACTGAGTCGTGGATGGAGGGTTGTATTTAAATCGTCTCTGTGAATTTTTTCTTTGTAAAACTGGACTCTCCGGCTTTGAATCTTCATCTTTTTTCTTGTTCTCGCCGTGTTTGTTTGAATCATTGCCATTAAAATCAGCAAATGGATCTGTCGGTCTCTCTTGGTTAAAGATTTTATCAATATCGTCTAGGGTCATTCCACGATCTTCAACTTTCTGCTCTTTTTGTACACTGCTTGTAAAAATGTGATTTGCGTCTTGGTTCTTGTTCGGTTGTGCCCATGGGTCTCTGGGAAGAAGATCAGTACTGGGAAACGGATCAAAATCAAAGTTCTCCGTTGCCTGCCTGCCGTTTGTGTCCCTGCTGCTAATACGTGAACTAGATGTTTGGATGTTACTGTTGGAGAGCACTGGTGTCACACCAGAATCTTCTTGCTGAACTGGCTCTTTGCCACTAGCTCTCTGTCTGGGTTTCGCCATGGGTGCCTCTTTGTTCGCAGTGACTTTTCTTTGATCATCTTGTGGTGTTGAATCCCAGTCTATTTGGCTAGTAGGCCTGGGTACATGTGTTGGTGCAGGCGATGGGTGCAACACCTTCCTTGCTCCATCCCTGGGTATCACTGAAAGACTTTCTCTGCTTGAAAGGTCAGTGTTTGCAGTTTCTGGGACTGGAGGCAGACTTCGCCTCATGAGAGATTGTTGAGCAGTACTCTGGCTCTGTCTTTGATTGGAATCACCTACTGATCGAGGGAGTGGAGGTGCAACAGCTTTAGGGGGAGCTGGGGCTGCTGTTTTTTTGGATGACGTAGGTTTGGTTTCGTGTGGTTGTGTTTGGTAATGCCTGGTGGCAGGACTCTCCTGTGGGAGTGAAGACCCAACATTGAGTTTGTGCTCCTCTGGGCCATCAACACTCATCTCTGCACTATCCCGGTGTTTCTGATTGACCTCAGCGATTATATGGTCCCATCGAGTGTGTCCTTGCACGCCGTGTCTCTTCTGAGGAAATAGAGTTTCATAATCAGGAAGTGGTACAGACGGTTTTCTTCCTGGCTGCAGCCCATCTGGCTCTTCATATGCAGGGTTTGAGAGCTCTCTTCCTCCACTGCCATGCACTGGATACGAGGGTGGCACTGGGGCTTTTCTCTTCTTATCCGCCATGGTAGGTGAAGATCCAACAGAGGACAAATCCTCTCTACTGCCACGAGGAGAACCCGATGGGCTTTGACTTATGTTAGGTGGAGCCAGGGATAAGTGGAGACTGGAGAAAGTATCAGGGGACTCAGATGGGACACTAGAGAGGGTGGACTCAGAGGTGGCTGGGGAGGGATGCAGCTGACTGGGGGTTTGGCAGTCAGCAGGCTCAGACTCCAGAGATTGAGTTAATCTGCCAAAGATTGAAAACAAAGGCCTACGGGTCAGTGTGACCATCACATTACCTAAAGTCATTTCCACCAACCCGTCACCAATGTAACCAGCATCTCACGTGTCAAGAAAAAAAACATTAAATTCCTACCTACAACCTCACATAGTTTAGCCCTCGGACTGCTCTAGATTATGACTATCTGCTTCCTAAATCTGCACTAGACAATGCTGCCATTAAATCATTTGCTCAAACAATGCTGCACTGTTCAGTGTCCATGCCCAACCTACACACAGAGCATCTGATATACGCGTGTCTTGCGTACTGTTTCTATTTTTAGCTGACATGCTCACAATGAGACGTTTTGACTTTCCCCTATGGGAAGACTACAATGTGACATTTCTCCTTTAAGATCATCCCACTTAGATTATCATAGCTTGTTCAACATAGCCCCAAAATGTAACAAAACATCACATACATATAACACAAAATAACTTGAACTTTGAGGCTACAATCTGCCATCTAGCAAACATTCCTGAGAACGACAACAACTGTTACATCAAAGACAAAAGCAAGAACAAGTCCCTTACCATTATGGCTCAAAAATAAAAGATCCAGTCCAATGCAGTCCACAAACAACTATAAAAAGTCTAAAAACTAAATCTAATCACCCAAAACGTCCCCAAGGAACTGAACACCGCAGCTCAGTAACTCCTTATGAGCTCTGCTCAGTCCACAACCTGTTCCACAACATCTTTACAAACACAAGCCACACCCAGATGCTCATATGTGCTGGGACGAAACTGGTCAAACTGGTCCTTCACCCTTGAGAGGAAATTCAAAGTTTTGGTCTAGTCAGCAGAGACCAGACGGAAATGTGGAATTCCCAAGTTTCAGTGTTGACATATGTGGTGTGGGGTGAAACTTTAGTCGGTTTTCTTTAATGACATTTCTAATCCACTTGACATTTTGCTTGTATTGGGATAACAAAGAAAAAAAAAACAACTCTTCTTTGGGTTGTCAATGTCAGGCTTTTTAGATATGTTGAAAAAACAATAGCACATACCAACAAAATGGCAACAGAAATTGCAGTTACATTTTTGAGCCGGCTGATGGCAATATTCAAACTCCAGTTGAGCAAGTCTAAGAACAGTGTGTCTACAAGCAACCAACAGCATCACCAGTGATGTAACACCAGCATAGCAGCAACATTATTACATAACATAAGTTCAGAGAAGCTTGAGATGAAGGCCTACCTGGGTTTGACTGCTGACACTTTAGCAGTGCGGTTGAGGAAGACCATGGCAGACGGGGTTTGTGGGTTGCGGCTGGATTTCTGCTGATCGGCTGGACTTTCATCACTGCTGACTGGAGGATCTGAGCTCAGGGGAATGTCCTCAAACGGGTTGGTGGAGCGCTGGGCGATCAGTTGATCGGGATTTCCTGCGTTGCTGCGAGGGGGTTTTGCGGGCAGCTCTTCTTTAGCTTGTTGCTGTACCTCCTCCTTCTTCTCCTCCTTCTTTCTGATCATTCCAAACAAGGACGTCAGCCTGTCGCTCATGGAGGCCTCCTCCTGTTGTTTCCGCTCCTCAGCTCTGCGACGCTCCTCCTCGAGCCTCTGGTTTTCTGCCTCCTCCAGCATCCTGCGTTCTTCCTCTTGCTTTCTCCTATCATCTTCCTCCTCCTTTTGTTTCTTCCTCCTTGCTTCATCCTCAAGGAAGCGCCTCTTCCTCTCCTGTTCCTCTTGGATTCTGCGCTCCTCTTCCTCCTGCAGTCTCTTGACCTCTACCCTGTATTTCTCCTCCTCCAGCCTCTTGGCCTCTGCTATGCGCCTCTCTTCTGCCTGCTTTCTCTCCTCCTCCTCTTGATGGCGCTGTTGCTCCAGTATTGCCCTATCCGTAGACTCCTGCTTGTGGGAGGGCACAGGTACAAAGGAATCAGCAGAGATGTCAGAGGTGTGTTTGCGGACATCCTCCAAAGATCCTTGACCTGAGCTGTTCAAACTGAGAGTAGAGCCACTCTTGGACTCCTCCTCTGTGTACACATGGCTGCCATTGATGCACAGGCTGTTCAGGTCACTGTTGCTCTGCTTGGAGCGACCAAGTAGGGAGAAAGGACCCTGAGACACCTTGCTGTCAGAGCTGCCTGTTCGCTTGTGTCCCAAGAATTTGAATTTCTTTTTAACTGTGGAAGGAGAGACAGTGAAGCATGATGTTATCGTTACCAGGCAAAACACCATTATATAACTTGAACTGTGCAGCAGAGGAAAGACAGAACTGTCAACATGCAGCACACACAGACTATAGAAAGATCAAGTTACCTTCAGGTGTGTCTACATTAAGACCAGATGATCGGCTGCCACTGAGAGATGAATTCTTCTCCGGAAGAGTCCCCAATGTAGACATGGACTGTGACACGTTACGATGCAAGTTTGATTTGGGGGCAAAGAGGGTTTTGAGCTTAGATTTCTTTTTCACCCCTGGAGACTGATTGAGTGACTGTGTGTCAGCCTCTCCCTCGCTGTCTGTGAGGACCTTGCTGACAGAGGGAACAATAGCTGAAGCAGAGTCAGAGAAGCCATCCTTTTTCTTCCCACGGACTTTGTCCTTCAGCTTGGAGATGCGGGAGCGCGGCTTATCCTGCATGGAAAGGTCAAACATGCTAGCTGACATGTTGTTCCTCATAAATTGGATATCGAGCAGCACCTCCCCTCGCGCCTTGTCCTCTTTTCCACTCTTGTCCACCAGCTTGAACCAACTGCAAAGGACAGAAAAAATGAATCAGATGTTTAGGATGAAACTTTTTACATTATCCCAGCAATTTCCCGAGAATAACTGTGAGACTTTTTATGTTTTAGACTTATTATCTTGTTCACTATACCACTTACTTTCCCCAGTACAAGACAAAAACATGGAAATAAGGGAAGAAATTTCCATGTGACCTCAGTTCATTTTGCT
The DNA here is from genome assembly GCF_026936395.1 of Plectropomus leopardus. Taxonomy (NCBI): domain Eukaryota; kingdom Metazoa; phylum Chordata; class Actinopteri; order Perciformes; family Serranidae; genus Plectropomus; species Plectropomus leopardus. The sequence goes on from NC_142179.1 coordinate 25,924,045, forward strand.
TTACTCAGACAAGCCAGAATAAAACTGATTGCTGGCTTCATACCAAGATAAATACTGCATAACTCAAAAACCTGTATGAAACAAGCTGATATGTACAGATGGTGCATATTAAGTTGCTGATTTGTTAGAAAATGAATCACCACCACTTTCGATTAACTACCGATTAAAATGTTTATTTTTTGTATTACTGTGAGATGGTTTTATTACTGATTACTGTTTTTTGCATCTCGGACACGATGATTTACTTTTTTTGTTTCCTCCACCAATGTGTGTTTGGTTTGTTTGTTTGTTTGTTTGTCTGTTTGTTTGTTTGTTTGTTTGTCATCAGGATTATAGATTTCCATGAAACTTTGTGGAGGGGTTTAGCATGGGCCAAAACAGAACCTATTAACTTCTGGAGCAGAACCAACTCCCCCTTCCTCCGGTTGTGATTTGGCACTATAAACAGCGCCACATCACAACAGAACTAAATAAATAACAATTAATCAATAAACAAATAGGCTATAGGTGAATACAATACATAGAAAATGACCAGTAAGCAGTAAACCTAGGGGAAATACATTTTCTGATCTGCTATCATTTTATAACACAGTAGGCTTTTTTATTGCTATTTTTAATCAATAAATAAATTAAAAGGCTATTTTTTAAAACTGTTTTTATACTTTAAATGTCTTTGGGGACTCCACTGTTGTTTGGACAGAAAAGGCTTTGACAGACGTCATTGGGGTTTTTCAGGATAGTTCACTGTTTTCCACTGACAATTTTAAAACTATAATATTATATTAATCAAAATAATGAAAATAATAATTAGCTGAAGCCATGCACTGCAACTGTAAGTCTGAGTTTTTACCGATCTTGTACTCAAGTGCTGTGTGCGCCTTTCAACCATAATTGCAGTGTATAGGCTCAATAAAGGTGCAGTAAAATTAGGTTAACAAATTCAATATACAAAACCACACACTGTAAACAAACCTCCTGCCCCCCCTGGCTCCTATACCAGCTCTAACTTCAAACACTCACACAATCTGTGTCTTGTCAGACCTTAGACTGATACGTGTCATTACCTAGTGTGCAGCTCGTTCCAGTTCCTGTATGGAGCACCATGCCAACCACAGATAAAGCCTGACAATTACAGCTTTGTTCAGGCTGCCCCCTCATGTCCTCTCTGTTGCACACAATCAGCACTTACTGTCGGCAAGGGAAAGGTAGGAGTGTTCTGGAGAGCCCTTTCCAAAACCAAGCCAAAACAAGCAATTAGTGCCCTTACATACCGATGCTCTGTGCCTGTACAATCAAAGCCTTGCTATTAGATGTACTAATACTGTAAAACAAGTGCTCATTATGGCAAGCTGTCCACCTTTAAAGCTCTTTTGTTGCACAGCAGAGCTCTCAAACTGGTTCACTTTGTTTATTTTCTTACACACAGAGTCAAGAAGACAGTTTTAACTCTTCAGCTACATGCAGCTCAGCACAACAGTTAATCTAACACCCAAAATGCACTTAGGACACCAAAACACACTAACAACGAGTAACATTACGATATTACCATTGTCTTTGCATTATCCCTTTTTAAGTGGAATAAACCAAGATTCCACTACAACAAAAAGAGGGTCACCTCTTTATTGCATGGAGTATGCTACTGTTACAGACAATGAGAAACACTGCTTCTATAGGCTTTGCGTGTTTGCCATTTTTTGCACAGATGAATTCAACGTGCACAAAATTGAACTATTTCCAGTAATGCAATACAAAGCTGCACATATCCACTATACACATATACACTATACTATACGTCTACAGGACAGCTGGACATAGAAAAAGAACATTGCAAGTCAACCCTGTCTGCTGTATTTGGCCACAAATATCATCCACATTACTCCTCTTGTAATACACCTTTGCAATCCTGAGCCATCTCTTGCAATCTTCTGCAGATCTGTCAAGACATCCATCACTTACTCTGTGGCCCATGGTCAAAAGCTTTCCACCTCCATGAGGAAAATAATTCCTCTATGGGGATGAGGAATGGAGAGTATGGGCTGTAAAACACTGACTGAGAGAAAATGGTAAAATGCCAGATCGTCCAATTTACAAAACGGTCTGGATGCTACTTCACATGCCCCTTTTCAGAACTCCAAGTCGCAAGTCTATCTATGTTTTACATCCCAATTATTCCTTTTCTTTTATATATCTTTTTTAGACATTGCAAAATGTAGCAAATAACAGTCCAATATGTTGTAATCATTGGCTGATATCACCGTTTAGCTTATCAGCATATCAGCTCGAACTCTATGGAACAGGTGGATTCCAAGGTCTGGACCGCAGCAATAGTGATCATAAATGCTAGTAATGGTGTATTATGTTAAGTTTTGAATGTTGATTTAACAGTTGTTAACATGTGCAAAAACACTGTGTAAAAATGAAAAATGATGATTAAATATGAGTTACACGTATCCATTATATGCATTTTGTGTCAAAAGCATGAAAAGTCATTCACAGCTGAGTCCACATTCACTTCTGTTGAGCTGACGGTGTGAGGAATTTAGAAACTGTGAACTCTGCCACTTAACAACAGTAGGGGTCGACAAATTATTGGCCAATTATTGGGGCTGATATTTGGCATTTTGCTGATTATCTGTAACCGCCAATAGAATTAATTAATTAAGAAGTACAAAAAAAGTGTCAGCATGAGAGGAAATTTTATTTTTTTTAAACCTCAGGGTGCTTTTATTTGTTATTTTTTTATTTAAATTTTCACTAGACTTTATAAAAAAAGTTGCTGGGAACTTTCTGTGTATGATGTTGAATGTTTCAGTTTTGATTAAACATTTGCTAGGCTAAGGCATTTAAACAAAGTTTTGTGTTGCAGTTTGTGATATTCCAAACTCTTAATATGGACAGAAAGATTTTTATTTTTATTGTAAATGCATATCAGCTCCAACCATTGGTAACCAGTCTCCTTAACTACTAATAATCGGTATTGAAATCGGCCATCAAAAACCAATATTGGTCGACCCCAACCATCAGTAAAAACACTGTAAATGTATATGTCGACCTTATTAAGGTTCAATCTAACTTTGTAAGAGATAAACTGAGGTATAGAGAAGATATCTGACTGTCGTTTAACACAAAGCATGGTGGCATTAATCAGACAGTTATCAGCAGTTCATGTGGAGTTTACTGCCGCAGCGTTCATTTTAATGTCATGCACTTTAGCAGACATCCAGACAGGCTCTTCAGAGGATAACAGCCAGGAAACAAGCATGGGAGTGAACCAACATTCCTCAAACACTTCCAAACATGCAGGGAGGTGCTGAGCAGTGCCTGATGTAATGAAAGTCACACAGAGCCTAATTCAAACACTTCTCATTTCCCACCCTAACCAGAGCATGCCAAGTCAAACAATAGCTAACTTAGACCAAGCACAAGGACAGAGAGATCACACTTTCTCAGGCCAATCCAGACACCGCGCTTGTTGTCTTGTCTGTGTTGATAACAGCGAGGAATGCATCATAGCTGAAGACCATGTACGGAGACAATGTATTATTACAGTTATTAAGAGACTGACAGGGTGTACATGATCTGTTCTGTTTGCACAGAAATACAGAGCCGTGCCCGATGCACACTCTCACTGGTCCTGCTGGACAGGTTCCCTCGCTTAACTGTCAAGAGCACTTCTCTTTCATGTCTAATGATTAACTGGAGAGACTGTATTATTCTACAAGTGGACGCCAGAGTGGATTTAGTCAATAAAATAAAGTGGTGTTATACCGTAAAATATAGATTCCTCCATAATATTCCTTTAACACTTGCTACCACTATACACTCATGTTTAATTGCATTGCAAAGGTTTTCAAATGGTTTTTTTATAGTATTAAAAATAATTCAAAGCCACTGCACAAGAGGTGGAACAGCTAATGGACTACAAAAGTAGTCAATAAATAAAAAATGAAGTGTTAAAGCTTCTCAAGCGTGAGGATTTGCTGCTTCAGACTCTCCTGCAGTATGCCATTATACTTTAAATGTCTTTGGGTACTTCACTGTTGGTTGGGTTGAGTCTCGGGAGTCTTCACATTTTTCAATACGCAATATTTTGATCTATAATTTTCAGATTTATCAAAATAATGAAAATAATAAACAGCTGCAGCCATACACTGCAAATGTAAGAAAGATGATAATATGGGGCACCTGGTGGCTCAGTGGATAGAGCGGCGCCCCATATACAGAGGCTGCATCCTCACCGCAGCAGCTGCGCGTTCGATTGCGTCCTCGACCCTTTGCTGCATGTCGCCCCCTCTCTCTCTCCCCCTTTCACGCTTAAACTGTCCTGTCCACTACAGGTGAGCAAAGCCCAAAAAAATCATATTTAAAAAAAAAGAAGAAAGAAAGTTAATAATATTATATTTTGTTTAAATTCTCTGAGGGTGATTCTCATGTTGGGTAAATAAAATAAAGATAAAAATATGTCACGACAGGATATTTTCAGTTCCACAGCTCTTTGTTTACAAAATAAACTGCGGCTCAGATTTCTCGACAGAACAAAACAGCTGACTCCTCCGCAGAAACTATCAGTACTATTACACAATATCTAAACCTGAAACTAAAGTTGCAGCCATAAAAAAAAAATCAGTTACTTGCAAAACTTTATTAAACGAATCTAAAGAAAATCCTTCTTGTAAAAAAAAAGTAAATGAAAAGAAAAAACGCACTCAAAATCAAACTTTTAAATCCATAACAACAAAAAACAACCTGAAAGTAATGTAAAACTAATCAACTCATCCTTTCATTGAAATAGTTACCTTGTTAATTATTAGTTAGTGTGATCATTTGTGATCACACAGTCTCAAATATATGGCCCTTTGACCTAATTTCGTCTCGAATGCACTGTATCGTGTTGGAGGCAACTGCAGGGCTCTCTTTCAGCAGGAAAACAAAGTCTTCAGCGTCACACCCTGTTTCAGCAGGACAGGGAGGCAGGATAGTAATCGAACACCACACGCTTCCAGGCGAAAACAGCAACATCCAATACTCTGCACGTCTGATCTTAAAGGAGACCGAGGGAGTGAGCCCGGCAGGGAGACTGAGGGACTTTGCCTACTACTTTGCCATTAAAGTGTAAAAGCTCACTGAGCAAACACAAGATAACATTTCAGATATGACCGTGCAATCACCAAGTGAATGAGGTCATACGAGCACTGTATCAAAGCTGAGTGATAACAGGAAACTGACAACCACCTCACTCAGTCCTTAGCAAAGGTCACGTCAAAACTTAAAGCCATATTTAGAAGTCAGAGTAAATATTAAATCAGATTTATTTTTAACATTTCTCTTACATAAAAGGGCGTGCGGTGTACATCCCAATTTAACACCAGTGTTTTATTTTGAATTCTGTCACACCCACGTTACACCCATGCTACGTGAAACCACGGATGTCATCCTGACTCATTGAACACATCTGGGTGTGAGCAGACGCATTTATTTGTAAGCTAGTAAAAAGCCCGGAGGAATGTGCAAGATTACCAGCAGCGACATGAGATGCCAAGAAGCTGGTAGTGACGCCAGTTTATGAAGTAAAAGTCTCAGCTAAACGTTAGGGTTGGTCCCACAGAGAGGGAAAAGGCGGAGGGAGGTGCTGAGATTAGAATTATCTTGGTGTCTTGGACTGTTTTCCCACCACCTTCTTAGTTTTCTGTTTTTTTTCTCTCAGACACTGACAGGAGGAGGGAGGAGAGAGGCTCCCTCACAATGTTATCATTTTAAGGTTAATTACATGTTTTTTTCTCCATATTGTGACCTGGTTTAAGTGCCCTGTATCTGAGGTACACAAAGGCGTCATGAAAAGTCCCTGTACTTGACATGACATGATCATATAGAATTAGCTGAAAAAACTGAAGGATTAAAAGGACAATGTACTGCTATGTTTTACATTTTATGCATATGTGCAAATAAAAGAATGAATGGATTAATTGAAATCTCATCAGAAGAGTATGAGAATATCAGAAACACTTTCTAACTACAAAAATCTAAAAAACATTACAGATTTTTTGTGAAGGGAGTGCAGCTAAAATGCTAAAATATAAACAGTACACTAAAATCTGTTTATGAAAACATTTGAGACACGTGTCAAGAATGACTGTCGTTCATGAGCAGTGACGGACTTCAGAAACTCGTTCACGTGTTTTCGTTCACGTGAATTAAGGCTATTACAAGGGCTACAAGTTGGAAGAGGACTATACATGTTTTTCATATATTATCTGTATCATTTATCATTCTCTGAATATAGTGACAGTTTCAACAAATATAAAAGTTCATTTATTTTTAAATCAAAGTTACATAGCTTTGCTTTTGAAAGGAGGTAAATCTATATTAATTGTGTCAAAGTCTGTATCAAAAGCATGTCCCAGAGGTAAAGTTATGGGTGACTTAAAAAATAAAATACAAAAGCAAACCTTTAAGTGAAATTAAACAGAGGTTAAAATGAACTGGGATATTCCACAACAGCCACAATAGTAGTGAGTTTACCAGTAATTGTTTTGAGGGGACCTGCTCTTTTTAAATCTGCTAATCTGAACTCTCTGGAGCATAGAGTATGATCTAGGGTTGCAAATTGTAAGCACTTTTCTAAATTAATTATTATTAAGAAAGCTATCAGTCCTTACTTGAAAATCCATAAAGACATTGCTTATTTCAAACAATGTGCTTTTTCCTCAGTCAAAGCTCACAGCAACATGTTGCGTATACTGTGACATCAATGAATCACTTATTGATTAATCGATTAAATTTCACATGTTGGATTAAATTCTTAATGACCAGGTAATCAGTTGTTGACTAATTGTTATCATCCCTATGGTCAATGTCAATGTTGGCTCAAAGAGGAAAACTCTAAAAATGAATAGCAATAAAACTCAGGTACATGGTGGAGGGGCGGGACCTGTTTGTTTACCTTTTCTACTGCAGTTTAAGCATGCTTTTAAACTGACCTTCATTTTATTATGTAGCTTAAAGTCATACATTACAGTGAGTACTGTTTGAGTTCATATGTAGATGTAGGCAGGATTCCTACAGCTTAAGGTCTCAAATATAATACTTTAATACATTTTCATTGTCAGTTAAATGAAATTTAAGACCTATTTTACAATAAACTAAAAAAAAAAACTACCCTCTTTACACAATTACCCAAAGCATTTATTGTTTAAAAAACAAACAAACAAAAAACAAAACAAAAACAAAAAAAATCATTACATTTTGGGTCCAAATACCTAGCCTTTATTAGTGATTTGTGATTTTGTGTGCCTCACTGTGTGGAATTATTCTGCTGCTTTAATTCCCATCACCTGTCTAAGAAGAGGAATTAATTAGTAAGTTACTATTATTATTATTATTATTATTTTGAATAAGAAATGTTACCAATTATTTTGTGATTTTACAATCCAGAGTCAAAAAACGCAATTTGTTACATCCTGCTTCCAATGTTTTTGTATTTTTAAAACTTCTGAAAGACTGATTTAAGATATTTTAATACCAATTAAGGTCTTATTTTTAGATTAATGAATTAAATTACTTTTTAAGGGACCCTGCATGGACTTTCTGAGCTGTTCCTGCGCTGTAAATAAAGTGGAATTAAGCCTCAAGCTGGACTTAAAAACAACAACAACAACAACAACTGTGTGAAAGACTGCGTTACTCATAACTGCTGCAAATAACAAACCCTGAGAAAACACCTCATACAAAAGGAAGGCTCAGCCCTTTTATGAATCATACTGTCATGTTATGAATGAGTCCGGAGCAGGATAGGCCCGCGCCACAGTGGTCACTTACTCTTTCTTTTTGCGAGACTTGTTGTCATGGAGATCCAGTAAGTTCACCACAGCCTGACCCAAGAACTTGTCGAGCCCCACCTGAGCCCGGTGCATGACTATGACATACAGCGTGCAGCGGTCAGCGTTGCCCGGGTGGAAGAGCGGCAGGTCAAAGGAAGCCTCTTCTCTCCACACAGGAGCGACACTTTTCTCCACCACCGAGGTAGAAAACTTGTCTTTGGCCACCTGGATGATGGCGTAGGAGTCGTTGGTGCCATTCTTGCCCTTAGGACGCAGGTTCTGAGCCTCATGCACCGTTACCTGCACACTCGTGGGGAACCACTGCTGGCTTTGGTCGGCCAGAGACATCACGGAAGTCCTTTAAGGTTGAGCAAAAGTTAATCCGAATTGTTTTATTTAATCTCTTACAGCGCCAATCTGCTGGCTAATCTTTTCCTGGACTCTCTTTTTCACCTTCGGCGTCCTCTGCGGTTGTGGGTTTACGTTACCTAGCTTGGGTTCAGGAAGCTCAGGTTGATGTCGTAATACTTCTCCCTCCTCTCCGTACCGATATCCAAGCCTCTGATAACACTTGAGTTGAGTTAACACTTGATTAACCAACTTAACGCTAGTACTAGCCTGTGTAACCCAACCAGGACATCACTGCGGCGTGACTAATCCCTTTGAGAGGCTTTCACAAAAACAGTTCCCCTTGTTTGCCTCCGGTACGTAAAACACTTCACTTCCCTGATGTTAGAGGAGTTCCCACCCATACTCTTCATAGTGCTGTCCGATTGGCTAATATATCTGTCAGTTTTTAAAAGTCCGTCAGTGATTGGACGTTGGAGGGGAGGGCGTTAATACGTCGGAGACCGTTAAGTAGAGCTCAGCCACTGATCAGGAATCAGTTTACCCTTGAAAAGTCTCAGGAGAATTTAATACGACAACAATTAACACTGAACCGAGTTCAGTGATGATAAGTCGGCACTTTAGGGATAGAAGATGTCAAGAAAAGTTATTTTTCTCGCCTTATTTTTGGACTTTGAGGTTTCTTGAAAAATATGCTGAAGTAAAGACAGATTTTAAATATTTTTTTGTTTTTTGTCATTAATATGAATATCCAATAGACTGTGGGAAATTAAATTACAAATAAGCTTTAGATATGCAGGTATGAGCATCTCCCTTTTTCTTATTAAGAGGAAATTTTGGCATAACTGATAACATCATAGTGCTGTTTGTTTGCAGAAGCTCAAGGAACAGTGTGTTCAGGCCATGACTGATGCAGTTATATCAGATGGCCTAAATGTGAACCAGTGAATGCGCTAAGTCATCCAGAACAAATTACGGTGATATTTTATCCCTTACTGACATCTTGTCCACAACTTGATCTGCCTACCAGGCCTTCAGCAAGATATTAAAGCGCAAACTGAATCAAAACAACATCTTTGTAACAGGCTAGTTGACCACTACTGGTAATGAAGTTAAGGCAAATATGTCACATCACCACATTATCATGGGTTCTTGTGGGCTTGAGTAATAGTGGTACCATCTACAGACTGAATGTTTCAGTAGAATAATATTTAGTTAAAGAGAATCAGGAATGTGAATTTTTGAGTGATTTACAGTTGCTCTGTTCCTCAGCAAAGCAGCAGTCACTTTGACACACCTTAGAAAAAAAAAAATCCAATAAAATTATTAAGAATCTTCAAAAATGTGTCTTGAGTTTAGATTGTTTGTTTTGTTTCGTATATATCTAACTTCTAAAATATCTAAAATATTTGCAAAGTCACAGATACTGACACAGGCAAAGATTAGACCTGGGTAACTCAGCCGTGGCATTGGAAGAAGGTGTGACAAGATGACAGATGCATGATGGACCTGACCATTATGACACTGATATTTATAACAGATCATAACCAAGACAAGTCTGCCTTAATGTGTATATTTGTTTTCCATGAAACGTTAAATATAAGTCATACAAGTCAGAAACAGATCATTTTCATGTTTGACATCTTGAATATATTCTGCTCGGGGCCGATCAAGCTCATACTGCACACAGAGCATATGCAGATCACATTGCCCATATTGAAACAACTAACTCTAGCAATGAACAGTATGTGATTCTCTGGATCTCATGACAGCTTCCTCCCAAAGAACAAAGGGATAGCGTAATGACAATGAGCTGCATATAGAAACACTATTTCCTGTTAATGTAATTTCCTGAAATTGACTAAAAAGCAGAAGCACTGTTTAGTCCTTTATTAGTCAACTCAAATAAGAAGGCAACATTCTGATTTATTTTTTTCAAAAAGCTTGTAATATGCATGTAGTGATGTTTTCTGGTCAGGCCCCTGATATATGAAAAGTTTTTTGTGCCTACTCCTTAGAGAAATTCTTAACACCTCCGAGATTATAATAAGAAGGTTTACAGTTCTGTCAACATAGTTTTTTTTTGTTATTGCACAACCTGTGAGATTGGACTGATTTGCAAGACTAACACATTTCAGACCCCTGTCAATGACTGAAAAGTTTCTCTGCCACCCAGGAGGGGGCAGTCATCCCTGCATCAGACTTAACAAAACTTTTGCTGGAGGTGAAAATTGAATCAAGAGACTAGTTATGAGAAAGCTAACACCGCACCCCCCCCCCCCCTTTTTTTTCTTCTTCTTCTGAATTTATTAGAGCAGCTCAGCCCTATCTGTTCTGACGGGAGCGTAGAAATAACAATAAAACACTTTCATCATATATTCAAAAGTCTCACATAGCTTTTAATTCACTCAGAGATTCTGTACAGCCACAGTCATGCGTTTATGCTCTTACTGTATGCACACACACACACACACACACACACACACACACACACACACACACACACACAACATACTAAAGCATACATGAGCACACGCAAACAATAACTTGAAGCAAACATAATTGTGAAAGGTTGTCCACAGATTAAATGCATATAGCTGTACTTAGGAAATGGACCAGCTTGCATTCCATTTCATGCTATAGTTGATATGCATAGAAAAAAATCACAACTAAACAGTAAAGCTTTCATTAGATATCCAAAATCAACATCATATGCCAATTTCAGAGATATCTGGTACATCTTTTTTGTGTGAAATGAATAAAATAAACGAGTATCTTATGTTTGAAAATGACAATTAAAAACCTGCCTTATCATTTTTTACCATTTCACAGCAAACTCTTAACGATGCTACAGAGGCAAAAGTACCAGTTTAGGGTCCTGGATGCCTTCGTGATTTTATATCTTAAATTATATAATTATTGTAATCAAGAGACCATTAAAACATAACCCAATCATTTGAGAGTTCATTAAGGTCATGCATAGAAGTTCACATATAAGTATAGGTTACACTGTGGTTTCACTTTTCCACAAACCACTCTTCATTCCGACGGAGCTCTGCGATTGGTCTGTGCCGCTCATGTCCTGCTCTAGCTCAAGCACTGAGTTTTTGAGGGTGCCATTTGGGGCAGCAGCCCCCGGCACAGTGGTGGTGACACTATTCAAAGGGTAGGAGCAGCGCTTTGTGTCTCGCTCTGCTGCCGCTGCCAGTTTCAGGTTGTCTCTGCTGGCGCATCGTCTCTGAGCGCCGTGCATGGCAGCTCTGCTGGCCATAGAAGGCAGCAGGGGGAAGGGTTTGCGGCTCCCGCTGCTGCCCCCGTCGCTTCCCTCTGAAGGGCTGGTCGCAACTGACTCTCCAACGCGCTTCCCGTTGGTAAGTGGGCTTGCCTGGTTCTCTGAGAGGCTGTGGTGGATGCTGCCGTTCTCACTCGTGGCCTGTTTGTGAACCACATGTGATGAACTGAGATGCTCTAAACCAGTGGGCCCTAAAGCTCCCAGGCTGCCCCCACCTCCAGCAGTCCTTAGAGCTTTGAGACGATAGTGACCTCTGCCCTCACCCCGATGGTGATACTGGCTGCTTCCTTGTTTAGTTCTGCTGCTCACTTTCCGTCTCTGGGGATGCACTGGGGCTGCAGAGTTAATGGTGGGCAGAACACTGTTTGTGGGCTTGTTGGTGTTGTCAGTGCTGGTGCTGGTGTTGTTGCCCGCAGGGGCACGTGAAGTGTTGTTTGGATTGTCTTGTGCTACTTGCAACAGGTTGGTGAGCTTGCAGGGCCCGGGGCCCACACTGCTGATTCCACTTGGTGTGGATGATGACCGAGCTGATGAGGAGTTATGAGAGTCAGCAGGTGGATGGCAGTTGATGAAAAGTTGTGATCCCTGCTCGGAGGTCTGCACTCCACTCCCAGTAGTGCAGGTGTGTGTGTAAGTAGACATAGGATGGGAGCGGCGATAGCCCGGGCAACATGCGAGCCAGGAGGCCTGCACATCCAGACGTCGAAAACAGTGGTGCACCACCAGAAACACCCCCAAAACTGTGGCAGCCATACCGTACAGACAACTAAACAACAAGCTAGTGTGCCCTGTCAGCCACATCGCCATAGCTCCACAACACCACAGGACCACAAACAGGAAGTGGGTTGCCACCAGCACTAAGAACTGTGTCTTCAGTGAGTACTGGTCCTCTGGCACCGCAACTGGGTTTAAAGGTCCCACAACGGAGTCTGTGGAGAGGAGGCTGGTGCTTCCTGCTAGTGCAGGCTGGCTCTCAGTCACAGGGGAGGACAGGGTGGTTCCTGTGCATTCTTTGGCCACACGGTGCCTCAGGCGAAACACAGTGCACAGGAAATAGATCCAGGTCACCAACACCACTAAGCCAGCAGGGACAAAGAAAGACCCCAGACTGGGGCGCCACACCAGCCAGCAGCTGCAAGAGGCAGAGAAGAAGTCAGGAGGGTCAACACAAAACAAGGACACGTCTGTGTGTTCAACGTATCACAGAATTATTCACTTCAGAACCAAACAAAACAACACAAAGTCAAGGGGCCAAATGGCTAAAGGATAAAAAGAGAAGCACTTACTAAGGGCTGTTGTCCCCATAGTTGTTGACATTGACAGCTGCAGTGATCCCACAAATGATAAGAGAAACTCCACCGGCTATCAAGTAGAACCTTGAGTAACAGAGAGAAACATATCAAACACAAGTTCCCAGCTGCAGTTTGGGAAATAAAGAGCAGTTCTTGTTTGTGCCACAGGATGCTATACGACCTTTGGCTGCTATGATGTTTTTAAAGTGCGCATGTTGGTGTCACTTTCCTTTTTGTGTTTTTACGTCTCTCTGGCTGTCTATAATCTGAACAGAGCTTTGTGATCCTGCACTCTCATAGTGGGCAGAGTGTTACAAGGGTCAGTACAGGCTCCAGAAGTCTGTGATTTATGCAGCCTGATCCCATGAGACTGAGTGGGCAACAAAAGGGGTGGTGCGAGGGTCAGCGAGGTCGGTGCATGATCGCAGGAGGAGGAACAGAAGGGAATATTTGGAAAGACAGTGCACCCCTTGAATCACCCTGCCCAGATTTATGACGACCCCCTGTGCCTCGGTTATATTGGCTTCATACATTCCTCCCCTCCCCCAGTCATATAGGGTTATAGCTTTTTTTGTGCCTTACAGCAATGCTCTGTTATGTCCCTACAAGGTTTCCTTAAAAACAGAGAGACTTTGAATGTTGCGCACAATGACCCACTTTGATGGCGCACAGTTTGGGTGGTCGTACACAAGAACTGTCCAAAACATTAACAGTATTTACAGAAAACAACAATCTCATAGCGTGGGGAGTGGGTGAAGGTGAGTTGTGGCTGACCTGAGCATAGGTCGCTGAGTTGGCAGAGCAGGAGACTCTCCTTCCGGCTGCCGCGGCATTCTCCACACAGCTTCCTTGTAGATGACCCTAGCGCTGACACCGATCCACAGCAGGGTCGCCAGCGAGGAGTAGTGCAGGGCGATGCCCACCTGTCACAAGTTACAGTCAGGTAAGACATTAAGCTTACACGCAACTAATCAAAATGAGGAGAAAAAAAATCATTACTTACTGCTTGGCAAACCAATGGGTAGCTGGTCAGGCTTATGCCTCCTGTGTAAATAGCTGTTGTCATGGCGATGTGGAAGCAGGTATTCAGTAATGTGTGCCAGCTTTTTCTTGATATGTGAATAGAGCTGTTGGAGTGAAAAGCAAAATGATGAAGAATAGAGGCAAAGAACAAATGGCAGTAAGAAGTCTGCTCATGCACATATAATACCTGTGGTGTAGTATGTGTGTGATGATGATGGTGAAGAGACAAAGGAGGAGCACTGCAGTGCAGGCATACACCACAGGGTGGAGCACCCTTACAGAGATGGGTGAGGAGTTGGGGAAGTCCGGCACCTCCTAGCAAAAAAAAAATCGCACACAAGTCGAATGAAAGTCTCATCTAACCTTGGTGATCCTGAATGAGTGATAAATGTCCAGGGCTATCTTACCTGCAGCACAGCATAGTTGCTAAGCAGAGCACAGCGCATGGTGGAGGTGCTGCTGTCACTGTGGACCAGCTGACAGCCCTCCTGGCTCCAGCTTCCCTGTTTCTCTAGTGCCCTCAGGCTCCACTGGGCTGCCACAGCATCAGTACCTGGGGACAAGTGGCGCAGCGACACCCAGATGGGCTCCGAGTGGTTCCACATGCTGCAGCCGTCTGGCACACAAAGAGGGGAAATTAAATGGGGAAATCAGTCACGGATACGAATGCCCTCAGCTTGTCTTGTGTTCCTTTATATTGCTTGTTGAGTTTCTACAATTCCAAGACTCTCAACATCCCTCAGAGACTGTGACTAACTGTGCTTTTTATTTGAAGGTGGAAAGAGCTAACATAAAAAAAACCTGTCAATGTCAAGAAAAAGAGAGCAGACAAGAAAAGTGCTGTGCATTCTCAGGCCTTGTAGCTCAGATACAGTAAATTCTATCAAGTGTAAAAATACAACAAGCGTGAAAGTGGCCTCCAGCCTTTTCTTCAATAAGTTTCTCTCCAGATTCAATAAGTGGGTGTTTGTTTGATCCTGAGACCATATTGTTGATGATATAATTAGCTGCTACAGTGCGTAGCACTTCAACTGTCATATCTTACACAGCCATCTACAAGGACGAGATTTGAAAGGGACCTAGAAATGCTAAGTGTCTTTCCAACAGTATTATATGATGCAATTTCCTTTAAATGTAAGAAAACAACCAAAGACTCACTTAACAGGTGGAGGTTCCTTACCTAGGCCAACAAAGATGACAGGACTGTTGACGCTACGTCGGCGAGAGTGTTCCCCAGTGTTGCTCGAGTTCGCAGACAGAGGAAAAAAGCTGCCGGTCCTAAAGGCTACAAACTGCAGCTTACAGTCTGCAGGAGCATCAGGAGGAAACAGAGTCGCTGGGAGAGTCACTGAGGCCAGGGCGACTGAATTCTGCAGAAAAAACACAAGACATATAAAATCAATCAGTACACGGTGATAGCTGTGAGTGCACATACAATAAGTTATTGATGGCTGAGTGTAAGTGTAGTATTAGTGGCCAGGAGCAGACACAAAACATGCTCACACCTCACCTTTAGGGGAAAATTGTTGAGGGAGGTATTGTGGGAGCCGGTGCTGCATCGAAAACGAAGCTGCTGCTCATGAGCAGAGTCTGTCATTTCCATTCCCAGGCTGCCTGTGGAGACCTCACGACGTTGATACGCGGTGCAGGTTATGCCGGTGAAGTGTGCTGGTCGAATAAAGTGAGCTTCCATCACGATGTTCCTAGACACCTGCACACATCAAAATCAGCGATAAATAGTAAAGATTTTTTCCCTATACATTGCCACTCAGATACCTAAAAATGATTTGCATATTGTTTATATATTTTCTGGACATCCCATTGTTTGGTTACATATATAGGCGAAAAAAAATCCAACCAAAAATCTGCACCTTTACATCTCAGTTGCAAATTTACACACAACTCCCAAAATTCATATACTACAAATACATGCATTTCCTGTTGCTACAACAAACTATAAATATATTCAGTGAGATTCTCCAGAAGCCCTATTTGCTCTGTTAAGAAAGCTTGCGATGAGATGAAAAATGATGATGAGTGCCTACCATAGAGAAGTCCTGAGCATGACCGTGCAGCTGAGGCCAGGCCAATGTCTCCAGAGAGTAGACTATAGAGCTGCAGGCTCTCTTCTCTCTTTGGGCGAGAGCGAGGATCTGATCGTCCACCTGCATCAGGTTACTGCCCATCTCGACCAACACCTCTGACAGCTGGAACACACAGAAATGTTACAATGCAGGGATTTTGATGCCATTTACACATTCCCATTTTGTTATTTCAAATATGCGGTCCTCACCTCTCGCAGCTGTCTGACATATTCCATAAACTTCTCCATCATTTGTGCCACATACAACACATCCACAGAGTCGGTGAAGCCTGCAGCCTCCAGAGTGTAAGTGCGCACCTGATGTGCCAATGTGACAGCATTGGACGCATTGATGGGCCTCTGAGAAGCAAGAGCAGAAATAGAGCAAGGGTTGATGTCATGAAACTGTACCGTCATATTGTTTACTGAACAGCAACCATGTACTGTAGCAAAACTACTGACCAGAATGAAGGTATGCAGGACACGGGTGATGCCATTAGTGTAGTGACAGTCTGAATAGTCACCATCCTGCCAGTTTCCAGAGCGGTCACAGTACCGAGATGCTTTCTTCTGCTCAATACCTCCCTCCACAGACAGGGAGGGGTAGCGCAGCTGCAGGCAGTACTGATGTGAGGTGATGCCTGCCAGAGTTCTGGGCCACCTGGGGATTCAGACCAGAGGAGAGTGAGAGCACTGGATCCTTAGGTATGTAATAATAATCACTGGAGCTGTAACTAACCTGAACTCCCCGCGGTTGTTGACAACTTTATCCTCTGGACAGAAGGAGGCGCTGTTCTCCAGCACCACTATTTCGACACTGCGAGAAATATTGCCACGCCCAGTAGAAACCACACACTCCCACTCTCCTCTGGCCTCCACATGTACGTTGAATAGAATAAGCTCACTGGATAAAGAGGACAGCTCGTTATAATACCATATATGACAAAGTGTGTCTGAGTTAATTAAACATCCTCAGTTTATCAGATCGCTCAGCATTTTTTTTGCACAACAATAGGATATAAACATCTCTGTACCTGGTGATGAAGGTGCAGTCATGCAGCACGCTGTTCTCCAGCTGTACACCCATCTCAGGGTTAGAGGTCACCAGCTGACCATTGTGACGCCAGTGTAATGCAGTGATCTTGTCCACCAAGGCAGCAGTGCAATGGAAGGGCAGACGATCACCTTTGAAGACCACCTGACGCTGGGACGGCAGCAGCGACAGGGTGTGCAGCTCCAGAGGGCCGTCTGAGCAGCACGGTGGGAAAAGACGCAGATGTGACCGTTAGACATTATTTCTGCTGCTCTCCCATTACTCAACCTCAGCTAAATGTTTCCACAGAAGCTATTATGAGTCTAGAGCAGATTGGATGCAGACAGCAGCAATTGGTAAATGCAACCCACAGGATTAGTTGTCAACACGGCTCAGTGATACTTTTAGAAATACGTCCCGGCTGAGCTGCTGGGATTGATCTCTTTCAAACCCCTTTGAGGGAGTAATCCTTAAAAAATACTGGGACAATCTTAAGCGCTGGTGTGCACTGTCATTGTCATTCACAAGCCAATGTTCTCTGAAACAAAGCGGTGAACCGCCTAATTCATATGCCTCATTCTAGCCAGGCTCTCACCACAGCTCAGCTGGCTCTCCCTTAGTCCACGCAGGGGCTTTCCCCTCAGGCTCCTGGGGTAGGCACACAGGGTTTCATCACCTAGTCGGGCTGAACTACTCCGAAAGAAGCCCGGGACCCAACGCAGCCCGCAGTCACATGACAGGTAGTCTGAGTTGAAGTTCCTGGAGAGAGAAGTGATGGTTGATTATCAGACTTTTTACCAGCTTCATATACACTGTTATCATCCAGCTACACATTGTTGAAGCAACATACCATACCAGGCCTGATGCGAATTTGTTAAGTGGCACCCGCCTCAACACTGTATCTGTTCGATATTACTGTTTTATTGTTTCACTCTGAAATTAATGGACTGTTTTATGGAAGAACTGTCAGCTCTGTCTATTAAAAAACAAGCAAAGCTTCAGATTTGTAATGTTTGGAGACAGACTTATCTTGTGATTTATGGTATGTTCAAGTATGCTTTTTATCTACAAATAATACATAATTGAAAATATTCAAATTCAAATGAATACATGTCAAATACAGTATATCATCATTGCTCATTTGAGTTTTTCTGCAGATTTGAAGCAAAAACCCCTGGCAAAATACACATCAGCTGAAAATAAACTTTAGTTTTGTCTGGAATATTTATTGTTGTGTTCATATATGGAATGGTATGCTGTGAGAGTGATTTGTTGTGGTTATAGTGCCGACAGTGTCCAACACTCACACTAGCTTGAGGGATGGCAGCTCCTGAAAAACTCCTGGATCCAGGGTTGATATGATGTTGCCAGAGAGGTTCCTAGAAGAACATAAATAGTTGAATGTCAACAAATTAACTTCACAATGCAGACAGATCAATAATTTTAGGGAATCAATCTATAAGTCACTTACAGTTTTGTGAGGTTGGACAGCCCCTGGAACATGTCGGCAGCCAGGCAGCCAATGCGATTGTTGGATAGGTCACTAAAAGTGTGAAAAGACAAAGGAATGTGTTGGTTATTTTCAAATCAGGTGAACTCGTCTTAGTCACAGATTGTGATATCTTGACTCTGTCAATGTCCATGTTGTTTTTGAGATATCAGATCAAACTGGTGCAGGATCTCCCCCCGCCTCATTTAAAGTGAAATAAATAGTGATTTTCCACAACCAGAAGGCTTAGAAAGTTAAACATCTATGTAAGCATGCCCACAGTCCCTGCCACTTTCCCTTATCTCTACTCCGTGGGCCCTGTGAAGGTTTATCACAGATGGGGTAAAAGCAGGGCCCCTGTTCTGCCGTCCACCTCTGAGTGTGATGTATAGCCACAGCCAGAGAGGGATCTGCTCTGTTGCACCTCTGACACTACCCAGCAGAGAGCTGTCCAGAGCATGTGTTTATCTCCCCTTGTTTGTTTTGAGAAGCCCCAGACCTTGCAGGGAAAACACAAGTAGGGGGAGGAGGGAAGGGGAGTCACGCGGCGCAGCACAGACGACCAGCTCCGACCCTCGCATCCAGACCTCGGTGTCCAAAGACACATTGAGTGAGCAGCGAGTGGCTGCAAACAGCCGCCCTGTCACATCCAATCACGTGTGAGGAGCCTCTACATAGGCCTGTGGTTTGCGTGGCGGTGGGAGCGGGGCACCAGAGATGACATCGGAGGGCCCCCGCAATGATCAGCAGAAACACTTAGTGAAGGAGGCCTTTATTGTCGCACTAACGCCAGGAGCTCCATATGACATTTGACATCTGCCATGACCTGCCAGAACAGTATCTGGGCCTGTCTTTGTACATCTACTGAGAATTATGTCTCCAACCAAACAATTTAATTTAAAATTTCCATGACTGCGTTTCTGATTTTTGTCAATATGTTTGCTGCTCTGAACCAAATGTGAATAGTGTCTACTTACAGTTTCCGAAGCTCAGACAGGCCCTGGAAGGCTCCCGGCATGATGGTGCTGATCAAGTTATGCTTGAGGTCCCTGGGAACAGAGAAAATATTAGGTTGATGAGAAAATGCATACCGAGATGATGCTGAAATGTCTTTAATGAATACTTCTCAAGTGAGGGATATGCTTGTTTGCTTCCTCTTGTTGATAGTTAGATGAGAATATCAAGACCACTCTCATGCCTGTTTGGTGAATTTGGACCTGGAGCCAGCAGCTTAGTTTAGCATAAAGCTATCCTTGCTCTGTTCAGGGCCAAAAACTCTGCCTACCAGCACTTCTAAAGATCACCTTTAAACATGTTATTAATTGGTTTGTTTAAAAGAGATTATATGACACAGAGTACAGCGATGATGTTTTTCTGTAGGCCATGGAAGTCATTACTCCACTATATCTTTACATGGCAAATAGTTGTTTGCTGCTATATGTTGTACGCAGCTCCTTTAATCGATACAAAAAATGAAATATATGGTGCATGCATTCCTTTGGGCCCTCTCATGTGGTATTTTCTCCCTTGAAAGTAGAAACTTTCTGGAAGCAAAAAATGTCAGTGTTTGCTGACATTTTCAGAAATGGCACGGGCAATGGGCGCTAATTTTTCTGCTGTTAATATTTTGTTGTTGTTCCTCAGAATTTTATAATATGTGTAAGGAAAATGTTAATATTCCCGATGGCCTCATCTTTTTCCTCTGACACTGTGCACACTTTGCATTACCTGCATGACTCGCTCACTAATTAGCCTCAGTGGCTTCTAGACGCCAACAGTCGCGTCCATGTTATCATTAGACAATGGTAACCCAGGGGTGCTGTCACGACTTAATTACTTGAACGGCAAGCATGTTGTGCACACGGCATCCCATGTTGTAACTACGAGCTCATGAGTTCCATTAAAATGCAGCAGTAAAAACAATAATTCACAATTGTATCACCTTTGAACAAAGCCAAGCATGCTGTTTTCCCATGTTTTTGGTCTTGATGCTAAACTAAGCTAACTGGGTGCAGTAGCTTCATGCTTAGAGATGAGAGAGGTATCAGTCATCTTGTCTAGCTGCTAAGAAAGCAAATTGACATAATCCATGACTATTCCTTTAATACTGAAAATTCGGGAAAATGATAAGTTTAAAATGAAGCTACAATGGAGACATCATTTCTTAACCTGGCTCTTCAAGTGGGACACAGCAAGATATTTCAGCACACAGATAGGAAATCTTATCCCATCAGCCACCGAGGCCTGAGGCGAGCGAGACGCAGATACTTGACCAAATAAAATATTAGTTGAATCTAAAACTGCGAGCAAAGGATTCTGTCATTTTTCTGCATATTTCTCAATGACTCTTCCTGTGATAAAGTTGGCCATTGAAAACCATAAATATTAATGACTTGTCCTCCCTTTGAAGATCCAAGTCCATACTATCCGCTGCACTTTCTCCACCCTCTTCCCATTCCCCACCCACACCCATGTGCTTAACTATTCAGCCAGATGCCCCTCTCCATCAGCTAACCTGCGTTAGATTTTGTATCCAAGATGTTTTTTATTGGCCAGGTGGGAATAGTGAGGTTAAAGCGGGTCAGGAGACGGATGGTTATCGGCAGCACATGGGCGATGTGGGTTGGAATGCGATCCATGCAGCATAAAAAATGCCTGCTCCCTTCGGACCGGTCACAGAAGAGGATTTCCTTCCAGGAGCTCAAAAGCATCAATGCTGTGACTGCATTTTTGTGTAATTCACTTCTGCTTGAAATGCCACTGTGGTAGGGAAGACCTCAGGGGACTTTCTGGTTCTTTTTTTCCACCAAAATTATCTGTCATCGCTGCTCTCGACCACGCTGCCTCACACCATGCGCAACCTCAGGCATCTCTTAACCATTGTCTTGTCCGCTTTCCAAGAGATGAGCTATTTTGATCAAACTAGGGCAGGGAAATTGTTTTAGAAAATGGCTTCCAGTAAAGAATTAGACTGTGCGGTATGGCTGGGATAGAGTCAGAGATCAGGAGTTTTGCCGTTGGTCCGCACTCTTGCTGAGCCATCGCTCATATCTGGATTACAGATGAGACAGGTTATAATGATGGAGCAAAAGCTGTCTGGCGTTGGACCAAAAGGCTGAGGTCTGTTGTGTTTGTCTCAAAGCAGACAGTCTTGGACAGCTCAGAACCAGCTCTTTGAAGCATGCCAGCCTTGTCACTTTACAACAACTTCACAGCTTTTTAAAAAGGTGGAGACGTTTCCACTGCTATGGTCAGAGGCAAAAAAAAAGTTTGGTAAATTATAAATTTCACCAATCACCAGTCAAATCAAAGAGGTGTTTGTGTTAGACAGAAAACAGTTCTCCACTATGTGTGTGTGTGTGTGTGTGTGTGTGTGTGTGTGTGTGTGGGCCTCGTGAGCCTGTCACAATGTATATGTGGTAATCTTTGTGTGCCTTTGAATGTCCATGCGTTTCTGCATGTCAGTAGCTGTATAGGTTTTGTTGACCAGAGAACAATACTGCTGTTTCCAGTCTGTGTGTCCCGGGGCTCATTAGTGCAGCGATGAAAGACGAGCCACTGCCCACTATTTCCTCTCTCTGATGACCGTCTCTCCCTTCTTGTCTGTCCTTTTCACACTCACTCACACACACACACACACACACACACACACACACACACACACACACAAACACGCATTTGCTGCGTAACACTGACCTCCATATATATTGTAATGGGATTAAGGCAGTAAGCAATTAACCCACCCAATTTTGGTGTAAACACCAAAATTCTGAGCTCACCAGAAACCTCACATCTTTCACCTTAAAATTGAAGATTCAAATGTGATTCCTGTATTGGAATAAATCATGTTAGTTTTGTACTAAAACACTGCTCATTCCACTCTAAAATACCATGACGCAGGTGGTCAATGTGCTTTGCATTTTATCACACGAGCTAAATCAAAGATAAAACTTGTCATTGTGATCTATATGATCAAGTAAGTTGATCCTCATTAACAACAACAACAGAATTAAAAATGTTATTAAACCTCTGTAGCTCAGCTTAAAGCTAGTGGCCAAGTTTAGCCACCAGCAGAACATATTTGGGGCCAGATTCACAAAGCTTCCCAGTACAAACAGTTGCTCATACTGATAACAGTTTCTAAGAAAATCCCCTTAAAGTTAAGACTAGGTCGTGGTGAAAATAAAAGTTATTCACAAAGCGTCTTAGCCCGTAATAGAGCTCCTATAGTGAAAAACTGTTCGGAGTAGGGAGGAGGACGTTTAAGGTGCCTGAGAGTTTTGTGAGCAGAGGAGAAAATGGTGGAAACACAAAAAAGAGGTCGGAGAAATATTCTCAAAACACTGGATGAACGTGAGTTAATGAAATGCAGCAGAGTAGATGGTGCAGAGACAATGTTTTTGGTCAATTTCAGAGATGCGCTCACATTTCCCACCCAACAATGGAACAATTTAATGACATAAATAAAGTGATCACAACACTAAAATATTTGGAAAACTGGGAAACTGCTACAGAGTAGCAGTGTGATCACACAAAATAGCTCTCACAGTCTCATATTGTGATGCAGTTCCTTTTATTTCAATTGAGTGTCCACACATTGCAGGTTCACAAAAAGGTGTGTCTGCAACAAACAATCTCAACTGTTAAAAAAATGTGTCATACCTAGCAAGGGAGTCAACGCTCCTCACTCAAGTAAAAGTTTCTGTCTCCTACCTGCTCAGTGTTGCTCTGATACCTTTCCTCAGTCTCTCCTAAGTTAGGATTCCTTTCTAAAAGTTTTTAGGCTACCATAAAACTTAATTTAACAACCCGGGCCATTAACTGCTTAAACCACTGAACTCAACAGGCTTATATCTGGGACAGGTATCTGTCTATATACGCCGGGCTTTTAATTCATTTCATACAACTGCTAATCAGCAAAGATGGGAAACACAGTCAAACTGTTAATTCAAACCTCTTTTTTTCATGTCTTTTGTTCACTCTGCTGGTATTATTGTCTTCTGTGGTGCTCATGACTTCCGTAAAATGAACTGAGGGGTTGAATTATATAGAATCCTATCAAGCTGACAAATGTTTGAACATTTATATTTGTATGCAGATCTAAGCAGCTAACTAATGTTAACTCTAGCACATAGCCAAAACACTTCTATAAAAATGACCTGCTTGGTAACCGGGCCTCTAATTGAGACAGGTGTGTATTTGTCAAAATTTGTAGCCACACAGGGATAGGGACAGGGCATTACATTGGGACAGGCTTATATCTCAAGATTTACAGTAAGTTAGGAGCTCTCTGACAGTATTCTCAGAATGTTTGTGAATACGGCCCCTGAATCGGAAATCAAACTGCTGGTGGTTGAGTTGCATTGTGGGTAATGTAGGCAACAGGTTTTGACAAAGAAGATCAATTTGAAGATTGAAAAAATATGTTTTCTCTAGGGCTGTCAAAATAACGTGTTAATTTCGATTCATTAATGGCAGAAAAAATGACAGGTTAAAAAAAAAAGAAGGCCACAGTGGCTTTGTAACATGAATTTTTGTACCACCGGAGTACTTCAAGACTGAAATATCACCTCAATACAAAGCATTAAGCAGCGAACCCAGAGGTCTGAGTCAGCACAGCCTCTGATGCTAGTGCTAGCAGCCAGCCTTGTCAAGCCATACTCGACCAGGCGTTTAGACCCAAACTGAGTAAGTCTACCTATAACCGACTAACTAACTAACTATAAAAATGGATTGCAATGGACTGCAGACCAGTTTGGGTGGTAGTAGAGGACAGTTTGGGTGATAGAGGACAGTTTGTATGGTACAGAGGGCAGTTTGGGTGGTAGAGGACAGTTTTGGTGGTAGAGGACAGTTTTGGTGATAGAGGACAGTTTTTTTTGGTAGAGGACAGTTTTGGTGGTAGAGGACAGGGGGTTATCAGAGGCTTTACAGATAGGATTCTCTGACACATCTTACAAGCTGCCATCGTGAAGCACAGCTGTGTCCAAAATCCAGAAGCTTTACGGCTCAGAAAAGAGGAAAGAGGAAAAGCGAAGATGTGGTGGCGGGGGCCAAAATATGGGGAGTGGGGATCACTGGACTTCAGTTAGCAATCAGTTACCTTGGTGTTACAGTCATATACTTTGATATATACTAAGATTTTTATACTGGGGATCTTGCAGCATCACTATTCACAAGACTGTAAGTAGATTTTTAAAAGAGATTATTTTGAATCCTGATC
Organism: Plectropomus leopardus; assembly: GCF_026936395.1. Classification (NCBI taxonomy): domain Eukaryota; kingdom Metazoa; phylum Chordata; class Actinopteri; order Perciformes; family Serranidae; genus Plectropomus; species Plectropomus leopardus. The sequence continues at coordinate 25,948,645 of NC_142179.1, forward strand.
CTTATGGAAAATACTAAACTACTAAAATACCAAACTTCCTCTAAGAAATGTGACATTATTATTAATTTATTACATTTCCGCAAAAACACACAACTCTAGAAAGACAAGATAAAAGGCATCATATGTCAACAGTATTCTTGTTAAGTCAGCATCGATGTAACCCATAAAGATTGCATGGATCTGTGTACAAACTTAAAATTTGGGATTTTTTCGCCTCAACTCTCTAACAGTATCTGCTGGTTAGCTGTGTTATTTCATAAGAAGAAGATTTGGGAATGAGAGGCATACCGTTTCAAAAATTAAGATTTCCCACTGAAATGAATGCTGGTCGGTGGATCACATGTACACTGAATTTAACACTGCATGACTCTTGTTCCCTCCAGATCTCCTTTCTCCTCCTTTTCTACGGTGAAAAGAAACCAAAACTTGTCCATGTTCTTGTGTCTCCATGGTGTCCTCTCCATATTTACTATCTAACAAGTTTGTTTGGTGATGGAGAGAAAAACAATGTTCACATCACTAAACTTCAGTATTTTCATGAGCCAAGACTTCAAACTTACAATAATGTTAAATATCTTTAGATTTTATCTTGCAACCATGTTACGTCAAACAATCCAGATCACAGAGCTCACAACTCTTGCAAAACTCTCATGATTTTATTCTGACGTTTCCCCTGCTATTCTTAGTTCTAACTTTACACAATAAGGGTTCATGTTTACAGCGTAAAACATAATTACAACTTCAAGGGAAAATGGACTTGCAGCACATCACTGGGCTGTCAACGTTAACGCAATAATCATGATGCGATTAAGTCTGAACATACATTGTTTTTTTGGGGTGGGGGGGGGTCTTAGTTTTTTCGTCTTTAGCAGGTTGTATCAGGCTGAGTGTAGCTAGAGCGATACTACTGGTATCATAAAACTAGAAAGCCTAAGAAATCCGGTGTTTTGTTTTGTTTTTTTGCTGTCATCTGATTCCTATCTGATAAGAATGGCTTCACTTTGTCAATATGGATTTCAAAGATGTTTTGTAATGCAAAATAATGGAATTAGAAACATGTGATTACAAAATGCAATTAATTGCGATTAAATATAGAAATTCTGCAATTAATTGCGTTTAAAAAAGGAATCATTTGACAGCCCAAATAATAACACATTACATCAATTAGCACGTTTACAAAACACAAACATAAACGCAGATGCAGAAGTATATTCACAGACTGGTCATAAAAGACAGAGATTATATGCCAAACAGGCGCTGAGAGCCTCATATTGGCACATGTAAGTGATAGTGTTTAGTTTATGAGCACCCCCAGCTCTAAGACTGATCAACTAGTAATAGAAATACAATCAAACATCTGCATTTCCTGCAGTCTGCTCCTCCTTCTGCATCTTGAGAGGTTACAGCTCTGTGTGTGCTTTGGCCTGAAGACTGTCAGCAGTCCACTGCCTCTGATACACTCTCTTATCACCAAGCTGGGGAATGTGGAGGAGCTCACCGGAGTCAACAGGACTTGAAGAACTCGCCATGCGCTGTATAGCCCAAATGTCAGCTCTTGTTGCCAGCTAAATCCTGGTAAAATCTGTGCTGCGGCACCTCACCGCTTTCCCTCGCTCCCAGATTTATTTCCGACTTTATTTCAAATCTACAGAGTGACAGCTCCAGCAGGCCTCATACTCAGGCGATGACTTGTCTGTGTGCCCTCTGGAGTAGACGGAGCCCTCCCTGACAACAACTTCACAGCTCAGTGGCCCCGACACTGATGACAACAGCTGTCACCGAGCAAGAGGATAATAGCAGAGACAAGAAATGCTTCAAAGACTTAGGCTCGCTGAGCATGAAAATATGGTTAAAAAGGTTAAAAGTCGTAACTTGTAGCTTTTTTATTATCTTCAGTAGCAGCATGTACTTGGTGTTGACACATTATTATTCCCTTTTGAGTTCTGCTTTGTAACCTTGGGAGTGCGGTGCTTTATTCGCGTCGCCACATGCGGCCTGTGTGATGGGGTTGTGACAGACTCAAGCTCACTCCCAGCCCAGAAGGGGCCATTGTCTGCAGCCGCTGGGCCTAGCACCAGCGGCTGCCATTTCCTGATCAATGGGGCTGGTCCTCTGCCATTCTGAAGAGTCATTTCTCTGTGGGTATATGGGGATGAGCACCTGGGCCCCATGCAGGCTGGAGAGGAGCGACGTGCTTGTAGGGCAGCGAGAGGGTAATAATGAAGACACGGTCTGTAAAGCGCTCCAGACGTGGAGTGCTCCATTATCATGAGCACAGCGGCGGGGACTGGAGTGCTCCACTGACATTGTTTAGGCCTTGGCCCCGGAGGGAGCTGGGAAAATGACTGAAGCCAGGGAATGGCCACTCATTATCGGCCAGACTGGAATCAAGAATTTCCTGTTCCTGGAATTTTTTTTAATGGAAAGACATGACATTACAAGGCCAGTTTCTTTACTTTATTTTTATCTCGATGTAAACTAATATAGGCAACTGCCTAAAGACAGACATAAGTGTCTATGGAGGAATTAAAACTTTGTTGGGAAAAAGAAGTGGGGGGGGGGGGGTAACTGGTACCTTGGTTCCTGACAGAGGTCAGGCTGAGACCATTTTTGTGCCGCGTGTCATTTCCTGTCTGGTTGGCGTCTCTCGCAGAGGCCCTTGCTCGTTTATTTTTACAGTTTCCTTTTTCTCCTTTTTTACTAGCTAGCTTTCCCCTGTAGGGAGGGGCAGGTGGGTTAGGGGATTCAGCACTGAGCAAAATCGTCCCTGTGTATGGCCCCGCAGACCCCACCTCCCTACTCCTCAACACACTTGCTCACAATGGGGGCTCTGTAACACAGGCCCCTAACATACTCCTGCCTTCCCCCCAAAACAGGAAACCGGGATCTGCCGAGCTCTTGTTTTTCTTCTAATTTCCTGCTTTGCTACCCCTTCCCCAGATTATTTTCTTTAGTTTTTTTCTGGTTCCTCTCAGATTGGATATGCCTAATCAACTTTTTGTCTGTGTTCATCTGGAAACCAATTTCTTTGGTGCAACCATGACGCTAAAGGAGCAAATGAAACTGCTGTCATTTGGATTACCTTCAAGATAAACAATCACAACCTGATCATCCACTTCCATTACTCAATGTGGCCCTCAGCTCTGTCCTTGACTGACAGTAACATAAACCTTCCACCCAACCCCACAGAAATAGCAATATAGACTTTTATTTGAAGTGTAAAATGTCCTAAGTTGATTATATGTCTCTATAGTCTGCAGCAAGACGAGCTGGAGCTTATTCTGCCAAGGAAAACTCTGGAACCACGGACTGTTATTGACTTCACTTCTGGCTTTTGGAGCGGCCGAGAGAAGGGGGCGATGCCTGCTTTGGCAGCTCTGTTGGTTTTCATGAGATCTACCAGGAGTGTACACATCAGTCAGAAACAATTTAAGTTTGTGGTTTTAAAAGGACATACAGTAGATCATAATATTTGTCGGATTAATGATGATGTAAAGTTTCTCAGGGTCACAGGTGGCCGTTTTCTCAGGAGAAAAAAGGCGGTGAAAGGGTTAGGGTTAGGGTAGATTTTGTTAATATTAATGAAATAATATTAATGCAATTTCATTTTGTTAAATGGAGTCTGAATGACCCAAAATTCTCATTGAGCATGTTTATCAATAAATGAACCCTTTGAAACCTGAGCGATCTGGTTTGTTTTCTTTCAAAAACATGGACAGGAGGTAATGAGTAAAAAATAGCAAGAACTTAGAGTACACAAAAAATACCTGGAAAAACAACAAAAAAAATATTAAAAAGAAAAAGAAAGTGAAATAAAAAAACAAAACAAACAAAAAAAAAAAACCAAGACGAACAGGACTTGGAAAAAGTGCCTAAAAAAGTATAATGATTATGTAACATACTTTTAAACTGTGTCAGCCCTGTGATATTCTGGCGACTTGTCCAGGGCGTACCCCACCTTTCACCAAATGTCAGTTAGGACCCTTGAGAGGATAAGCAGCTAATGAATGAATGAATGAATTATAAAAACTTAAAATATATTTTTGTCCCTAGCTTTTTTCTTTTTCCCTAGACATTTTTCCTAGCTTTTTTTTTTTTTAAGGATTTAAATCAACCAATTTCTTGGAATTTGTGGAACATTTTTTTACCAAATTGCTCATTGCCACCCCCCATTTTTGTTGAAAGAAATCACACCAATTTCCTTTTTGAGTTCAAAGGTTTAAAATACCTGTGAAAGGCGTGTGAAAGCAGCACAAGAAAAGTGATGTCACTCTAGGTTTCAAGGGGTTAACAGAAAAATGTTTAAAACAATGTAGCCTACACATTATAAGGAAATGGGAACAAACGCCTCTCATCCAAATTATCAATGAAAAGGGTGAGTGAATTTTCAGCCAGTAGGTGGACTACAGCATGCAGAGAGTGGGAAGGGGGAGGAACAGCGAGCGACCCAGTGAGCTGGGAGAGGGGAGATGCAAAAATAAAGCAGAAAAGGAACACAAACGGAAGTGGGGGGAAGCAAGTCCAGGGAAAGCTCAAGTTCCTCTGGAGGAAAAAATGCCATTGAAACTATATCAAGTTTGCCGAACGAGTGCGCGAGAGCGAGTTACTGGCGTATAAAGCGTACGATTTGGTAATGGGCTTATGAGGGGGCTCACTCGCTGTTTCAATAAACCCCCAGAGCCATGACTGAGCTAGGCTTGCAATACAAACACACCCCGTTCCTTCATTTTATCTGAAAGACACATCTGGAGTCTATCAACTCCAGCAGCACCCCCCTTTCTGTTTCCACTCTCCAGCACGCTTAACCCCTTCCTCACCCGCTCCACCCCTTAATGTCATGCACTCTCATTAGGTGACTGTTGCCTAACCGGGGGCCACTCAATGGCGTGTGCGGGCAAACATGCTTACACAAATGTTCATTTTTTCTGTGAGGGAGAAATGAGAGTCCCATGTGCAACCTCCACAGCTGGCTCTGGAGAGGTGGGCTGGTACAATCTGAACCTTGTCTTTCCCCACACTGGTCTAGACAGAAGGGCTCCTGGCCATGTCCGCACATTCTCCACTGTTTCTACATGCTTATACGCTGCCCACCTCTGCTTTGTTCCCACTCATCAAGGTAATTTGCTTAGCCTGTGTGGAAATAATGTTAATCTCCCACAAAGAAAAACAACCTCAGATTTATATAAGACAAACTGCAGGAGTGTGCTTTCCTTCTCTCCCTCCCCTCTGTCTCCCTCTCCTTCTCCCTCTCCAGCCACCATACCATCTTTAGCCATCTCGGCTCCGCTTCCCCTGTGTCAGATGGTAAAGTTGTTTAAGTTGGACAACTTCCTAACCCCAGCTGCTCAGAATGGCAGAGGCGATTTCAAGGTCGGTTTCAGGGAGGTTCAGGCAAACACTGAGTTTCCCCGTCTCCCCTTTTTATAAAACAGATACTATCGAGTCATAAGTAATGAATTGGCCCCAGTATTCTAAACCATAATCTGATAATCGTGTATATATTCTCTATCATGCAGACGTTTTCCTAAATATATCTGCACATTCTCATGCCCCTGTGTGACATAATGGTCGCAGGTTTCAGTGCAAACTTCCCTTAATTCTTGTTGCTCCGCATAAATCAAGAGCAACTCCTTATTTCCTGAAGCTGTTATAAGTCAACAGGAAGTTTTAAATAATCTTGCGTGATATTTCCTTTGCGTACTTCTCTGTAGTGCAGCTTAAGTAAAAGTACAGTCACGTCAGGTACATTCATTCTCATTTCAGAGTCTTGTTGACAAAGTCTATCATGCTGCCAACACCTATGAGCTTCTAACCACCAGTCCAGAACCACAAGCCTCACTTCTGCCTTTCAGACCTGTGCGCTGCGAGCGCCCTGCTGATCCCTCATCCATCATCATCGCTGCCCTCTGCTCTCCCTCTCTGCTCCCTCTCTCCCTGTAGGGCGAGCAGACCTGGTAATGAGGGCCCCTTGTGCCCCTGCCTGCCTGTCCTGTGTCCCATGGTGCAGTGGGGCCCAGTTGGACAAGAGCCAGACTGCCTCGGCCCTCTTTGCTCATTATTCTCATTACCTCGGCTCAAATCAGCGGCAGGACAGGCTGCTGGGATCTGTCCACAACTCATAAAGGTCCTGGCTCGTTAGCAGGGCCGCCAGCTTCAGCTCCCATCAGAAACGGTGTGCAGGTACTAAAATAGGTACAGTATTGAAGGTCTAGTGTTTTGAATATACAGTAGTATAGCAGGGCCACCACAGAAGCCAGGTATGATTCAACTGGTGTTTCATCGCAAACACTGGAAAAAAATTAGGTATTCCAAGATCCAAATGTAGCTGTTGGATGGCAAGCCTATTTAAAAGAGCTACAAAAACACAGTAGTCCAGTAAGAGGGCAAAAACAAACAAGGCTAAATTGCTCCTCTGCACTTGGGTGGTTTGGCAGGTTATGAAGGCAATAGTGGCTTTGAGGAGGTTTGTCCCAATGAAAGGGCTAACTGTGTAGATCGCTGCACTGTCTGGCCCAGGCCTGGAGGAGGGTGGCCTGCCCTGGAGCTGTATTCTCCGACTAACAACAGCAAATCAGACTGCATTCAGCTCTGAATAGATGTCTGGTGTGAGTGTGTGGGTTCTGAGTGAGCGTCTGCTGAGAGAGTTACCAGACCCGTTTGAAACGACTGGACGAGAAGCGAGGGTGCCCATACTAGGAAACGCACTCAGAGATGGGCCGAGAGGGAGAGTGTGCAGTCGGGGAGCAGCCTGTGTTTGTCCTTGTCACGTAGGGGAAGAGATGCAGTGTAATTCCCTGATGTGTGTTTACTCAGCCCTAGTGGGCTGGCCTTTGATTACAGTGCTGACCACATAATATGAGTAACTGTTCACTACTGCTGCAAATGACAAGCACATGTAGACGACACACTGGAAACAATGAGGAGACCTGAAGAACGATGGCGGGCTGAAGAGATGAAACTGAAAATTCACAGTATGAACAAAAACTCAAACAGTTACTGTACAACTCACTGCTGCGTTCATCCCTTCAAATCCTTCCATCACCGCAACGGTGAATTTCAATGTGGCATTTTTCACATCAGACAGCAATTTTACCATGAGCTCAGATGTAATTATAAGCTGTGCAGGGCTCAATTAAAGGTTGAAGACGTCAGCGTGAGTGAGCAGACCTCCACTGCTGTGTGTCAGAGAGCCAGCAGAGGTTGAGGCAGAGGAGTGAAATGAGGCCTGCATGATTTACGTTATGTCCTCTCCTCACACCAGACGCCCACATCTCCTTCTGTGGAGCACAACTATGTGTGTGTGTGTGTGTGTGCGTGTGTGTGTTTGTCTGCCTGTTCTGTGTCTCTCTCCCAGGTCTTTTAGCTGTGAGCCTGCAGGAAAGCTCCACCCTGTTGCCCCCTGCTAGTTTTATCACAGCTCCAGCTACAAGGCCCAGTTAGTGGGTAAGCTCAGGTTACCCGACCCACCGACCCTGCGGCGCTACAGGGAACCCTGTCCGCACTTACAAAAACAAGCAACAGCGGCTCGTTTTACTTCAAACAATTCAAGCTACAGATCTTCTTTGGCTTAACTAGAAATTATTCTCCCAGGTAGTATTAGTCACAGGATCTCGGAGTAGTGCCTTCCTGTCAACAGCTTTATCTTCTTGTCTTCAGTGCAAGACAGTTGAGGTGAGAACTGAGAACTTGGCCTTGGACTTGTTCACGCATGGCGTTCACACGCCAGTCATAAAAAAACAGCAATTTCAGCAGATTTGGCTTTTGTTCTCGACTGGCACGTCTGGTGTGAGCTCGAGCAGGTAGGTACTAACAAGCTAACAACTGCAGCAAATAACCATATTTTTCCGTCTTTCAACGTTTTTGAGAGGCTCGTTATCTTCATGGGTGGCAGGTCTGAGTGGCATGTGGAACTAATATCCCGTCAACATACCCACCCCCTCACAATATAGTAAGTATGTCTGTCTGCCAGACTACAGTATCCAGACTGAAGCGGCTCCATGTGTGCTGTTAGCTACCAGGACGCTATAAAGCTTTACAGGGATGCTCTGTAAAACAACACCTTGAAAGAAAGTGTGGTGGGAAACACAAACTGGATGGAATTCTCACATTAGAGTATCAAAGATGCCAGGAGTGGTAGCCTGCAGCTGGTAAAGACTTTACACACTACAGACTTTACCGTAATGACTAAGTTTGACCACAAGCATATCATACCCTATGTACTGTTCCCTTAACCTTCAGCACATCTAGCTTGTCTCGTGTTATTTGAATTGAATGTCAGAGGGACAAAATTGTTGTTTAGCAAGTCCAAAGTCATAAACTTTGACTTTCAAGTCCTAAACAAGTCATAATACTGTCTTCACCAGACACAATGCCATTTTAACAACAGAAAAACAATGTGTTACATTTACAGAAATCAATTTATTATTTGCATACTTGTAAAATTAAGTTTGTTAGAATTTGTTGCGTCTTTGTCTGTCATTTTAGACCCACATGTTTTGCAGACTGCAATTCGCTCTCTGTTGACCACTGTATGGTTTTTGCACTTGAACAAAATTTTATTTGGTATAATTTTATCCAACTAGCGCTTAGTAACATAGCGTTCAGAGAAGATTAGTCTTGGTATAATCACCCTTTTAGATGTTCATGGTTTTCTCCTGCAACTTGAGTGGATGAGGTTGGATTGGTTCAAACAAGGTAAATCTGTGGAATCAATCCATCTAATAGTTGTCTGATAAGCAAGGTTCCTTTCCTGCTTGTCACCATTCATTCATATTACCCCAGTAAAAGATCCTGTCTATCACCTGTCTCACACCCCATTCAGAGAGATTATGATGCTACTTAGGAGGGCTCTAATGTCTGTGAACCACAGGCGAAGCTGCCAACATCCACGTCCTCCCTGAGATCTCTCTTATCTTGTCATGTGGAGAGGGCCTTACCTGATAATGACGGACTGAAGTGTAATTATGTGAGCTTTTCAACATAACTGAATTAATGATAGCCAGTCAGAGCGTATCATCCTCCCTGCTGGACAGCAGCCCATGAATGGATAGAAGCACACCGAGCTGCTGAGATCGCACTGATACCCTGTCTGTATTCCTCTATAAAGGCCCGGAGACAAACTAGAATATTAGTTTACACACGGATGCAGATATATGAAGATATATCTCACATACACACTAAACGTGTCGTTATAGCATCTGCAGAAGGGAAATATTCATAAAGGATGATAAACAGCAGACTACTCACAGTTTCTCCAAAGCGTAAAGTCCAAAGAAGGATCCATTTTTCAGAACTCGGATTTTGTTGTGGCTCAGTATCCTGTAAAAAAAAAAACAGTGCTGTTAGAAATATTTCCACTGACAATAAACCGAAGCATATCTCATGATGCTAAATCTTTCAGTAATCAGCTTCACAGCTAGGAAAGAATTCAAACACACAGTGAAGAGGGTCACAAGAGGAGGATGAAGTCCATATAAAATGTCCAACTGGTGTTGCAGTCAGCCAACGTCAGCCGGACCAGGGACATTAGCTTAAGATGTTTCCAATTAATGTTAAAGACGGGGTAGGACATCAAGATTAGGAGGAAAGCTGCAATCTTGATAATCATTTTGCATACATTTTTACATCAAAAGAATGTCTGTCCACATCAAACAAGTGGCGGCACAGGCCATGTTAATTAGCCCTTTCCCTCCTGGTGAATCACTTAGCTTACAGGGTTCTTATCGGACCTGAGGGCAGCGGGCCACAGGACACACTGGAAGTGAGGTTGAGATTGCTTTGTCTGGGAAATGGTTATTTACGGTAATCACTTTGCTCTGAGGGACTTGCCAGGGTCAATGTCAGTCAAAACAGATCTTTATATAGACTTTTTAAAAAGTATTAGTTTTCTCTTTCTTGCTGAAAGTTAAACGAGATCAATACCAGAATGTACGCTAAGTATGAACTTACAGCAGATGTTTAGCTTAGTTTAGCACAAAAACTGAAAGCACAGGGCATCAGCTCAAGGAACATTGTCCACAGTTTTAAAAAAAAACAGATTGCTGAGCCAAATACTCTTTGAAGAAAATTTAATTGTTGCTCGGATTATGTTCACTGGCACTGTTTTTCAAATTCAGGAGGTGTGATGTTCTAAGAGTGCACACACGTGCACACGAGGTCAGGCTGAATGATTGGGCCTACAAGCACAAAAAAAGAGACTGGAGTTTGCATTGTGCATCTTTCATTAATTTTAGGCCACTAAAGCATTTCAGAGAGGGTTGGGAAAGATTGTGGTTTTGCTTAAATATTAAAAAAGCCGATCCTGTCTTCAAGTCACTGTTGACTTTTTAAGTACTGAACCAAGACCAAGATCCTCAAGTGCTACTGAAAATACTGCAATTAAATGGCCCTATGGATCCCTCAGCAAGAGCTCAGGGTACAGCAGGGGCTCTGCTCAGGCGTCAGCCCGCCATCATTAACACACCCTTCAGTTTCACATCATCTTCACCTCTACCATATGGTGCTTAATGGGCTGTTTGCAACATTTAGTGAGTCCTTAATCGAGAGTGGAGCTGTGTGAGCGCCTTTAAAAGTGGGAGTGGACTGTGAACAGTCTGTGAGATTTACAGATTCAGCAGCAGCAGCCGCCCCCCCCCCCCCTGTTTCCTGCCACATCAATAAAAACACCGCCTTCAGCTCTGCACCTTCCAGCTCACTTAATGACCAGATACAATCATCCAGTCTTAGTACAAACTGGCCTGACTTCACTACAGTAACTTCACTGACAGGAAGACAAACAAACAAAAGCAAAGCCAACATGGAACGTAAATCTTTTGCTCCAGTTATCCAGGACACCTCAGTCAATATCTTCCTACAATTATCTACCAAAATAAGAAACCAGAAAAATGTATTTTTAAACTGACTGCAATCAAGAGACGAGAGCTGCTCCACTGATAATGACTATAATACTGAAACCGAGGCCGCATTGACTGTTTTATTTAGCATTTAAACCAAAATTACCTTTATTTTAGGTTTCGCCGTAAAATTGTGCAGCATCAATGGAATTACTATCACAAAAATTCACATTCAAAACACAGACACTGACAGCCTTACTTCTAAATTAAAAACAGGACATATTCACAAATCCACACTGTATTTCTGAAATGAATCACCGTTATTATGTCAAGACGTTTTTAGGGTGGGTGTTAGACGAGTCAGTCCTCCGGTGTCGTAGCCTGTATTTGAACCTATGACTCCTGGACCTTAAGGTCTCTCACTTGACTTTGGGCACGGTATCTCTCCATTAACTGGATGCAGGCCCGAGATGAAAGCTACAGAAGATCCGGAACTGCCTGAATAATTCAATACAGATAGGAGAGGAGAAAGTCACATCTGGCAAAGAAGCAAGCCATTTAATTCAACACAGACAGTTTAGATACAGATAGTTCCTTTTTGACTAAGCTTATTATGCAGGAAAAAAAAACTATTAGTCAGAGAACAGCACACATGTTTGGTTTGGCTTTGCCTGAATGTGCATATGTGTGCACAAATCTTTGGCATGCTGATATTAGTGCATTTCTGTGACAGCAAAATGCATAATCATAATGTGATTTGCAAAATAAAACCTATACAGATGTGTTTATTTGTGTGTTTGTTCGTGCAAACTATGATATTCACATGTGGCATCCTATCACAAAAATCCTCATTTATCTTAGTTAAGTTAAGACATCCCAACACATGATATTTCAATTTGCTTGCTACTCTTTACAAAAGGACATGAAAGCTAGACTTTCACAAATAAACAAAGACCACAAAATGAGCTAACTGAAACCCTCCCACAGACAACAAAAGGCGCAGATTTCCAGGAACACTGGGAGTTGCAGAGGCTGGACACTACTGTATAATCCCCAAAAGCCTGATGTTTGGAGCGCAGCCGTAGCAGAGGACATTGTTCTTTCATAAACAATACAGAGAGTACAACTCTGAGAAAGAGCGATAGAGGCAGAACTCTGTAAACAGACAGAAATAGTCGGCATTCCCATCAGGCTAAACAGGAAACCCAGCCAATTAGCTGTTTATTCAGAACCCGGTTTCGAGGGTCAGGGGTTGCAGAGAGAGCACTTCCCGGACAGCCATCAGACAGATGGAGCAGTGTCCGGAGGCAGGTGACAGCTGAGGCACATGAGAGTGCATCACTTCATCACCAGAGTATACAAAGGTTAACAGAGCTTTACAAGCAAAGAAGATGAGTAGCTTCTTAATCATAGACGCTACTCGCAGGCCTCACGCCTGCTGTGTGCTGCTACTGAGGCCTTACTGTACACGAGCCGCTTCTCTACCCTTAAGTGACAGATCAGATGGCAGATTGAGTTAATCTGCTTTCAAGAGCAATAAGATGTATGGTACATGGCACAACTGTGTGATAACTGAGTCCAGACTGGGGATGGTATCTCTCATTCACTTAACCCTTTCAGACCACAAAGGCCTCTGAGAAATTAGACAGGCTAATTAAATCCATCTATTCTATGAAAAAAACCCCAAAAAACCAGGGCCACATGTCAGGCTCCTGCATCGCATTCACTCGTTTCATCTAATTCATTTACATGAAGATCAAAAAGCCAGGAGGTCATATGAAAAGAGCCAGGTCAAACAGAAGCACAGACAGCAGCCCTCCCCTTGTGCTGTGTACTCATAGTCGAGGGGTTAAATAGGGTCAGTAAAACCGCAGAAGACATGGAAAGCCCATATGTATGTATACCACCACTTCACCTCATGTGCTCCTATGTTTTTTCCCAGAAGCCTGAAATGAAAGTACAAACACACAAATGATGCTTTAAAATTGTCTTATGGTTGAAGTTATGATGTGCTCAAGGAAAGATTTGCTGAGTGCTGCATGGGGAAAACCCTACACATTTTAGATTGTTTTCAAAAAAACCTTATGCTCAACAACGCCCCTGTACGAGTTCAGATGTGCAGATATTTAAAAAGATCTGCTGGATTAATTATAGACCATAATTCCCATGATTAGTTTATTTCATTCCAATGAGCTCTCCAGGAGGCCCTCTCCTTGCAACTATGTTTATATGCAACTAATTCAAAACAGCAAATATGTGTTGAGGGAAACATAAAGTCAAGCGGCTTATGTTTTCTATTATCGTACCTGGCAAGTCGCAAAAATGTTGATACTGAATGTATCGGCAAAATGTTCACTAAGGAGGTATTTCAGTTGTTTTCTGCCAAAACAGGCAGTCTTGCAATACGCACAGTGACTACAGCATTATTATTTTCTTACCCTTTTTATTAACATTTAACTGACACACAACATTTTCTGAACCTAAAGTTCTTCCGTACAACAGGAGCCCAAAGTTCTTGTGTTAAGATCCTGCACTTTGTGTCCCTGCCATCCTCCAAAACCACCTTGTGGCAAAGCCTGCATGGTACATGAATGTGTTTCATTACCTGAGAGAAACATTTTCTCTGAATATAATCCAGGCACAGATTACATTGTCACAACAATGTAATTAAGAAAGCCCTTTAGTTACATACAAACATCATTTCTAGGAAACAGGATTGCTCCAGGACATTTCTAAAGAACGTCTGGTCTCCTCAGAAAAGTTATGATAAGAAAAGATTTTTTTTTTTAATAGAAATTAAAATATACTCTGTCAGGCCAGCAGTAATGTCAGGAAAAGTGCAGGTAATGTGGTTGAGTGGATGGGACAGGGTAGAAAATGTCTCTCTTTAGAATTTTACGGGTGTGAATGTGGTTATCCACAAAAGTTCAAACTACGGAATAATACAATCTTTTAACATGACATATATCCAAAGTGCACTATAAATTACTGAAAAATCCCCTGAATCCCCTTAACCCCGATGTTGGCAAAGACCTATCCAAACACATTTGCTGTTGTCAAAGCAAACTTTAACTATTAGTTTCACAGAGTGTGATTTACGGAAACATATCATAGGAAATGCGGTGTTTTGGGGGTTAGTTCATTATTTATAAAATGAGAAGTATGGCTGCTACAACTATGCTTGATGTTTGAGCATTGAGCACCATAGATCAGCGTTAGCTCATGGTTTCCTTGGTGCGTGACAGAGTGTGAAAAAGTAAAAACCATTCAAAATAGAGTCTTGTCTCGTAAACCACAGCAGCTCCTCCCTGCACCGTGCCACTCACTTTGTTGGTTTGCTCAATTTGCTTCCTAAACCCACAAAGCCTTTGAGGGCCACACAGGGGCATGACAGCATGTCGCAAATCGCATTTTCTCACTGATTTACTTCCGCCCCCCCAACTCCTAAGTGGAAGGCGGTCTCGCTGTAACATACTGCCTCAGGTCTTGATGGAGGCCTGATGTGTGTGTGTGTGTGTGTGTGTGTGTGTGTGTGTGTGTGTGTGTTTGCACATACGTGTACCTGCGTGTGCTGTAAACTATAACTGTCTGTCAAAAGCAGCATGCTTCCTACAGCTGCTTTTGGTTTTGGGTCATTGTCAACCAATCATTTCACTGAGGAATCATCTCTGTGGTGGAGCTGGGAACGCTGGCTCTGCGGTGTATGGCACCAGCACAGGGAGTAGCTCAACAGAGTCCTTTCAGCTTTCCAGATCACAACCTGGTGTAGAGGGACGGCAAGGGAAAACGTTCCTGTCCCAACCGCAGAATGCGGCAAACCCAAACTCAACAGGATGTCCTGTTTGCAGTCGGCTGCTGCTGAAGGTTTGGTGTTAATGTATTTTCACCCTTCATCCCATTTCCCAACTAGACAACACTTAAAGGGACAGTCATGTCATGTCAGTTCCCACGTATTTAAAAAACAATCACAAGATTTGAAGGGATGGGTTACACCAGAATCCAAATTACATAATGTTCCTTTTACCTGTGGTGCAGTTTATCTGTCTAGATCATTTTGGTGTGAGTTGACAAGATATTTGGAGATAGTGGTGTAGAGACGCCTGCCATCTTGTAGATATCATGGAACTAGATGGCACTGACTTGTGGTGCTCAAAGTGCCAATAAAAAAATACATATGAGAAACTCAACAGCAATGTCTCTTTCCAGAAATTATGACCCGGTTACTCAAGATAATCCACAGCTTATAGTTAAGTTTATACAGCTTGTTCAATGCATTATGGTTAGGAAACAAACATGATGGTTTGGCTTAAAATAACTATGTTTGTTACTACAGTAATCTCACTTGACATACGTCACATGCATAGTATGCCACACATACACTTGATTGACTTTTGGTTTCTCACGAGACATGAAAAGCGGGCTCCAGGGTCCAACTGTAGTTGCCTGGAGCATCAACAAATGCAGCCGCCGTGGTTCTTCTGTTTGTTGTTGGGAGTGAAATGGGGTTGTTGGCTGAGCTAGCTTAGTTATGCTAGCTGAGCTAGCAGTAAATGCGTACTTCTGCACGATGAAACAATTGGCAGGTGTAGTTCGGTAGAAAGAAAATAGTTACCATATGACAGCACTCACAGCAAGGTCTGTGGATTATCTTTAGTAACCTAGTCACGATTTCTGGAAAGAGACATTGTTGTTGACTTTGTTGGCATTTCACACCAAAACAATTGAGATAGATACATTCTACCACTGTCAAGAGGAAAAATATTTACTTTCTATTTTCAAGTGAACTGTCCCTTTAAATCTTGTTTTTTTTCTATGAAGTGGTAAGCATATACAGGAAATGCCCCATTCTGGTTTGGCATTTTGTCCAGGACATGAATGAGATGCATTTGAGTAAAAAGCACTGATTCCTATTGGCCTCTTTTGCCCTCTAAATATTCAAGCATGCTGGACTCAGACAGTGAGCTCTGTGTAGCTGCAGGCCTGAACAGCAAACCACAAACAGAGTCAGAGTCTTAGGGAGGGATTTATATTTAATAAGAATGCATCTGCAGGCTAAGCTGCCTGCACTCATTAAGTATGCATTACGCTTTAAAAAAAATAACACAAAAAACGTTATATTTTCATTTATTTTGAATACAAAACATTTCTGCAGCATCATCCAATGACACACCTGGAGCTGCTGTAGTGTGACTGGATGTTGGTCACTGATAAAACGGAGTGAAACGCGCTGATTAGATGCACCACCTCATGTCCCACCCTCACAAAGCGAAACACAGGTTCAGTGTAATAAAGAGAGTCAAAACAACTCAACGGGCCACTGTGTAAACATTATTTAACTTTGGATAGGTCTCTTACCCTCGAGGACCACACGCAAGGTGAAAGACAAGAACCCTTGAAAGAGATTGGTAACGTGCCATAAATCCAGTCCCGATTCGGAGACCAATGGGAGCCAGATAATGAGAGTGATTTTCAATGAGCGTTTCAAAGCGTCATTATTGAATTAAGCCCACTTTAATTAGCATGCTGGCTTGATAATACACACGCTGGTGTGTGTCACAGCAGTGCTTAAGTTCATATAAATAAAACAGAAAATAACTTAGCCTTGAGGGAATTTTCCTTAGAGGTAATTAAATTCTGCTGAAAGCAATACGATTATCCACTTTTACACTAACAGCGCAGCATTGTGTGAGCGCTTTAATTTGTGTACGTTGCAGCTGAGAACATTCTATACAGAACCATCAGTGTGTTTTACTGCATTTTCCCTCGTTGCTTTCCATTTGTGCAGCTTTCTCCCTGCCAGAGTTGCATTTCAAGTAAACTGGCAGTTCACAGAGAGCTAAGTGGACATGGCAGCATTTCTTTTTATATACACATCACCCACATTGCACTCGGGAGTAATGGGGAAAGACGTAGTGGATCAACAAAATACTGTGGTTGAACCAAAAAGATGGATTAAAAACAGTATTACTTAATTTGGCTGTTAGAAGGTTTTCTGAGGCCACTGACTCCATCCAAATGTCAGTTCCAATAAATCAAAAACCATTATGACATTACACTGCAGTTTAACCTCACAGACAAGGAGCTGGCCTCAATCAAGGAATCTCATTTCAGAGTCAGTTATGAGCTGGGGAAAGGGGTTATAATAAGATTATACCTGTGACATGGTACGCCAAAAAATCATGGTCTCCATAACATTGTTTGAGGTAAAGAAATAGTTTGACATTTTGATTAAATACGATTATTCTCTTTCAGCCAAGAGTTAGGTGAGAAGAACAATACCTAATGTTACAATTATTAGTTTAGCCGAAGCCAAGAAAAAGTCTCGCACATAACTCCCCATAAAACCACAAACTGTTTTTACACTTGGCTTTTTGCAGGAATGAAAAAAAAGAGTTACAATGTGTTAAGTGAAGAGCTTTAGAGAGGCTGGTGGGGAGGATTATGTTACGTTTGGACAGATCCAGATGAACTGTTCCCTCTGATTAATGCAAGAGGCAACCTCCTGGCTGAAAAATGAAGCAAACATAAAGTGCCAAAAACTGCACTTCCTCTAAGGGCCACTTGAGGCTGGCTCCAGGAGCGAGTCAGTCCCCTTTGACCCCCATATTATCATTGTACAGCAGAAATAAACATGTTGACAGCCTATCTCAATAAAGTCTCTATCTGATGCAAAAAACAGTTGTGGTCTCCACAACTAATGCAACAATTTTTATATAACTCTATTTTTAATTGTCTTTTTAATAAGACATACAATTGTGCACAATTATTACCCTCATTCCTCCACAGCTCTACCCTCTCATCCAACCTCTGGCTCCAAAAAAACAAGATGCTGACGGCCAACATGATGAACTCGAGGCTTCAAACCAGTGGGTGACATCACGGTGGCTATGTTCATTTTTTTATACAGTCTATGGTCTCCAGTCTATATGCTTAGCTAAGCATAAGCTGTCACATTACAACAAAATCAAATTCTATCAAAAATAATGGGATCTGAGATCAAATGTATCAAAAATGATGTTTTACCCATATATTTGACCCAATATGAGTAAAACACCTTCAAAACGAACTAATTGGCGTAGCAACACTGAGGTAACAGATTGTACGCAACTTCTTTAAAGGTTTCGATGATGCAGAGTAGTCTGACACTAACACACACACACACACACACGCAAAGTCTCTTGCTGTGTTGGGACTCCTGTGGCGACTGACTCGCAGCAGTAATTACTTTGGGGCTTCATTATAGAGGGAGAATTCTGGGTCATGACATGTCACAGGATGTGTGTGTGTGTATGAGTAGGTTGCTATATGGTGCATATCTTTTATAACAATTACAATTACTAAAGGATGAATTTAAGTTAATCAGCTTACAGTATTCAGACATTTGCACACAAACAGGCCTTTTGACTTGCCATATTAGTAAAGTCCAGGTGCAACAAATAACGATGGGCCTGCTCTGTTCTGTCCCAGTAAGTCGTGACAGTGAGGTACCAGGACCGTGAAACTGATGCAGCTGAAAGCAATTGTGCAATCAACTGATTGTATTATTTACACTTGTGCTTTACTGTGATTTGTCAAAATGTGTTCTATGGAAAAAGGGCCGATTGTTTCTAAAGCCAACGCACATAAAACAGAGGGAAACTAAGATTTTCATACAAAAAGCATCTAGTTTTAGTTATCCTTAAGAAGCATTCAGTACTTTTCACTGCTTATGCTATTATGACCTGCTTAAAAAGAACTCTACAAGATTTTTATAATTATCATTGTGTCATCATTTTTATCTATCTACTACTATATATGTGTCTGGTTGCTTTTGCTGTAAATGCAAAACATACATTTTCAAGCAAGGAAAATAAAAATTAAAGATGAAAATTAAAGACATGTTATTATGAACTGTGTTTACTTTGATTGTTTTTTTTAAAAAATAAAAATAACATTTTTAGTTTCTATCAGTTTTTATCTTTTTTCCCCAACTCCTCTAGTGTTCTGCTTTTGCCTGTCTCTGTCATGATAAAAGTTGGTGAAGTTTAACACAACGGACAATGACGCAAATACGTCTAAGCCAACCAAAAACTAACATATCTCCCACTCTAACATCATTATATTGCAGGTTGTTTGAAACTGTTAAATGTGAAGAGATTTATTTAATCTGAAATTGCTGCAACCTGATTCATTACTGTACTTTTTAACTTATTTCTGTATTTGGCAGCCTCGGTGTGTAATCTAAAGGCAAGAAGTAATCTGCAGTTTAAATTAGATGGAAGATAACATGTTTTGGATAAAGTGTTTAATTTTGTCTCCAATGCCTGAGGTTTGGCCAGAATACGTGTGGCTTTTTTTTCCTTGTTTACAGTTTTGGGAAAGTAAATTGTCATTTCAGAAAGTGTGTGTAAGCAGGCTGCAGAAAAAAAACTTCTTAAAATGTCATATTGGCCAGTATGTGTCAACCAACCGCAATATAATGAATAAAGCACAGATGGTATGATAATGTTTGGATTGTAGATTTACTGCTGTGCTGGCTGTGCATGACATGATGAATTATAATTATTAACACTGATTCAGTTCAATGACATGCATGGTGACTGTTTGCAAGTTTGTGATTGTTGACAGTTTTTGCGTCAGGCTTCAAAAGCTTTTATCAGTTGAACCCAGCGTCTCTGTCTTGTTAATGGACACTTTTGCAGAGACAAGCAGAGGAAGGTTGAGGGACAAGGAATGAAAGAGAGCATATGCAGAGAGATCTCTCAGGCTGGGAGGTGGCCGTGTCATCTTTGTTACAATAAGTACTTTATAAGAGGCCTCCAGACTGAGCAGCACTATTCAGCGCCGGGGTCTGTCCAAATAGCTTAACCCTTTCGTTGTAAGAGGACAGAGAGCCACCTAAGCCAGCTGCCCCAGGAGCCCCCTGCACCCTGAGCCTGTCCTCAGAGAGTCACGGCACTGAGTGCAGCAGAGAGACTAAATGCCCCTTGAGCACAACAGGCACTTTAGTGGCAAATGCATGTCAAGATGTGAATGTGCCCATTGTGCCTGGCCCACCAGAGGGCTTGTAGCAGCCACCAGGAAACGCTGCCAAGCTACAAGCCCCATTTACCGCCTGTCATGGAAAGGAGCATCCATGTAATTGCATGCAAAATATTTTTTGTGAAATCATATTTGTGAAGCCCATGATTGGGTAATTCAGTCATCAAACAGGGAAAGCAGGGCGAGAGAAGCCACATTAAAGGGTGGAACAGATTCCTGTCATATATGTTAAAGGGACAAATAAATGAGCTAGGTGATTTATAGTATGCGGAGAATCTCACATTACTGCGCTTTATTATCGTGCTTTCCTGCCATGCGGCTATATGGGGAGTGAGCTCCTGCATTTGATATGTGCAACCACTTATTATAGAGTACGCTGCATTGTGCTTGGGTTACCAGGCTGGGCCAGCGAGTAAGGCTTTGTGGTTTGTGGCCACGTGTGTGTGTGTGCACATTTGGATGCACAAGTGTGTGACCTATCAGATTTATTTATACGGAAAGTGTGTATGTTTAACTCAATGTGTGTGTGTGTGTGTGGGTGTGTGTGTGTGTGTGTGTGTGTGTGTGTATGAGTGGTCCAAAAGCTACTGGTCTAAAATTAAAATCTGGTTTTTTGAAATGTCTCTAATTAGAGAGGGGAGGACTGAAGCCTATTTTGAGAGCTGTGGCCATGCACGCCCTTCCCATATGTGTGTGTGCGCACAGGCAAACAGGCTAACACACACACACACACACACACACACACACACACACATAGTTTGGAGAGTAAGGTCCCCCACATGGTCTTATTAGACAATTCATCGAGTTCTGCGAACAGGAATTGTCCATGAGGTGCGTTTCTTATGCCATCTATACACAGTTTACTAAAGCTGGACATGCAATGAACTTTAAAGACGTAAACAAGTAGCTGCTGGGAATTTTAACAGCCAGACAGCAAGAGTTAAAATACCGCCGCCTTACTGTAAAGCTGCAATAAATTATTGTAATATTTAGAGTCAAATACAAGTCAAGACAAACCAAATTGGAAAGTTTATGGCTGCTGAGCAGGAACACAATAGTCAGTTTAATCACTGTCTAAAGTGTTTTTACATGTTTAATGAGGCAATTTAGTGAATTTAGCCTTTTCAGACAGTGAGTGGAATGTGGTGTATGCCTGGCTAACATTGTCTCATTGTTCTGTCTCATAACCAGCCTCTGTTTTCTGCTCCTAAAGCAAAGACTGCTGGGAAATCAGGCTGCTTTTATAAAGAGTCGGCCACAATCTTTCTGCCCCAGATACTCTCACGGTGTCTTTCGAGGCATCTGTGAGAAGGTTGTGTTCCTGTTTTGTACTTTTTCTTTCTATGTGCGTGACCGCAGTGTTTAGAGAATCACAATTTACATCATTCAACTCCTCGTTAAAGGACGTGAAACAGTTTTGACTTTACCAGAATTTATTTAACAATCATAAGGCATGTATTTAAAAAAAAAAAAATATGGTAGACCAACATGCTTTCCAAAGAGTGTTTTGATTTCAGCTGAACGAATACACATTCATACTGTATATTTAAACAGTGGTTTAGTCCATCGACATAGATTTAATAAAAGCTTATTGCTTTATTTCACAACTGGCTCCATCTCTTTGATTGGAGCTGTAAACCAACTTATTTTCATAGAAGGAGCAATGGATTAAACAACTGTAGTGACAGATTTTTAATATCCTGTGGTTCTGTGTCACAGTAATAGCATACTTAACATATAAAGGCTTTGGAGTGATGATAAAGAAATTATAAATATGATTTGCTTTTGGTAGGTTTTAGCCTAATCAGACAATTAAGAAAAGTAGCCACAGCCTATATTTGATCATCTAAATACTACATGTGTAGCCCAGTTGCTAGAGGAAAATATCTGCA
The DNA here is from genome assembly GCF_026936395.1 of Plectropomus leopardus. NCBI lineage: Eukaryota > Metazoa > Chordata > Actinopteri > Perciformes > Serranidae > Plectropomus > Plectropomus leopardus. The sequence continues at coordinate 25,970,390 of NC_142179.1, forward strand.
TTATAGGTTTTTGGAAACCAAGAGTGCGTTGCATTTTCATGTTTCATACTCGTCATAGCAACATTTTTAAAGTGATGTAATATATAAGCTGACTTTTGTTATCTGTAGGCAGTAGGGATGGTGTGTATCGTCTGGCTTTGACGAGATCGCCGCCAAGCTGCAGACCGCTGTTTGAAACTAACACAGGTTGTTTTTTGGCAGCCCTTCCCAGTGTTTGTGTTTGTTGAACCTCTGTGTTTTTAATGGCACATTGTGGCGTTTCCCAGCAGTGTTTGAGCGAACAAACCTGGGTGTTCTCACAAACTTGTCCTTTCCAGCAACTTTTGTGACGCGGGTGTTGATCTTTTCCTAACAATGAGCAAGTCGTTTCAAACGTAACAGCACTTTCATCACAGCTTTTTCAAAAAACGTAAAGTTTCAACATACAAAATAATGTTCAAATGTAACCTATCTGCAGTTTGCAGAGATGTACAATACCATTTTTAGAGCACTTAAGGACATGGCTCGACTGTAGAGCAGAGTACATAGGCGAGCTATAGAGTCGCTGTCCAAGAAGAAGAAAGGACTGGAACACACTGATTAATTTACAGACCCTTGATTGTGCAAACAGTTTCAACAGCACTGTGTCTTCATCAGAATCAACGAGAAAACCATCAACCACCAAGAGGCATTACCATCTGATCATTCAAACCACTTGCAGAGGTGGTGTGGGGCACATTTGACCACATCTGTGTTGTATAGTGTAAACGCTAATGCATCCTGATGCATCCCTGACAAGGACAACATCATCAGTGCAGGATGTAGTGGTTGTTTTGATGAAAGCATGCGAGCACTGTATAACTTTGACATTTTACGATGAGTCGGACAAAGTGTTGCATGACCGTCCGTTATTTTTCCATATGGAATGAGACATGTTGGATTCTACTGACACAACTGCACACATGACGAGCGAGCAGCTAGTAAGAATGTGGATGTAAAAACTATTTGCAGGGACACAGGGGTGAACTATAAAGTGTCTCAGCTGTCCACTGTTCAGACCACCACAATATCAGGTATAAACAGGGTCTCAGTCATGTCTGTAATAACAACATGTCAGGACGGTATAAAAGACAGCAGAGATTATTGCTAAAAAGTTAGAAAAATAGTGTGTTGGGACATTTCATGGCAGTTGAAGTTATTTGTATGCTGACAAATGTTCCTTTTCTTTTTTTTTATCATGATTGTATTAAATTCTAATAGCAAAGGCCGTAGGATGCCGAGACAAGTTGTCCTAAAATATGGAAACTAATCTCGAGCAACATGATTCATAATTTCCAAAAGACTGAAGAAATGCTGAACAAAAGATAACGTGTTAAGTATATGCTTAGTATTGTTTTTCCAAAAATTGTACGCATCTCTAACCAATTTCTAAATCTGCCAGTAAAGTTGTATTATTCATATTGATAAATGTGTTTTTGTCTGTGAATAATTGGAGAAAATCTGTCAGAGTCATCAAAAAACAAATCAAAGAGTACTCAGATTTCACTAGTGAGTTCTTGAAATCCAGTAGATGAGTTCACTATTGTCATTAGTTCTCAAGAGAAAACATATCAGAAACACACACACACACACACACACACACACTGAAGCCACAGGCATTCCCACTATAGACACCCATTATCTCCGTCTGTATCCATGTGCTGTCGACCAGAGCAGGAACTTTGGGGGCTGCTGTGGTCAGACGGGGGAGAGGGAAGTTAGCACTGGCAAAGAAAAGTCAAAGTCAGGCATTTTTGGAGTAAGATAAGAAGAGAGCGCCACGAAAGGAAAAACTAAAATAACAAAAAGCCACTTGGGGATATAAGATTACTATGACAATACATCTCTCTGATTTTGCCAGGTTTTTAAATATCGCAGCTTCTTAATCAGCAAACACAATGAGGTGATAAGTGAGATACACATTTATCATTGGGAGCAGCTACAGTACAGACCAGTAGGTGTGTGGAATCTTCCCACTCTGGTCGTATATTCTTGACCTCCGAGGGCAAATAAAACCCGGGGCTTGTGTGGCATTGGCAGGTGCTGCAGCTGAGTATGAAGCTCCGAGTATCCAGTGTCAAGCCTTTGTTTGCTTTTTTGATTTATTGCTGACCATTGCCCCACCTAACATGTGCGGATGAGAGCCTGCTCCCCCTCCTCTCAACACCTTTCCCCACATAAATAAACCCTATCGCTGCAGGAATGCTTGGGGTCCAAACGCTCTCACTGCTATTGGAATTCTCCCCGCTGATAAGATGACTGTTTAGGATGTTTCATCGACATACTCCCGTCTCAACACATACTGACTCACAGACCCAACACGAACCACCGACACATCTGCTGGCCCTTTGGTATCCGTCCGCACATGGGCCACAAGTAAGAAACCGAAGATGTGACTCAGAAAATAGAATGGTGATTACAGGGAACACAGATTCACACTGTAGCCAATCGATGATACCGATGAGGTGAGTTGGCTTTGAGTGAAACGAGACACAGGACTCATCAAATTTACTAAACGATAACAGACTGTGTGATTACATGGCATGGAAAATTAATACGGAGAAACCAGACAAATGTGGGGTTCAGTGTTAAGACAAGTCTGGCCTCTGCATGACAACGTCCTGTTAGGACTCTTTAAATAAGCATATTCAACTTGCTGAGTGAGATGAGAAGATTCATACATCTCTAATGTCTGTCTGGCAATTACAAAGCTACAGCCAGCAGCTGGTTAGCGAAGCACAGACTGGAAATGGGGAATCAGCTACTGCAGCCTGGCTGTAGCAAGGTTTTTGTATGATGGAATCATATAAGCTTAAAGCTTCAAGGTTGTTGAAGCTGTTAACTGCCTTTCACAGGATGTCAATACTTAGCTGCCCAAGAAGACAGTGAAACATAGGTGAAAGCTCCAGAAAGCTAAAAGGATGTTAGAGCTTTAAAAAATGATTGGTTCACAATAATAGGCCTAAACAAAAGTTTAGATCAAGACAAAGTCTAATATCTATTTAAAATAAGGCTACAACTTGCAGCCAGTTAGCTAGGTTTGGCATGAAAACTTACAACAGGTTACTCTCTGGTTTTTGTACTCATTTAACAGACAAGATACAGATACTATCTTATAACACAAAGCACTACACAGCACAACTGTCCTTGCTAGTTGCAGACTGACCCAGTTGTCATTTTAACAGCCAGCACCTATGTTGCTTGGGCCTATCTGTGCGCCCATGGGCGTGTCAGTCTTGAAATGAGGTGTGGTCAGGCACATTGTTGGCGCATTGCTGTTTTGAGGCAGCAGAAAGCAACTGCACTATTGACAAAACAAAAAAAACTGGTCTTCAGTCAGATTGGCTCAGTATTAACTCTATTTAAAGAGCCCATTATTAAAACAGTAAGATAAGCAGGTTTGCAACATGAACACACTGCTTGTTACACACACAAGAACACATGGATGCGTCGTAGCCTGCGGGTGGGTAAAACATTCGTTATCATTAATGAGGAAAATATAATGACATTCTCTGTAATGTGAAGGGCAGAGCTGCTGTCCACTCAAGTGCATAACTGCAGGTTTGGTTTTGCTGCTTCAATGTCTACCATATTTGCTGCAGTGACATTACTGCTCCAACTGCATTACTCTCAGCAGAAAACCTCTCATTTTCCAGTTTGCCAAATCCAAAGTGCACCAGGTGCAGGCACACCTGGCTTTCAAACGGAATGAGAGATGACATTTCCATGTTACCCCCCAAAAATTACCAATGAAGGGACTAAATAAAACCCGTTTGCTCCTTGCGCCTTTTTTGTGCCTAGATTATGTGCCTTTTAACTAGTAGAAGTGGAGCTGACCACGCCCTAAATACACTTAGGCCATGCTCTTTAGACCATGCACCATATGTCATTTAAACAGGGCCCATAATGTGTTAGCTAGTGACGTTCAGAGATGATTATAGACTAACTATTCCCCCGTGTTTACAGTCTTTATGTAAAGATATGCTAACTGGCTGCTAGTTGTAGCTTCATATCTACTGCACAGACACAGACTCAATTGTCTGAACTTATGACAAGAAAGCAAATAAACGTATTAACTACTGCTTTAAAGTTGTTGTTCCCAACTGGTAGGTTGCAGTCCAAAAGTGGGTCACGGGTTCAATCTAAATGGTCCGCAACTGACTCCTGAACATGTCAAGTTTGTAAAAAAAAAAAAACATATATTTTGAATTTCTAGCACAGGGCTCTTAATTTGAAGTACTGCTTCCTCCTGTTCAACTACTATTTTCGTGTTTTTGGTATTATTATACACTTTGCAGCATTTTTATGTCACTGATCTTGAAGCAATTAGGGGTGTAAATAACTGGTTTCATCACGATACAATATTATATCAATACTTTGGACAACAATACAATATACGCCAATATTATAAAGTCTACCACGATACAATTTGGACTCGATTAATAATCGAATAATTTTGAATAACTGAATAACTGGATCACAGAAAAAACAACTGTCTTTTGTAGGACACATTTCCTCCACATACACAACATGCTAACGATATTAGCATAAGCCTATTGCATTTTTACATTGCATAAATTAGCTTAGCGGCTAGCGGACTTTTCCTCTACTCATAACGTAACCAGTTTACTATTATTTATACTTTGTCTTACTCACCGCTGGTTTTAAGTCCCTGCACCTCCCGACAGAACAGCGCGGATGACTTTCAGTCTACATGCACGTTTTTCAGTCAACATTGTTCAAACAGGTCAGCTAACAGGATGTTAGCAAGAAGTGGGTGAAGTGGCCCTGCAGGTACTTCCTCCTTCCTCAGTACAGCTTTTGTTTACATATGACGTGCGCTGTCTGTTAACTCGCAGTTTCTCCAAAAACAAAACATTTCCACACTGATGATTTATTCCCGAGTGAACAATAGTAATATATCCTCATCATCTTTCTCTTGGCTGCTTAAGTGCTCGCCATCATCTGCCGGATGCTGTGTAACATGACACAGATTTTCAAAATAAGGGCGCGTCTGAAAGAGGATGATATGGATCGATGTTTACACTTTGCATGGATGTGATCTTTGTTCATTTAATCGATATAGATGCAGATCGATGGATCGTTACACCCCTAGAAGCAATATGCACTTTTTTGGTTGTAGTGAAATTTGTTTACTAAGTTTTAAGTAATTGCACTTTATTCTTGCAGTATGTTTTATTTCATTGTGTTGCACACATTTTGTGAATTGAAATTGAATATGTGGTCATTTATCTTGTGTGGACCTAGAACTAAAGACTAAGGACAAAATCTGGACCCCGTTACTGGACCAGTTGGTAACTACTGCTTTAAGGAGCAATATTAAGACCAGGCCATTGTTCAGCAACAAAGCTCCCCAGTATAAACTTGAAACTTTAACAGCTCCTCATTTACGACGGTGACCCTCACTGATAAAAATATTACTGCCCTAGTTGGAATATTTTTGGAAGTCCTGACAACCAGCCAGCAACACTGACACACTGGGATCAAGTGCAACCGCGCTGGAGCAACTGTCTTGCATCGCAGCTGTCTTGGGTGTGGGGGCATCAGGCCAAGGACGGGCTTGCTGACCCCCCACCCTGAGCATCTGTGCCCACTCATTCAGGCCTGGCACCCATTGAGCCAAAGCCATCAGTCACTGACAATGATGACAGCAAAATACACCAAGAGAGGAATACGGTTTTGACGCGGGTAAAAAAAACCACAAGCTCTGAGACACCAGTGCGTTCACACATAGTCTGCCACTGTACATTCTCTTCATTTGTCTGTTATCCATTAAAACATTAAAACAAATACAGCTGCCACCACAGCGCTGAGAAAGGAATTATTGCTCTGGGTGTTTAGGGGCTATAGGCTGAGTGCGTATGAAATGTATCCATTTTTTCCATCTCCAAAATAACAAAAGTTCCTCTTTCACACAGAAAAGACTAATAATAATAGAGACATGGAGCAATACTTTGGAAGTGGAGCTATGCCGCTACCCTGCCTCCTCCTCCTCCCTCTCACCCCAGTGTCGAAGATCTGTTAGTCAGGGGCTGGGGAGTTTTTAGTCTCCAGGGGCACATCCCTCTGAACCGCCTGCCAAGCTTCTCCTCTCCCTCCTCCATCCTCTCTCTTGCTCTGCTCTCTTTCTTTGTTCTCCTCTTGGTTCCCTCTTCCCACTTCTTTTCCTCCTCATGCTCAACTTTCTCCTTCACTCCAGCCTCCTCTCAACTTTCGTCACTTATCCCTACTTTGCCCTCAACAACGGCACTTTTCGCTTTCACACTCTTATCTGTTTTCCCCCTCTCTACCCTTCCGCTCCTCTTCCTCTCCCAGCGATCCAGCTCCTTCGCAGCCGTGCATAATTAGGCCTAAACACAAGCCTGCGCAGGCTCACATCTGGAAGGAGTTTAGACATGGCAGTTTCCTACCAGGACGACTAAATATTTAGGTTGAGAGTTACTGCGTGTGGATGAACTCATGATAGAGGGGGTGGGAAGGGGAGAGAAATGGGGAGCTGGAGATAAAGTAAAAGAGGGAAAGTGGGACAAGGAGTCTGGAGCTCATGGCGGAAGGCTGAGAATAGCATGATGCATCATTAAACTTGTGATAAGTGTGAGTTTATAGAAACGGTGCAGTGTATAATCTGACACACAGTAATGTAATCAAAGTGCAGCATTGACGAGGAAGAGGACTAGGTGATAATATTAGGGTGACTGGGTGCTCCTTCATGGCTGGCAGGAACAACAAACAGCCAACTAATAGTTTTAATAAACAAATCCCCGTTGGGATTTCCCATGAGGCTGAGGGGCCTCAGCTGGAATGTTCACAGGGGCCAGCTGTTGTGCATTACACGTAGCAGCCGGCCCCGGAAGCCCTGGGCCTGGTGTCCTCCAGCCTTCGCCTGCTCAGCATGGAGGAGAGCATTTCTCCAGGCTGCTCCAAAAGAGAGAGGGCAGCAGGGCTGGCCGTCGGGCTGCCCGATGAGGGGAGGGACCAAGGTGGTGAGGGGCTCGGGGAAAGCTCCCCTGCTGCACCTGAGATACTGTCTGCAGTCTCAGAGAGGACTGAGGAATGTCAGGAATAACACGAATATCAACACAACTTCTCACATTCCACATCTGGAGCTAATGTCATGAGCGACGATGGGAGCATGAGCGCTTGAGGAGCAAATCTTCAGGAAAATGAACTTTCCAGACACCAGAGTTCCCAGGGAAAGGTAAAGGTAAAATTACGAGTGGAATGGTTTGCTCCACGGCCTCGTTAAAGTGCATCAGAATGCTAAATATGTGTATAAAAAAAAACTCAACCAAAATTAGTAGATGCGGGGATGGAAGATTATCTTCAATCACCTCGACCACTGCCACCCTAGCCTCTTTTTTTCCCCCTCTGGTTTCCAGCAATGTGTTCCCCAGATGTTTACTCGTCCTTTATTAAGCAAGAAACATAAGGCCCTATAAATGGACTGCTGGCTGGCTTTAGCTCTCCTGGGGCATAAATCCCCTTACTTTACCTCATATGCTCGCTGCAGTGGGGCAGTTGAACATGTTCTTTTTTTTTTTTACTGTGCCCATGTGCAGACAGCGTTCTCCCACTGGGTCAAAGTACAGACAGTAACATACTGTGGGAATGTCTTCACAAAGTCTGAGCAGCTGTGAACAAAGTGAACAAAAACACCACCCAAAAAATGTGTCACTGATAGATTGGTAGTCCATCCGTCATGAGAGATAGTGTGTTTTGGCCCATGATGTGGCTCTTTCAAGTTTTAGTAATTACTGTAATTAAAATATATCACACTGAACTGGCCCAGAATCAGTTCTCTACAGATAGTTTTGGTGTTTTCTCTCCACACCAGAAGGCGATTGTGAGACAGGGTGTTACGGTATTAAAATTCAGAGCCAACCCACCAGTAAAGCACAGATATAAAATACCCAAAATGTGTTTCTGTTTATCCCAGTTTTGCAAGGCCAAGTCAGCTGGACCATGTGCACAGGGTGGTGGCGGAGGTGGTGGTGCTGGGAGAAAGAGGGAGCTGCTGCCTGGCTGGGTCAGAGTCAAATTTAAAGTGACAGAGTTGTGTCAAAGAGGCAGGGCTGGATGATGGCTACAGTCAGCCTGCCCTCTCGCTGATCTTCATAATGCTTCACAGACAGGCGACACTCAGCCCTCCACTACAGAGTTAAACCAGATCAAGATGTAAACTTCTGACCTAACAAGCCTTATTACTGCAGCGAGTCCTCAATACAGTTAAACCTAAGGTCATGGGTTCAGAGTCATGGGTGTGTGGGCCTGATCAGAGCCCTGTACCTCACTTTGTTTTGCATGTGTTTTAAGCTAAATGCATCATTGAAACTATTCACCAGTGGAAACACTGTGGATCATCAGCCAATCATATTTCACACTTACACTGTAAAATCTGACAAGTTGATTTTACTTTAAACACTTTTGGAAACTGATTGACTTGGAAAATTTGAGCCAATGTATCTATTAGTCCTAATTTATGTTAACTTTATATCTAATTTCTCAGTGTACTTAGTATTTTGTTGCATTTACTTGATTTTGTGAAGTCGTTGCAACTTAAATATGACATGTTACATTAAATTAATCTTCTAAGTTTGTTGCAACTTCAGTAAACATGTCAACAAAACAGACCTAGCAGATCTCCTAACTTCATCATTAGCAAAATCCTCTTTGTCATGATCAGGTTAAGTCAGACTGACTTGGTTTACTGAAGTTGCTAAAACTTAGAAAGAACACAAGTATTTCACTTTTCATTTTTTCAGTTGCAGCAACTTCACAAAATTAAGTAAATACAGCTAAATTCTGAGTTAACTTAGTCGGTCAACTCAATCAGTTTCCAGGAATAGTTTAAGTAAAATCAGCGTGTCATATTTTACAGTGTACTGTAACCATGGCATCTTAAATTGGAGCATGATTGGTTGATACATTTCTGAAAAAAACTCTTTATGGGATATACTGCTGTCATACCAGAGGACATGCATGACACCATAACGTAAGGTCACCACTCTGTGCCACACACACACACACACACACACACACACACACACACAGCCATAGAGTAAGGCCGCAGCATGATGACCATATAGTGATATATCATTAGTAAAGTCGTCAGTGTTTCTACTCACAGAGTGACGGTCCTGTTGGGCAGCAGGCCGGCCTCCGGAGGTTCAGTCAGCTCTTCTTTACTGCAGCTAACCCGTCTCCCCACAGCCTGGACGCCGTGCGCTTTGGACCGCTCGTCCGTGCAGCTGCAGCCGCTGGTGGAGGCGAGCAGCCCGGGACAAGCCTGGGAGAGCCTCGGCTCGGAGGCGAACAGCAGGAGCAGCATCAGTACCAGACGCCCCGGCAGCAGAGGGATGCCAACGCCGGGCGCAAACATTGTCCTTCGGCTGGATCTCACCTCAGCTGCACCCCCGCCTCCAGTCATCCCATATCTCCACCATGAAGCTTTCTTTCAGAAGAGGGGGCGAGAGCACACAAAATGATCTTGAATGAAACTTGGGGATCTTCAACAATGGTCATGCATCATCCGGTCATTTTAGAAATATTCAGTACTCTTAATTTTCCAAGAGTGTCCCGTTATGTCATGGCGCACAACTCCCTTTGGTCCAGATAAATCCAAGGGGTGCGCGAGTCCATCCAAACGTCTTCAGCTCCTCTAAACAGCCGCAATTCTCTGACTTTACAAGTCGGTGTCTGTAATAATTACCTTGAGAGATTCACATCACTTCGGGAGCGCCCAGATTACCTTTATCTCCCCCTCTAAAAATTAATCCAGGAGTTTATTTTCACGACTGTACAGTCATTTCCACATCACCAATATGAAAAAGTAAAGGAAAAAAGTATATCCTCAAACTTTTGTCAGTTGTTTCGCTGCTTTTAAAAGTTTTCCTCAGTGTTTCCCGGATCCCGGAGCTCTCCGCGCAGACTTTTCACAAACGTAAATTTAAATCAATTTAAAACGGGAAAAACTGTTGCTTCGCACAAGAAGTGAGCTGGTCTTGATCGGCTCCTGTGTAATTCCCAAAATCTAGCGGTTTTGCCTGCTTGCCTCTGTCACACTCAAACTCACTTTAGTTACTACCCCAAGTGCGCCCATTCCGTCTGCGTCTGCACTCTGGTCCCCGCGGTCCTAGCGCAGCCAGCCCACACCAGCTCCAAGAGAGGAGGGTTCACATGTGACCAGGGGGAAACACACACACCTGAAGTCACCTCGCACCTTCATCACACCTCAGGACAGTGCAGTGGGCCATTGTGTGTATTGCTGGTGGTCTAAATTGAAAGAAAAACTGCACTTTTGCAGTTAGAATCCAAAACTCAAAATGTAAAAACATTATTATTATTATTATCATTATTATTTAGTAGTGTATACTTATACTTCAGTATTTATTTATTTATTTATTTAGTATGATTTGAATCTCCACTTTTTTAAGGGAGTAAATACTTATTTTTGTCATCATGATGTATCCTTAAAGACTGTTCTACGAGAAAGCCTGACAGTGGCCTAAACAATTAAAAGTATGTTAAATTGATCACATTGCAGGTGGCATGACCTTATTGTTCACTTCAACAATAGGAACAACATGCAAACCCATTAACGCCATAAAGGGGAAATATGGAGCAAAACAGAAGATCATGGATGCATTTTTGACAAAATCATTTGACAGGTTATGTGCATATAAATTCTTTCAGTGCCACATTGCTGTTGCTGCGTCACTTTTTTTGATTTGCTGTTTCCATCCAGGCTGTAGAAGGCAGGAAGTTTCCTGATTTCAGTGTGTGCCTGCTTTGGGAGAGCAAACTAAAGTTATGAATGAATGCTAGAGATCTCTGGTGTATTGTGTGTTTCAGCAGATCAAAGGCTTTTCATTCAATCAGTGGGAAGGAGGGAAGCAAAGACTTCTATAGATACACTTCAGCAAATTCTATATTGTTGCTGCATAGTGTTATGGCAGCACAAAGTTTGATCTTAGGAATAGAATGAGACTAAGCTGTCACATTATAGATAACTTTATGATGTTGTGAGAAACAAAGTAGGTTTTGTTTTAACATTTGGAGGGGACACATATTCATGAGGGGGTTTGGGGTCCTATGCCGAGAAAGACTGAGCATCTAACACTTAATTTCCTGCATTCTGATGAATTTCTATTCACCAATTTGTGCTTTTTCTGCAATTTCTGGAACAAATGTCTTTAATTTTGTGAAATTAAAAGTCCTCTGCTAGGTAGCTAGCAGTCACTTAGCAAGTGGCCTTGCCTGTGAATGCAAATTATTTTTTGCAGTTTTGAACATGAACAAGGACTGAGGCCCAAGTCTGAGTTTTTTTGTTTTCAAGGTAGATTAATATATGTAGATCTGCTGAACGTTAATACTTTTAGAGAAAAATATTCCAGTAACTCAAATCTTTTGCTGAAAGAATAGTATTTTTTAAATTATGACACCCCCCCCCGAAATCACACAGTCCAAAACCTACAGCGGATCATAAACTTCCTCAAGGTCTCCTTTTCACATTTTTGCCTGTGTGTATGGAAAGTTCCCAAAAATACAGTGCTGGACTCGATGGATTTCTGTTTTAAAAATACTTTTTGATATGCGAGAGGCCCGAGAGGATGGAGGCTGTAGCGATTCAAATCTGGAGGGCATTTCAAAATATGAGAAGGTGAAGCTTTTGAAAGGAGACTTTATGCAATTGGGCTTGACATGTGTTCACTGACATATCCAAACTGCAGGCACCTCAGTCATGCGAGCATGGCCGGCAGTATAATGGTGCACTGTGCTCTGACCCGCGCAGTGGACCCCGGGTTTGTTATTCCTGTATATGATACTGTACACTGGAGCGGGCTCAGAAAGCCAGCATGATTATTGAAAGAAAGCACAAGGAGTGGATGGGCGCCTGCTCAGCAACGAAACAGAGGGCTGTTTATCCAAGCTGTTAAATAAGGCTTCAAGTACAACACCCCCCTCTAACTCCACACAGCCTAAATCTCTCTCATCTGGAGAGCACAGTTTCCATTTAAAATGTCACGTCCCAAACTGCACATTACATCAAATTGTACTTAATGGCATCCAGACAAACTTTAATGTCGTTCCAACATTTTCTCTCTATGCACCCCGCAGCCCCCCTCGCCCCTTATAGCCAAGCAGGCAATCTCTGCTTCTCCCTGCTCCACATCTGGACTCCATTCCAGGTGGGGAATTGAGAAAGAGCTGGGAAGGAAAGGTGGAACGCAGAGAGGCTCAGAAAGCAGAATGTCTTTAGGGAGATTTTGGTGGAAGTTACGCAAGCTTTTGGGATGTATAACAGACGATATACAGCAAGATTTGATGACTCCTCTTGGGCATGTTCCTGTTGTCCTCCTAATCACACGTTAGAGCAAAAATATCTAAAAACAAACAATCAGAGATGTGAAGCAGACCCAGTGAGACTGAGGCACAGCTCAGGCGAGTGTTTCTGCCAGTGGATAAACAAAAGAAAACTTCCAGCCGGGAAGCACAGACCAGGCCCTCTAAAAGGCCCTAAACTGCAGCAGAGTCTTTCTCGATGAGCCCGTGACATCTAGTGGTGTGATCAGCAGCACGCAGAAGGCCCGCCCCCTCTCAGCCACGCTGTCAGTCAAACTGTGCCTCCTGCAGTTCTGGGTGTGTCCTGGGTGAATGGTTCTAATTAAGGATTTATGGGGACATTAAACCCTGCTTCCAGTTTATGGGGTTATCAAATCATAATGTGGTGCCATATTTTTCAACACTAAATACCTTTGTCAATCATTAAGAATTATTATGAGCAGTAACAGCAGTAGTGGTCACCCTAATGGCAATATAATTCAGAATACATACCGTGGACACTTTGTTTGTACGTTCCAGTGTATATAAATGCCCATTTATAATATTTTGTAATCAATATTAAAGGGAGCACCCAATACTATTATGACTGGGAAAATTCATATGTAACACATTTGTGCATGCCTCAATAAATATATGCATAGTTGTTGACTGCATGTCTGTAAGAACCCTCTTAGACCCTAATTCACATTCACCAGAAATTATATTTTTCCTCCCTCATTTTTCAGCTTTTCTAAAGTTCAGAGCATGGGTCAGAGGCACTTTTTAAACTGTTGCAATGCTGCCCTCTTCTGTTTGCAGAGTGAATTATATGAATATTGCTGAAAACAATGGTTACCTCAACTACCTCAAATGTGAACACAATAACTGCAGGACGTTTGTGTGAAATGAGAGATTTAGATGAGCAGATCCCTTTCTGTTAATATTAAATGTTTATCAGTCAAATATACTTAATAGGCTTCTTTTTTTTTTGACAAAGTTAGTGTTTTTTTCTCCCTAACACTTGGCCATTGTTCCACTAGTTCTTTAACTGTTTAAATTGCACTTTTCAGGATGAACCAGACAATGAGGCCTCATTATCAGTAATAAGTCTTCAGTAATAAGTTTTCTTACACTCCTTAAAATCAAGAAGGCCCAAAATGTTCTGTGAAATTTTGGCAACCCATAGAACCCCCCCAGTTGGCAATAATCATTGTATCTTTGCACAGTGGTTAGTTAACGACAATGAAGAGCAAATAAACAGGGTTGAGTCGAGTTGTGCCAATTCTCAGACTCAACACCTGAACTGTTTGTTACCTTCAGCTTCACATTCAACATAAAAATGTCCTCAAAGGCAATTAGAGTTAATGTGCTGCATAACTGCACTCCAACTGTCAGATGAGGCATTACTTGTCAAACCTGTCCCCTTGGAACAGGGATATGTTCACGCCCAATCTCTTATTCTATCATAACTATGGTTTCAGATGTGTACACAATAGTAAAATGGGAAACTTAACAGGAAGCAGATGGAGAACTTTGTGTAAAACCGCTCACTCACACAAATCTGTGCAGTTTGTCTGTTGTGTCTTCCAGTCTCACATGTATCAGTATTGATATAAATGTGCGGTGATGCTGTTATGTTAGGCTTGTTATGTTATATGTCTCCTATAATACACCAGATATGGATTGGCATGCCAAAATACAATCATGTCTTACTACATACATTAAGCCAGGAGGTTAATGAATTATTGTCATGTATTGGAAACGGGCCATTTCCACAGCAGACATGTTGACAAGTAACGGCAGGAAAAATACAGCTGTAACTAATAACTTTAACATGAACGCACACTTGCAGGGCTGTCTCTGGGATGGTGTCATCATTAGTGTAATTGGTTACACCTGTGTTTTACTGCTGAGACGCAACAAAAGTCAACTGTGGGGAAAAAAAAGTCTATTGAACTTGAAGACCATACCTATATGGCCAAAAACCACAAAACTCCTGTTTGACCCTTTCCAGCAGTCAATGTACTTGTGTAATGTGAAGTAAATGGGTCTCATTCATAAACAGTGTGTATGCACATTTTAGGCACAAATCTGGATATTCAGCAATATTTTCTTACCTGTATTTGTTCATACTCTGTCTACAAATGTAGAACTGCTTCAGACTATGCATATGCACAAATGACGAAGGCCCGGCTGTCTAAGAAAACATAAACACACCTTTTAACTAAATGCATATTATAACTGCATCAATTAAAAAAGGCTTTAACAAAATTTAAAACTATTTACTAAGGCATGCACTATATTTATTTCAAAACCCTTTTATAGTCATCAACTATTGTCATAATTGAAATATTTATCTTTAAAAACTGAGGGTCCCAGTCCCAGCTTACAGTGGAGTATATGGGAATGTCCATATTGCAGTCTAACAGCTTTGGTTTTTATTGTATCTGCTTGTTAAGATTCTGATTTACCTCCAAGCTGGTGTTAAGATGGCATATCTAGCCTTGCTTGAAGATATTGCAGCCTGTACCCGCAGGAGAGAGCACATCTTCAGAGACCTACATGACACATTGGAAGAGAGGGACAGACAGCTTGTCACCTGTTAGGACAGCCAAGAAGCTCACCCGCAGCCCAACACTGGTGTGTCAGGGCCTTCAGGGAGACACCATCTAAATTAATTTTAATGTTATTTCCATGACCTCGGAAAGTTTTTTCAATATTTGTGAACATGAGCTACTCTGTCAGAGCCTGAAACAAGAGGAATCTCAAACTTGTGATATCATAGGGTCAAAAGTCTGGAGCTGCTCCACAGACAATGAATGGGAGCCTGAATTTGTGGATCCACAGAAGTTTTCTCTTTTTTTCATACCCAATTGAGCTTTATTCTTAATAGTGTTCTCAATTGTGAAACAGAAAATGTAGCCACATATTCAGAACAGTCCCCTGTCGAGGACATATTTCCAAATTCATTGTCTATAGAGCGGCTGCAGACTTTATATTAGATGACATCACAAATCTGAGTTTAAGCACTCTGGTTTTGGAATTTGGTAGAGAGCTGTTCATGTTTAGTAATATTTTTGGACTGTCTTAGACCATAGAAATAACATATGAATTTCAAAAATTGGTGTAGTTCCCCTTTAAAATGTGCCAACAAACAACCTCACTGCTTTCTCCATGACACACTTCCAGGCAAACTAAATCCTTACACACAC